>NC_054545.1:29402138-29732138 GCF_017654505.1 Polyodon spathula | reverse complement strand
ACCCTACCTCATCCAGCTAATTGTATTTTTATAAATACATACAATCACATACACAAACATTCATTACATACAGTATGTAAAAACACTTTGACAACCAAAATACTGGTTCGGACCACTTTATACTGTTTATTTTGTTCTAGCACCTTGTTCATGAAGTGGAATCTGAATGTTAATTTTTGGTTAAATATGTGTCTCCCCTGAATAGATATATAAAATTTTGACTAAAAGACTGTACCGCTAATATTTTTCAGATGTACTGGATACATTATTTCCCATTCTCTTTTTTGACCTTGAAAGTGGTACTCCATTGTTGCACATTTCTTAACTGTTTTCTTCTATTATTCCTTTGTTGTTTCTGGTCCCCCGATCCCGCTTCAGATTCATTATAGATTTTCTGCTTTCTACTTCCGCAGTGACTTTTAGGCACCTTCCATGCCATTCATGACCAGATGTTTAATGGATCGTAACGGTAGCTGACTTGATAGCTAACCATAAATCACTCACCATAACACCCACTGGAAAAAAAACCAAACAAAGCAAACAAACAAAAACACACAACAGGTCAATTAGGTCTTGCCAGTTGTCGGGAAACAATGGAGTCCCATTTTTAAATAATGTCAAATAATGATAATTCAAATGTTCAACAGCTTAAAACTGAATGCATTGTTGGTATTGTGTAATTAACTTGACCCATTATGATCCTTGACTTGTATTTCAGACTTTTGAATTTCAATTATACTCTGTTTCAGTAGAGCGGTGTGCTGTCGAAACAGAAAAACAGCATTATTGCAGAAAGGAGCATGATTTGGATACACTGCGATTCTTAAAAAACAAATAATAATAATAATAATAATAATCTCCAGGCAAACACTCCCAAGTAAATACTTTAACAGCACTGTTTTCATGCATGATGTTTATCACACTGACTGGCCTGCTGTTGCTCTTGTTCCCGGTTTTGCAGTGTGTTGAAATGCTATTCAATTGATATTCTATTCAGCACGTTCATTGTTTTAAAGAGTAATTGGCTTTAGACTGCTGGTGTTAATATGATGTGGCATTACTGGGTACAAATACTTCTACCCATTGAACACCAGTCTATTTTGGCCTGTCAGTCTATAAAAAACCTCCATGGTTTGATGCAAATCAGAATCATCTACTGCTACACTATATTGGGTTTGGAGTGCATCCTCTGGCTTTAGGGAACATTTACAAACATTTGTAAAATAAAGTGAAAGTAAAAGTTTTATGAACAGATGAAGGTTTTATAAACTGATTAATTAAAAGCAACCCTTTTAGGTAACCTTTATGTGCATAGATAAAGAAAAGCCAAATTAGGCATGTATGCAGTGTTAGATATTCCAAATCCCTTTCTCAAAAGGACTTTGATGTGCTTCAAAAGACCATCACTTAACAACTACTCATGTCTGCAGGAATAAAACAAGTAAAACCTTCTCAATGAAAGCAAGTCTAGCACCTCAGACAGCGGTCCGTTCAACACAGGTCAGGATTAGCATGGTGGTTCTAACTTGGACATGGCAATCATAGCTGAACTTTTAAGAAAGCTATGAAGTCTGTTGAAGCTAGAGGGTTCAAATATACTTGTACAAATGATTTCACTATGTAACACAATTTTTGTTCCTGGGTAGTAAGTGTTATTTCCTAATTGCTTATGCCTCAAAAGTATAGAAAATGGCTATTATTCCCCACAAACTTTGCTTTTGTGACCAGGGCAGTGATATTTTGAAATTTACCTATTTCCAATGAGAAAACAGTCTTTTCGTTCACATAACATTGACATGTATTTATACTAAAGTAATACAAAAATGACTACAAAAGATTTAGAAGTGAGTAGTTTTTCGGGATTTACGATTATACTGTAAATCACTTTCACGAATCAGCCCCCAAATGTAGTCTCCCATCATGTTCTCGTTATACTGTCCTTGGTAGCAGCGTTCAAATTCCAGTATATCCTGGTGGAAGGGCTTGCCTTGCTCCTCCGAGTACGCTCCCATGTTCTCCTTGAATTTATCGAGATGAGCATCAACGATACGGACTTTGAAGGGCATCCTACAACCCATTATGCCGTAGTTCTTCACCAGAGTCTCAACCAGCTCCACGTAGTTTTCAGCCTTGTGATTGCTCAGGAAGCCCCGAACCATTGCGACAAAGCTGTTCCAATCCGCTTTCTCCTTAGTAGTGAGCTTCTTGGGGAATTCATTGCATTCCAGGATCTTCTTTATCTGTGGTCCAACGAAGACACCGGCTTTGACCTTTGCCTCAGACAGCTTAGGAAAGAAGTCTTGAAGGTACTTGAAGGCTGCCAACTCCTTATGTAGAGCTTTGACAAATTGTTTCATAAGGCCCAATTTGATGTGCAGTGGTGGCATCAGCACCTTCCGGGGGTCCACCAGTGGCTCCCACTTGACGTTGTTCCTCCCCACAGAGAACTCGGTCCGCTGTGGCCAGTCCCGTCTGTGGTAGTGCGCCTTGGTGTCCCTGCTGTCCCAAAGGCAAAGATAGCAGGGAAACTTGGTAAAACCACCTTGGAGACCCATCAGGAATGCCACCATTGCAGCCTCTTGATGCCATCTCAGAAGAATGCAGATATGTATCAACTTAGGCAGCTGGAACTAAACTGAACTGGTGGGCTTAATGCCCCTGTATTTATACTACTATTTATATTACTGGAAAGTTCTAGAAGTTACTTCAAGTTTACTCAGCACTGATTCTATCTGGAATGTTCTGAAAAATAGGTACATTTCAAAATATCACTGTCCTGGTCACAAAAGCAAAGTTTGTGGGGAATAATAGCCATTTTCTATACTTTTGAGGCATAAGCAATTAGGAAATAACACTTACTACCCAGGAACCAAAAAAAAAAAAAAAAAAAATTGTTACACTGTGTTTTTATAGATAGATAGATAGATAGATAGATAGATAGATAGATAGATAGATAGATAGATAGATAGATAGATACTTTTTTACTTTTTCAAAAGACTTTTTGACTTTTGGTACAAAACACAATAAGAACAAAAAAAATACATTATTTTTCTTTAAATATTTACAAGACAAAATTTAAAACATTAAGTCATATAAATAAATATTATAAATATATATTAAGGATTTCTTCTTCAGTCTCACTGAGCACACCCTCAATACACCAGGTTAACTGGAAAGAGTCTAAGTCGTGTATCACACAGTGATAACTGAAATCCAGCTTGATTCTTCTAATCACTAGCATTCTGAAAACAGTAAGGGCATCTGTTTCCCCAACCTGGGCAATTTTAGCTTTTCTAGATTTTAAAATGGAGAGCTTGGCCTGCCCCAAAAGAAAGTTAAGTAGCTGGCACAGATGCTGCTTTTCCTTAATATAAGGCACACCAAAAACAAAAACACATTCGGAAAAGACCACATTCAGTTTAACAAACACATTATTGAGTACAGAAAAAAGAGAAAACAATCTTTTACAAAAGATAAAACTATGAAAGACAGTCTCTCTTTGTAAACAAAATGGACATTTGTCAGATGCCATTGGGTCTAGTATGCAGAGGTAGGCATTAACAGCGAGAATCGTGTGCAAGAGACTGTAGATCTCCCAGCCTCTTTGACAGGGGAGGTTTATAGAGGCTTCTCCAAGCCGGCCTGACCTGCTCTTCTACCTCCAACCGCACTCTCCAAGATGTATCTGGAATACCCAGTAATTGCTTCTCATGTCTTAGCTTAACACATAATTCATACAATGTGTCCCCCTTCACACTTGACAGGGACGAGATCTGTCAAGTTCTCGATTTTAAACAACTGCCCTTTGTCTCCCATCTCTCGGCTGATAGCTGGGGAGATCTGTATGAAGGGGAAAGGGGTTTCACAGGGGAAAGAGATATAGTTAGTAAAGCCCTTTCTTAGAGTCTCATTCTGTGCATTTGATAATGCTGCTTGACTCTGGGAAAGCAGCAACCCAGCTTCCCTCACAGACCGCAATCCCAAGGTTAAAGACAAACTCTGCGGACTTTTCCAATTAAAACTCTCCAGATCAAAAACATGGCGTAACTTGATGACCCCAGCCTTTATCATTACATTTGTAAAAGCCTGTGATTTTAACATTTCTACTTTAAAAAGAGGATTAAAAACCAGAGGTCTCTCCAAAAGCCAGTAAAAATCTAAAGCTTCTTCCTCCAGACCCACCCTCAACACACTCTGATAGTAGGCTGGTAGTTTGGAACAAACAAATAAAGTAGTGTCTAAAAAGAAAATATACTTCCCAAGACCGAGTCCTCCAACTTGACGCAAGAAGAGTAAAGCCGCTTCAACCCAGGGAGGCTTCTTGCCGCTATAAAGCATTTTTTGGACAGCCTGCAGTCTAAAAGCAGCAATCCTGCTAGACAGGTCGATCAATCCCTGACCCCCTTCATCCAAAGGTAGGTACAATATGCTTTGCCTTAGCCAATGCAGACCATCCCAGAAAAAACTTAAAAATTCACCGTGGATTTTTTTCAAAAATGCCTGGTCAGGTTCTACACATATGCACCTGTGCCAGAGCATGGAAGCAGCCAAGTTGTTTATTATTAAAACTCTGCCCCTATACGAGAGCTGTGGCAAAACCCAGCTCCACCTATGCAAACGCCCCCGCATTGCCTCCAAAACTCCCTCCCAGTTCCTCTCAGCTGTTCTCGCACCCCCCCAAAAAAAACCTAGGTGTCTAAACTCTTCCCGACTCCAGAGCAATCCACCGGGCAACACTGGAGGCCTAGGCTTTGTCCATTTCCCAAGTAAGAAAGCCCCACTCTTCAACCAATTAATTCTAGCAGATGAGACTCTTTCAAAAAGCTGTTGACTATCACAGAGTTTATCAACATCTGCCTGGCTGGTTATAAAAACTGAGATGTCATCTGCATAGGTAGATACTTTTATGGGCTGAGCCAGACTACCTGGGATGGAGAGCTCTGTTAGAACATGCCTGAGCCTGCAAATATGGGGTTCGATGGACAGGGAATAGAGCATTCCCGAAAGAGGGCAGCCTTGTCTGATACCCCTGTGAACTGGAAAAGGTGCACTCAGCTCCCCGTTGATCTTCAGCAAGCTGACAATGTCACAGTACAGGAACTGTGTGTGGGATAAAAATCCCAGGCCAAATCCAAAGGCTTCAAATACCTTCCATAAGTACTTGTGATCGACTCTGTCAAAGGCTTTCTCCTGATCAAGAGAGATAAGCCCAGCAGGGAAACCAAAGAGCTCAGAGGCAGCCAATGTGTCTCGAATTAAAAAAATACTGTCAAAAATGCTTCTACTGGGCACACAGTAGGTTTGGTCAGGATGAATAATATTTCCCATTACAGTACTCAACCGATTAGCAAGGGCTTTCGATATTATTTTGTAATCAGAGGTCAACAACGACACAGTCCTCCAGTTTTTGATATAGCACAAGTCGCCTTTTTTGGCAGCAAAGTTATCACTGCCCTTCTACAATTCAATGGAAGCTCCCCTTTCTCCAGACTTTCTGCATAGACTGCAAGTAGATCTTTCCCAAGCAAAGTCCAGAAAGATGAAAAACTCAACAGGTAGTCCGTCCAGTCCTGGAGTTTTTCCTCCCTTCAGCCACATGAGAGCGTCAGAGAGCTCCTGTACTGTCAGAGGTCTGTCTAAATAACCTTTCTCCTCTTCAGAGATATTCGGCAGAGTCTCCAAGAAACGCCATGTCTCCTCCAGCTGTCCTTCAGCTTCCGCTGTGAACAGCTTTGTGTAGAAGTCCACAGCACATCGTCGGATCTCTCTGGGCTCTCTCAACTAGTCCCCTGACAGTGTCTTCAGGCAATTAATTACTTTGCGCTTCGCACTCTTTTTCTCCATGCCAAAGAAAAACTGTGTTGGCACATCCACCTCTGCAAGGTATTGCACTCTAGACCTCACCAATGCTCCCTGTACTTTGACATTCAGTAGCTCAGCCAGCTGCTGTTTTTTATTTTTGAGGTCTTGAATCGTCCTACTATTGGGATTAGACTGTAGAACTCCCTGAAGCTCTAACATGTCTCTCTCCAGCTCTTCCAGAGTCTCAGTCATCCTCTTTGTGGCATTAGCAGTGTACTGGTGACAGAACAAACTGACGTGCACCTTCCCCACATTCCACCACTGAGCCAGAGAAGTAAAAGCAGATTTCTGCTCTCTCCACCGGTTCCATAGAAACGTTAGGCATTCTCTAAAATGCGTATCTTTCAGCAGCTGAATGTTAAAATGCCAATAAGAACGTTTTGTCATTTGGGAAGGCAATAAAACATGAACTGTTAAAAGACTGTGATCAGAAAAACCGGTGGGAGAAATAAAACACTTGGTAAACAGGCTAAAATGTTGCTTAAAAGTATAAAAATGGCCTAATCTCGCTAAAGAGACTGTTTTTTCACACACTTTGACCCATGTGTACTGTCTATTTGTGCCACTGAATGCTTTCCACACGTCAGACAAGTCGTGCTTATTTAAAATTATTAAAAGCTCTTTGGCAGACTGTGGGTGCGGCTCAGGGTGATTTCGATCATCTGAACAATGTACAGTGCAGTTAAAATCACTGGCTAAAAACAAAACTTCCTCACTTCCACAAACGTTCAGAACTGTATCTAAAATCTGAAAGAAAGCAATTCGTTCTCTGCCCTCATTTGGTGAGTAAATATTAAATATATATATATAATATATATAATATATAAAGACAAGCGAGATTTCACCGACTTTCGCTTGCACTTTGAGTAACCCCCCTTTCACTACCTCAGTGACATCATAATAAACTGGTGTAAAGTCTTTTGAAAAAAGGACTGCCACCCCAGCACTCACACTAGATCCGTGACTAAAAAAAGTCTCCCCCTTCCAGTCCCTGGCCCAGTCTATTTGATTCCTAGAATCAGTGTGTGTCTCTTTCAACAAAATTACTTTCAAATCTTTCTGGTCCAGATACTCAAACAACGTGGCTCTCTTTAAATCATCCCTACACCTGTTTATATTTAGTGACTCAATCTTAAGAGAGCTCATGTTAGGGAGAGATAGAAAGATACAAACAAGAAAGAAGGAAAGATACCACTTATCCATGAGAGAAAAATGAAAAAAATGGTCAACTATTTTAAGCAGTTTTAGACTGCTTAGTAACCTTTGCAATTAAGTTCTTTAGACGCCAGCGCTCCTGTTCAGAAAGACCAGAGCCTGAAGCTTTCTGTAACAAAAAACGTGCTGACAGTACAAACATTTTAATATTAGGAAAATGGTCTTCAACGCTGACCCCCCTCCTATCTTTAGTAAATTCTAAAAACATTTTAATACTACCCACGCTGTAACCAGCCTCAGTGCAAGGGGGCTCTGTCGTCAGAGAACAATCAGTCTGACTCCCCTCTTCCTCACTGTCAAACTCTGAGCTCTCCTCGGGATGCTTACAGGCAATACTAACACTCCACGGTGAGCTCTCGCAACTTTTTTCAGGTTGAGAGCTATCGGATATACTTGAGCCATCATCCGTGTAATTTGATTTTTTCTTAGTGACGACATCTGCAGTCACTTTTCTCTGCCTCTTTTTCTTGGGACTTTAAAATGAAACGCCCCGCTACTCGCTTCCTGCTCCTCACTATGCTCCATTCTCAGATTCTTATTGTCTCTCTCAGTTTCTGTCAGTTCATCTTTCTCTACCTGAGTCTCCATTTCTGGCTCAGCAGAGACACCTGCTTTCTCAATCTGATTGTTCCTTTTCTGTTCCACACTGACGCTTGCTGCAGCAGCTGCTGCCAGTGTGGAAGTCTCACCAGTATTAGTGTCAGTAAGCCCACTGCCCAGTTTTTCAACCCCAGCCGACTCACTCACACTCTCCTCAGAGTTGCTGTCCTGATTCAGGCTCCCGCTAGCCTGCAATGTGTCCTGCACCTCACTACCCTTTTCAGCCGGGGTTTCAGAAACCACAGAACTGCTCTCAGCTCCACGCGTCTCCGGCTGCCCAGCTTCTTCTCTCTCCTCTGGCTCACCCTCATTCTCCTCGCCCGCATTACCTCCTTTCTCAGGACAGTTCTTATCTAAATGCGTACATCGCATTTCATCAGTACTGGCAAAAATGACATATTCAATATCATCTGCCTTGAATTTAAGTGCAACTTTCAGTTCCTGATTCACGTCATTAAAAATCATATTGATATGTCTTCGGAACGACACTATATGCTTTATCTGCAGGGATTTACAGCCAATCGGTATTCTCTTGGGGCTGGATACAATTTTACCATACCGGGAAAGTGCACGCTGAATTAAATCATTTTTTAGAAATGGGGGGACATTCGAAAGAATGACTCTTCGGGACGGTACAGACAGAGGTGTAACCGCAACAAAAGTATCGTTTACAACAATGCCTTTTTCAACAGCCTTTGCAACAAGACTAGTATCACATAAAAAAGCAACAATTGCTCTATTCATTTGAGACGCAGACACGATATGCTCACACCCAACCACATTACCTAAAGCTAACACACACTGTTCCAAAGAGGTAAACCCCTCCATCACCATTTTTACCCCATGACGGCGGCTTAGCTTTTCAAACACAAAGTTTGGGGGAGATTACCTCCCCTTTGAATTGGCCATACTGGCCTATTAAGCTGACATAAAGTCAGCTTATTTGTTGACAAACACCCCAGAAATCAAAACCTGATGTAACACCTATAAGAAAGTAAATAACCATAAAGTAAAAAGTAGGAAAAAAACAAACGCTCACCTCTCGCTCTCCCGCAGCAGTACTCACTCACTCCTCACTCTCCCAGCAAGCACCACTAGACAGATAGATAGATAGATAATGTATTTACCTTTTCAATCATTTATTTTAGATTTCCTCATTTTCCAAAATATACATCAGTGCAAGACATGAGTATATGTTGTGTTGTAAGTTATCATATTCAAAGATTCTACTGAAGTAAGCTATTTACGTATCAAACACCGCTATGAGGTATCCATGCTACCTTGTCTTGTAGCTTGTTAAGTAACTCCCATTACAAATAACCCAGTCACCAACTTCAAAAGCTGTTTCTATGTTTAGGAAAGTCTGACAAATCAAGTATTTGTCCTATTGGCTTCAACTAATAAGTGAAAAAATACAATGGAAAATCAAAAGCACTTTTAACATATTGTGTGCATCTTCATGCATAGGAAAGAACGACAAAGTTATGGTCATGCATATTAAATAATATTTATTCAGATTATTTTGTTAGCTGTATGTACTTTAAGTGTTAGGGGAGATCAGTTAAGCAGAATCCTGTTTTACAAAATATACCCAATTAGCGTCATGGCAACAGCAGAGCTCAGTAAATATTTTAATTCCATGAATGAAGTGTGTTTGCTTTCTGTTCCCTGCTTATGAAGTTTTTTTGCTGTGAATGCACTGCTCTGCTCTTCTGTTTCTCCTTTGTATTGTACTTTTTAGAGACACCTCAGGCTGACAAGGGGCTGATTACTATTCATTTCAGTTTGCAGTTCGGGCGGGATGTCTGGCTATTGTGTGTTTTTTTTTTTTTTTTTTTTTTTTACAGTTTTCAGGGGTTTGCTCCTCCTGTCTCTCTGTATATCTAGCCTTGCTTCGGCTGGATGCAGCGGAATCCACTTCCGACACCATATGGTGCTTCATAAATTCAAATTGATAATTTACACAATCGTTTTCTAGCTTACAAAAAAAAAAAACTGCATGGATTTTCATATATAATACATTACAGTGGCACGTTGGTAAGGGGTCGAGTGATGCCCTTTGAAACACTGTGACATTGAAACCAAAATACTTACGCATGAAAACTGAATAAGTGAAAAAATACAATGGAAAATCAAAAGCACTTTTAACATATTGTGTGCATCTTCATGCAATGGTCATGCATATTAAATAATATTTATAGATATATATATTTATATATATATATATATATAAGTGTATATGCTTTCTGTTCCCTGCTTATATTATATATACTGCTCTGCTCTTCTGTTTCTCCTTTGTTTGTATTTTCAACTATTAACACCTTCGTCAAAACTCCAGTTTGACACGTTGCCTTTTTAAGTCAAACAACCCACTCGCTTTATTTATCCAGTGTCTACCCAATTATTTATCTACGCTATTTAGACTGGTTTAAAAAAAAAAAAGCCAAATATTGCCTTTAATTATCAACATATTATTATCTGCTAGGTATTGTGTAGCTTTCAAATCCTGATACTGGAAGTTTTTCTTTCTTCAATATCAATCTCACTAATGACTACAGTTTCTTTTATAAAAAAATAAATGTGTGTTTTTTAATTGATTTTATGAAAGAGGTCATTAAGTACAGTTGGAAAAATAGCTAAAGAGGTTGTGTAATAGAATCGATTTGCAACCAACCTGTCTTAATATGTTTCTTAATTAAAGAAAATAGTTGCTTTTATTAAGGAACGTGACAAGGTGATTAATCCTTGAAGTGCAGGACAAATAAGTTTAATAATTAAAAGAATAGTTGCTTTTATTAGATACAAAGACATAGTAATTAGCCCTTAAAGTGCTGAACAAGTATTTATCGGTACTAACTTCAAAATACAGAAACAGGTTTACTCATCTTTGGAAGTCTCACTAGTTCTGTGTTTCTGCCATCTGTAAAAGCTAAAGTATATAAAGTCAGCATTTGCAGTAAAGACAGAACATGTCACATACTGTTAATGGATGGTTCTACCAAACTTTATGACTTGTTAGAATAAGTTAATATAAAAATGAGGGTAGGATGAGCTTTTTAAGCAATAGTGCCTGTTGATGAAGGCTGTACTGTGTTGTAGTTGACTGTGACTGGAGAACTTGTAATAATTCGGCAGGTACCCTTCCTGTAAAAAAAGGTTAAGGAAAATAATCCCAAAGATGTTCATAAAGGACCACATACATAATTAGAGAAAAATAAACAAAAATAGTATATTAAACAAATAACATTTTACTTGTTAGAGCTGCATATAGTTTATATGGACAGTGCCAGTTATCCGAATACAGCAATATTACTGAACTGTCCGTATCCCGGTTTGTTGTTGTTGAAAGATGCCATCTGAGCTCCAGTCGTGCTGACAGGCTTTGATTGGTTGATTCGGCAGTTGCGAGTGCACCATTGGTTGCTTTCTTCGGTGATGAGTATTGATTGGCTGGTTTTGATTGAAAATAAAAAGAATATGGATGAATTGTGTCTGTTTAGTATTTGCTGTTCAATAGATGTGACTGTGAACTGAGCTTTCATTAAGGGAAGTCAAAAAGAAAAAGCGTGGATTGATTTTACATTTGATTCACAGTTGATGCTCTGATGTTCCAGCAGACATCTACTGTCTGATAGAAGCCCGCTAGAGCTGGAAGCTGATTGTACTGAATCATTTTCTAATATATATTGGAAGGAAATTTAAATTATTGTCAGGAAGATAGTAAATGTTCACAGAAATTAACAAAATTCACATGATTATATATAAATGTTTATTCCCCAAACATTTGTTTACATTTATTTGTACATTTATTTTAGTATTACAGTAATCTGTCGCGTGTGCACCTTAATCGTTTATTCACCATGATCAATCTCTTCAGCAATGTTAGTTTATTATATAACAGAATATTATTTCAGAGATTGTAGCACCTACCAAAGTTTTCGTACACTGTGTTGTATGTCCTCTGTGAGCGACCATTGCTGGTAGTGTCACATATACTGTTCAGTGTGTTGATATGTAAATAAATCCTGTTTGCCTGCGGAAAATATTATCTTAAAGCTCCGTCTCAATCTTCTGCCTGTCACTCAGCAGCGAATGCACGCACCCACATGGCAGACGGCTACTCTGTCACAAGCATTAATACTCTGTATCTTTCTAAACAAGTCCCACGCAGTCAGATATGTGACAGATTACTTTACTACAGTACAGTACTACCACCTTTAAAATACCCATACTCATTTTTTGAAGACGCAGACCTGAATATGAAATTAAAAAATAAGTCCAGCCACTGCTACAACAATTATGGGAATATAAAAAAAAACAGCAGGGCAGAGGAAAGAGACTTGCTTATTACAAAATAAGGATTTTGTTTCTTTTTTTCTTTATCTGAGCTTGGCAGACTTCCAACTTTGGTATTAATTCTGGTTGAACATGGTGCCCTGTGGAGGTGGTATACTTCAATTTTCCAAACAATGTTGAAATGGCTTCTAAGGGTGCCAAGCAGCTAATGATGAAAAGTTTTCTGTATGCGTCATTTTTTCAGTGTGTCAACAAGAACTGACTGAAGTTTAATTTACCAGGTTTTCTCAGAGGTAACAATTAAGAGATGAAAAAAGCATTTGCCAGAAAGGCAACTGGTGTTATATTAAAAATCGTACACTGGGATGTAAAACTGTGCATCATAAGGAAACCCAGCTCAGCTTGGTATTCCCAATTCACAGCAGCTGTACCTTTCACTTAAACATGAGGGCCTTAAGTAAAATGTGTTGTTAATTTATTTTAAGATTTAATGTGTTTTTAAAGGCTTGTGAAAGTTGCTGGATCAAGCATGCTCGGTATTTCTTTCAATCCCCCAAGCAGGAATTGCATCGACTGCTACCCTGCACGCTTTCCTATGCTGCTATTGTTTGTCATCAATCATCATCATTATCATCAACACTCTTGTTAAATAGCCAAAGTTCCCCTGAGAGCTATATCTAATTTAAAATGTTAAGATGACAGCCCCATGACAGGCTACATCATAATTATACAACCTCTTGCTTTCATTGTTAAATAGCATCAAGGTGTAACATCAAGTTTTAAAAATAACCTTGCATAACTGTGTTGACCATATATTAAACAAATTTAAAAAAGGCGAAAAGCTGAAATAAAAGGACCCTTATAGCAATCTCTACCAGATATTATATAAAGATAAAAAACAGAACATAAAGTAACAAATAAAAACGTCCCTGCACTGGTACAAGCAAAGTTTTACTGTACTACCATTGCAGGAGAATCACCCTGTAGCACAGAGAATGCCATTGATTCCACAGGGTCCTGGCATGCTGCCCCTCATGCGCACTGTTTTGAATGTAGTACTGTTTTATTCTAGGTTTGCCCTGACAGGAAAACTAGATAGAACACAGTAGACACAGGAATACCTAAGCTAATAGCTAAATATAATTTAAGCTTCTTTACTGAGCAGAAGTGTACTTGGGCCATAAAGCCTGTCGGGAAAGAATAGTTTCCTAAAACATACTGTATTGCAATTCAACTTCTAGATTATTATTATTATTATTATTATTATTATTAATAATAATAATAGTTGATATATATTTTTTTTTAATTTGATAACTCACTTTTAGATTGCATATTTCTGTTGTCTGATATGGGGTGCCATATCTGTAAAAAAAAAAAAAGGCAACTCCACCAACTCATGCAATCAGGACAGAAGCCTAATTCCCTGCATTATCCCTGCTGGCCATGCAGTGGATTTACAAGCCCAGAGTATACAGTCCTGTTGTCATGTCTTGATGTTGCTACTTCTTTCAACTCCTTCTACACTCAAGCCACGCATAACAGGTTCAGCCCCAACCCCCCTTAACATCTATTTCTAACCAAACCCATAAGATACGCAGCGACCCAGCCTCCAGTCCAGTGTGTACAACTCTGCAGCCAAGAAAGTACTGCTCAAAAAGCTAAACTAGTTTTTTTTTTTTTTGTTCTAAACAGGAAATCCCTGTTATAATATCCACCTGTTATGCAAAGATTAGTTGAAAATTTTGTGAGATTATAATTATTGCCTTGAGGTTGTAATTAAAATAAAATAAAATAATCTGGAACAGCAATAAAATAAACATTTATTTTCATTTTCACAGACCCACACTTTCCAGTTACTCCATTGTTCATCCCAATTTGGCATGTTTGTTAAAATATTCTTAGTGCTCAACCTTTGTCTAATGCAATCATTGTGTATTCATTTATCTGCACAAGAAATAATCACGTAACATTCCTTCCCACACATTAATTAGCGTCTACTTTATAAGACAGAATTGGGGAAATAATATTTTCAAGTAATTCAGAGAAACACCATACATGTTAGATTCACTTAAATTACAGCTATACATAATGTAATATTTTGTAAATATTGTTACAGCACATCTTATAACTACTTTGACAGCAATTACATGAGTTCATATTCACTGAGAACTGAATCAGTTTTGCTTTTTCAACAAGCATTGTATTTAAATTGAGTTTCTTTTGCCAGAGATTGTTTAGAATGACAGAAAGCTTGGTTTTGCATTTCTGTCCCATGAAACTCAGTTGAGGACAAGTTGTAGCTGCCATGTGGTGCCATGTATGTGTGTGTGTGTGTGTGTGTGTGTGTGTGTGTGCTTTTTTTAACTTTTGGTAGTGCTCTCCTTTTGCGATTTAAAAACACAGTTTACTGTCAGGGGGAAAAAAAAAAAAAGACCTTGTATGTAGGTATTTCTAGCGGCCGTTTCAACTATAAGTCTTTTTCAAGGTCTGTGATGGCTCACATCCAATCCCTTATAAAAATAAACTATTTACTTCCATGCATAACTATTTACTACTGTGCATACACTGAGTCATTGACTATACCGGGACTGTTTGTATTCTTATTAAGAACGCAGTAACAACAACAATAGCGCATATTTCCATGAGCGCATATCTCTCTGAGAAGGGGCACATTCTCCAAGAGATAGGTAGCTACAAAAAAATAAAATAAAAACAAAACACAGCTGTTAAAAAGCAGCTAAAAAATGAAAGTTTCCACAAAAGGAACTGGCTTTCCAGCTCGTCTTTTATAGCATGTGGCCAGGGCTAATTGATAAATCAATAAATCAATTAACACCTGGCCAGATTCCACACCTGTTATATCAGGGTGGGGATTTTAACCTCAGCCCAGCCGTAGGGTTCTATTCTCAGATGTCATCTTATACAATAGAAGCATGTACTGTAGTTTACTCCTTGCAGAATCAGCGAAATCCCTAGGAAATCATTATATTTGTATTTTGAGAATAGACCCCATGGTGCTTTACAGTTTGTTTAAAAATAAACTGCACAGCTGATGTGTAGAGAAAACAGCTGTACTGGACATCTATACAATTTCTGTAAATTATCTGTATAAACATTTGCTGTTTGTGTTTTTTTTGTTTTTTTTTTATATACGGGAAAGTGTGATCTGCCAGGAACTATCCCTATGAGATTTGAACCTGAAGTAAATTCTTGCTGTTGGTTGTTACGATCTTTCAAAAAGGCTGTTATCTAGATGGAATGACACAGTAATGTGTCTTGTATTGTTTCCATTGCACTGTTTTAATTGCGTTTTATTTGTTAATGTTTTAGCATATCCCCAGTTCACATTTTATGAGAGCCTCTTTGCATTACTGCTTACAGAATTTGAATGTACTCTAGATGCTCGTAACTGGCGTACGTATATAAGGAAGTACATTAATGTACAAATGACATACCAAGGTCTACTTTGTGAAATCATGCATGTTGATGATTAAATTCACTCTGCCAAGACATATAATTTTTACATTTGTCAAAAGAGATTTCATTTTAATCGAGGTAATCAGAATTATTGACTTTTAAGAGGTGATACTGTTTATGAGACAAATTGTTACATACTAGTTGTAAAGAGCACAAAATGTCACTTATTTGTATTGGTAAATTCAAATAAAAAGATGTTATACTGCATATATACATCATCAAAGGGGTGACTAAAAGGGAAAGTCTTAGATGTGAGGGTTTAGCTTTATAAATAATTTGCTGACTTTTGAAAGAAGTTCAGCAACATATGGAGACCCAATTCAGGGATGTATTAAATTTATTGTGATTGGACAGAGTCTACAAAATTTTATGAACTACTAACCGCTTACTCATAAATGTTGTACGTTTGCATTCTTATCCGAATACAAAATTATATAAGGCTTTTTATTTCACCAGCTGCTGCCATAAGAATTTGACTTCAATTTCAACTGCTTTGCATGATACTTGTAGAGACAGAAATGTGTATGAATGTACTGAACAAAAACAAAACAAAATGATTGCCTAGAAATCTTGGGTTATAGTAAACTTTGGAAAAGCGTACTAATGCCCTCCTTATAATTGATTACACATGGCAATATTGATGAATCTTAAGAGTTTAGCTTGTTTTCCATATAAATATTGAGAACAATAAGGTAACTGTTAGCCTGTATCATAGTGCTATAAATTGGCATAAATACAACGGCTCATAGTCAAGTTGGCCCGAGAAGTCAAGTCGGGTGGTAGTGAAGTTGGTCTACAGTTGTTTAACAGATAATAACTACTACACAAAATAATACAACTATAGTTTATTGTAGTATAACTACAACTGCATCTTGAAAGTATTATAATAATATTCCAATTGCAGTTTTTGTGCACTCACTGTACATGTGCATCCGTTACAGTTGGCACAGGCTCCAGTACTGAAATTTACAGTGGCTCTCAAAAGTATTCACCCCCCTTAGACTTTTTCACATTTTATTTAGTTTCAACATGGAATCAAAATGGATTTAATTAGGAGTTTTTGCCACTGATCAACACACAAAAGTTCATAATGTCAAAGTGAAAAATAAAATCGACAAATTGTTCTAAATTAATTACAAATATAAAACAGAAAATAATTGATTGCATAAGTATTCACCCCCTTTGCTCTGACACATCTAAATAAGCTCTGGTGCAGCCACTTGTCTTTAGAAGTCACATAATTGGTTGACTGGAGTCCACCTGTGTGCAGATAAGGTGCTTCACATGATTTCAGGTTAAATACACCTGTCTCTGGGAGGTCCCACAGTTGGTTAGTACATTTCCTAACAAAAACTACATCATGAAGACGAAGGAACATTCAAAGCAAATCCAGAATAAGGTTCTTCAAAAGCACCAATCAGGGGTAGGATGTAAGAACATTTCCAAGGCATTGAATATCCCCCGGAGCACAGTAAAGTCCATTATTAAGAAATGGAGAGAATATGGCACAACTGTGAATCTGTCTAGAATAGGCCGTCCTCAAAAACTGAGTATCCGGGCGAGAAAGGCACTAGTCAGGGAGGCCAACAAGAGGCCTATGGCAACTCTAAAGGAGTTACAGTCTTCCACGGGTGAGCTTGGAGACACTGTGCATACAGCAACAATAGCCCAGGTGCTTCATAAAACTGGCCTTTATGGGAGAGTGGCAAAAAGAAAGCCATTGTTGAAAAAAACTCACATCAAATCTCGGCTAGAGTTTGCCAGAAGGCATGTGGGAGACTCTGAGACCAAGTGGAAGAATATTCTTTGGTCTGATGAAACCAAAATGTAGCTTTTCAGTCTCAATGCTAAACGCTTTGTTTAGCGCAAACCTAACACCGCACATCATCCTGAGAACACCATCCCTACCATGAAGCATGGTGGTGGCAGCATCATGCTATGGGGATGCTTCTCTGCGTCAGGGCCTGGAAAGCTTGTGAAGATAGAGGCCAAAATGGTTGCAGCAAAGTACAGAGAAATCCTGGCAGAAAACCTGCTGAAGTCTGCAAGAGACCTGGGGTTTGGGAGAAGATTAATCTTCCAGCAGAACAATGACCCCAAACATACTTCCAAAGCCACACTGGAGTGGGTTAGAAACAAAAAAGTTAATGTCCTGGAGTGGCCCAGTCAAAGCCCGGACCTCAATCCAATTGAGAATATGTGAAAGAATTGAAATGTGCTGTTCTCCAAAGGTGCCCATCCAACTTGACGGAGCTTGAACAATTTTGCAAAGAAGATTAGGAAAAAATTGCAATGTCCAGATGTGCAAAGCTTGTAAAGATATATCTCTATCCAAATAGACTCATGGCTATAATTGCTGCCAAAGGTGTCTCTATCAAATATTGACTCAAGGGGGTGAATACTTATGCAATCAATTATTTTCTGTTTTATATATGTATATATATATATATATATATATATATATATATATATATATATATATATATATATATATATATATATATATATATATATATATATATATATATATATATATATATATATATATATATATATATATATAGATGTCGGCTCAGAAAATCTTTTAGGTCTCCCAAGGGGAAACACTACCTTTATGGACCCAGAAGAATTGCTAATGTATCGATTACATACTGTGTGTATATATATATTATATATATATATATATATATATATATATATATATATATATATATATATATATATATATATATATATGTGTGTGTTATATATGCATGATATATAGTTAAATATTATATAGTACTGTGGAGGGGTGGGAAATTCACTGACACAAAAAGAGAGAGAGAAGTGTAATTGGAACACCACACAGTTGCCCAGTTTTAATTAGTTTCTTTCTTTTGTTGTTTTATGTTTAGCCTGCAGAAGGCGCTGTTGTCCGTTGCCTACTTACCAACTATGTTAAACAGGACCACAGGAATACCGAGATTGGTAAGCAGTACAGTTGCGGGTGCACTCACAAGTGTTCAAAAGAATAATCAAAACAAAAGGTGGAAGAAAAAATAAAAATGAAACACAGTAAAAGAACTACAAATAAAAGGTGCTGCACTCAGCAGCATCACCCCAGCCGTCACTCCCTGCACGGCTTGGGTCTTCGTCCTAGTCTGCTGTTTCCTCAGTTACCTGGCACACTATCAGGGGTCTGCTCAAGGATTCCTCCTTCTCTCTCGCTCAATCTTGTTTGCGTCTTCTCGTTGAGTTTCGTTTTCGTTTTCTTTTTCTTTTTATGGTCAGGACTAGCCACGCTTCCTCAGGCTCTGTCTGGTCTAAAAGGACAGATCTGAGGAAACAACAGAGCATTCATTTATAACCCAGCAACCCCCCAAAGCCCGCCTCCCACACCCTCTTCCCCACCTCTCTGTGTTACTGCCTTGACTAGCAGACGGATTCTCTGAGGTTTTCTGCCCTTTTCCTGCAATATCGTTCATACGTGAGACAGCCAGTCCTGGTCTCCCCTGCTACAAGTACACATACATTGAGTCCCTTAAGATCTGTAGACTTGTGTAACCTTTTTCAGTACTGGAAGCATTGAAATAATAATATTAATATACTTAAACTGTTTTGTCCATGAGCCATTGAATATGAGGATCGCCATAGGCTTTCCTTATTCAGGCATTCCAAATAAAGTCCCTGGCTGCAAACTATTATCACTGATACATTTAATACCATCAATATTAGTCTATAAAGGGACCACTACAGCATAGTTGTCCTTCCAATTGACATCTTAATTCTACTTTGTTCAATACCCACTGGCCCACACACATACCTTTGTACAGGTTCTTACGCTATCTGCCTACTTTTCTTTCTTATGGAGTCACACAGGCCAATGTAGATAGCAATGGCAGTATTTACAGTTTTACATGACTCTTTTATAGTGTAAGGAAGTATGATTTTTCCCATTTACAAAAACCGTTAAAGAGAATAAACACATACTGAAGCTAGCATGTTAAAATGAAACAAACTGAGTAGATACACTCCTGTAAGTTAAACAGCCTTAAGGCCATTGTATAGCCTTGAGGGCTTGTGTTTGATATTGCTGCTGAAACATGTAGGAGTCATAATACTGATTCTCAATTGCACAGCTCCCTCCTAAAATGAGAATATAGAGAATATATCTTTGTAGAGAATATTTAGTCAACATGTGAACTTTGATTGCACATATTGCATATACAAATACATATACTAGCTTTCATTATAGAGTGCATCACTTCTGGATCCAGTCCAGCGGAACTGATTTTACATTTGCTTCTGCAATCAACACCACATCAGAGGAATAATGACATTGTAAATATTGTCTTAGCAGTAAGCCTTCATTTAAAAACCATGTTAAAGGAAGGTTTTACATTAGCAATGGTTAAGATAAGAAAATGAAGAGGTTTATTTTATTAAATGAGTGGGTCGTCTTCTTCTTCTTCTTCTTCTTCATATTAATTATCAGAGACAGTTCTTGGTACAAGGCCCCATTTATAAGGAATGAGATATACAATTAAAAAAATCGAAACTATGTAACAGGGTCAATAATGCCCTTGTTACGTATCACGTATGCTTTATTTATTTATTTATTTATTTTTTTTAAAAAACATTTTTACACTTTGATCTGATTAAGGCATGTTTTATATATTATTGACTAACACTTTGTAATTGATTGATCACTTTCTAGTAGCTTCTACACAGTTCACTTGTTATGCCTTGTTGGGTACAGACTAATTGAATTATTGATAGGTTTACACACCTGAATATAAATAGCCTACCTCTCTTGCAAACTGGATGACAATCTTACGGGTTTGTGTCTATCCGTCTGTCCGTCCTTTGTTGTGGTTTTGTTTGTGCAGGAGTAGGAACACAATTTTAGTGTTTAGAACAGAGAGTAACAATGAAACAAGTCTGTATATGGATTTCCTTGACAATTATTATTTGTACAGTATGCTGTTTTGAACAATAAGCGTGAGTGAATTAAGAGTAGCTAATTAGAACAAATGGTATGGAAAGTAAAATAACAGATGATTTCAAATTATTATTTTGATGACCTGTTAATGGAAAATCTGTAATAGATCAATTGGATATTGAACAATGTGTTGTTGTTCCTTTTAGCCGTGCTCTCAAAAAAAACAAACATTTTTGATTGATTTTATATGTACTTGTTGTTCATGGTTTTCTTGGTAATAATGTTTATGCTGTTTATCCATATATAAAAAAAAAAATTAAAAAAAACCTGATGTTATCAAATATTGTTCTGTGCTTATCATACTAGACTGACATAGTCTGACTGCATATTAAAAAATATCCCCTCTGTTTTTAGCTCCTCCGAACGAGCAGGTGTTATATTTTCAAGGTACATCTATCTAACATCAATAATATATAACTACAGTAAGCACAGTTAAAATATCTTAATTCATCTTAGTGTGTATGTGTTGTAAATGTGTAGGTTCTCTTACAATTTTAACAAGAACCCCTGGCAATATTTATTTAATTATGCTTCACAAACCACTAAAGATGTAATATATTTTCTGAGGGTCCGCATGTCATCATCTCTGGAACACCTGAATAAATTCTTCACTTTCCAGTGATCACGTTCACATTCTCTATCAGCTCAGTTCTAGATTCAAATGCAAAATGAGAGCTTCAACAAGCAACGTATGCTCAAACCTTTCAACTACCAATCAAACTGGAAATCTTTAGAAAATGATAGTTCCCAACAGATGGACTGCAGTCCAAATTCTGACTGTGATGCTGCATTAAAGGAAAAAAATCTAATATGACTTCATGGGTCACTGCTGTTGTCAAAGACAGGATGGGTTTATTTCCGAATATCAGTTAAGTTACACTGCACATCTACTGGTGCTTATTTGAAGCCAAAAGTCAGGAAATAAGACATATAAACTGCATGGTCTAACACACAGTGATTGCAAATTACACTACGAGACATTCACATTTAGTTTTAAATTACTCTGAGCTTGTGTGTGCTTGTGCTCACTTGTACATTAACTGATGTTGCTTTCTTAACATTGAACAAAGAGCCTGACAATTTCCACAGTAATGAAGATGGCCTGCACCTTGTGTATCTGGTTACACACTATGCACACTGAGGTGCTGTAATCCAAGCCAGAAGTGTGTTTCAGTGTTCATACAGGGAGATACTCTGTTGTCCATGGCTGTGAGATTTCAATGTGTTGACATGTCTGCACTATGCACACTGAGGTGCTGTAATCCAAGCCAGAAGTGTGTTTCAGTGTTCATACAGGGAGATACTCTGTTGTCCATGGCTGTGAGATTTCAATGTGTTGACATGTCTGCACACAATCAAAGATTCTGTGTAAAGAAAATATGCAAATGTGATCTTTTGAGCTTGTACTTTTCCTTTTTTTTTTTTTTTAAGGAAGCAGAGCTTGGTGTATTATGGAAACTGCCTTGAAATCTAGTGGATATGCATGCCATATTTATTCAAATTTATGACACACCCCTACTTAAGACTACCGAAATAACATGTATTTCACTGTGCCAACATCTAAGTAGAATAGTAACTGATAACAAAAAGTGGAAAAGTTCTCATTATTTGGGATATAACAGCACAAAAATGAGTGCAGAAGAAGCTTCACAATCCAATACCACCACTGCATTTTAGTGGAACTATTTCTCAGCATGAATACTGTACCTTGCCATTTAGCTTAAATAACAACTGATAGTTCCAACAACGTAAGGGAGAATGACATTATTATTTCTCCATCACTTGAAAATGTAATCATTAAATACATATCCTCTGGCAGTCAGTTCTCTTTTCATTTTTACAGCTACTTATTTAATAAGTGTCTAGCCTTTTCAATATAATTACATATGTATATGTCTGTATGAAATACACATTAAAATTGCAAATCCCTGCTTTTTTTTCTCCCTATCATACGATTTAAACTTTTGCCTCGGGGCCCTTAGTAAATAGCTTTACATTGTACTAGTTTCTCTATGATTAAACAGCTGCAGACACAGGAAGCTCACACTACATTTAGCACTTCAGAGATTCTTAATATTTTACACTTAAACAAATAGATTCTATGAGTCAAGGTGGCCTAGTGCATTAATGGATTAGCATTGCATATTTGAGATAAAATTCAGCTTAGCTCACAATAGGAATTAGTTTGTTTATTGGTCACAAATAAGAAATTGCCTTTAATGAACTTTGCAGCATTGCACATTGCTATTTTCATTTATTTTATTTTTTTTAGTTAGTTGGAAGCTCTTCATATAGTTGCTATAGTTCTAAGCTCTAGTTATAAGCTCTTCATATAGTTGTTTTTGCTATGTTTTTTGTTTGTTTGTTTGTTTGCTTTTTCAGAAAACCAAAAAACAAAACTTAGCATTGGATTTACAGGTAGCATATGCTATTAATAATGACCTACACAACGATAGGTTACGGATGCAACCCAATTTCCCTGAAATAGAAAATAACCATCAAGGTATGGAATATTTCTGTCAGGCAGTAGGATTGGCTGAGCAAAGCTACCGATAAACTTCAGCTCGCGCAGAGGTCTAAGCCCGCCCCTCTGGGATCTTACTATACGCAGCGCGTGGAGACTCTCTCCTCTTTTGGTCTTCAGGCCGTGAAGGCTTCCGAAGAGACCTCGCGGCTTGATGCTTATTTTCTCTTTCAGGGAACCGGGGTTGCATCCGCAACCTATCGTTCCCTTTCAAGTCGAAAATAACCATCAAGGTATGGGAAAGTGTACCCAAGCCGTCGCGAGGGAGGATTCTTGGCAGTAGGACAGACTTACGTCATAACGCAACTGCGTAGGCAATACATCTAGGCATATGCGGAGCTGCGCCTCAGCGTCTATGCTTGCAATGACACCTGTCATAAGGTGGAGTAGTAAACATCATATTGGCATCCTGAGGTGCCATAGAGTGTAGTACAGATGCTCCAAATAGTGGAGTAAAGGATTTCAGTATGTTTAATCGGTAAAACCTCATAAAAGTATGCAGTGTAGCCCCTGGCTGCCACACAAATGTCAGATACCGGCACCCCTCTAAAGAGGGCCCAGGCTGTCGCCATACCCCTAGTGGAATGCACCTTCAACTGCCCTGGTGGTGGAAGGCCTGCAGATTCATAAGCTAATTTAATAGCATCCACTATCCAATGGGAAAGGCGTTGTTTAGACAACGGCCGACCCAAGGTCTTAGAACCATGGCATATGAACCATTGTTCTGCTTGCCTCACAGTCATTGTACAGTCAATATAACACCTCAATGCCCGCACTGGGCAGAGCATGTGTATCTGTTCTTCCTCTGGGGAAGAAAAAGGAGGAGGATGGAACACCATCAACTCGACTAGTTGGTTCATATGAAACGGGGATATCACCTTTGATAAGAAGGCTGGATTTGGGCGCATGGAGACATTAGAACCTTCTCCTGCGAAACGAGTACATGATGAATGCACTGACAGTGCATGTAACTCGCTGACATGTTTGGCTGATGCCACTGACAGCAGATATCCACAGAGTGCCCTTGGTCAGGGCTTCTAGCATCAGGTCAAGGCTCCATGACGGTAAACTGGTCATTCTTGGAGGTGGCAAACGTCTTGCGCCTTTGAGGAACTGCGATGCCAGAAAATGGCAACCTGGTGATAACCCGTCAATGCGTGCATAGCAAGCTGATATGGCGGCTAAATACACTTTAAGTGTAGAGGGAGATTTCCCTTCATCTAACAGTTTCTGTAGAAACTGTAATATCACTGCCATAGGACAAGATATTGGGTCATGGCCCCCCACCAGACACCAATCTTGGAACAAGAGCCACTTGTACGTATACTGCGACCTAGTAGAGGGCACTCTAGCACTCTGAATGGTCGAAGTCACTGCTGTTGAGAGCCCTAAGGCTGACAGGTGCTCCCGTTCAGGGGCCAAGCCCATAGCTGCATGAGCTTGGGGTTCGGGTGCCAAAGCCGTCCTTCAGCCTAGGTTAATAGGTCTGCTCGCAGGGGAAGCTCCCGCGGTTGACCATGCAGCAACTGTACCAAGCTTGGAAACCATATCCTCCGAGGCCACCGAGGAGCAACCAGGATCACTGTCACTTGCTCTACCCTGACCTTCTTTAAGAAGGCGGAGATCATCAGAATTGGTGGAAATGCATATAGGAGCCCTGGCAGTCATTCGTGAGCCAGTGTATTGACTCCTCACCGAGAACCATAGGGGGCAGTGCGTGGTTTCTCGCGAAGCGAAGAGATCCACTTGCGCTATGCCGAACCATTCCCAGATGTGTTCTACCACCTGAGGGTGGAGACGCCATTCCCCTGCGAGAGGGCCTCCTCTGGATAGGAGATCCGCTGCATAATTGGCTCTGCCCAGTAGGTGAACTGCGAGGAGAGAGGTCAAACGCGGCAGTGCCCATAGGAACAGCCGTGCTATCATCCGTTGAAGGCGAGGGGACTGTAGTCTGCCATGGCGGTTGATATACGACACAATCGCGGTGTTGTCTGACTGCACACCAACACGTGCTTGTCTAGAAGGTCCACTGCTCTGAGCTCCAGAGCATTGATGTGGGCTGACCTCCAGGGTCCTGACCACACTCCACGGGTGCCTGAGCCTTTCCAGACTGCTTCCCAACCTTGGTTGGAAGCGTCGGTGGTGACAACTTCCCTTGGAAGATGTTCGATGGAACTTTCCACCAGCGCAGTGCCTTCCAGTAGGTTTGGGATACCGTCAACCAGCAGCATTTGTCTCTACGCGGATGCAAAGTGAAGGCATTGAACCAGGCCTTTAGAGGTCTCTGGTGTAATAAGCCCAAAGGCAGGGCTTTAACCGGAACTGAAGGGTGTACCCAGTAGATATAGTTTTGCGCACCCAGATGTCGTCGGTGCATTGCTGCCAGAACTGGAGCTGTGGGACAGTGTAGGGGTGGGTTACCAGCTGCCTGGGGATTTCAGGGCTCTTTTGGCTGCGTTAGTTCGAGAGGAGACTGGCCAGAACCACGAGGACGTGGCCTGCCACCTCCTTTAGGGCGCCACCCTCTGTGCTGCGGTCCTGCAAATGGAGGCTGACCGCACGCTGCTGCAGCTGAAGGAGGTGTCTTAGCACCCGTGGCCACGGTAGGTGCTGCGGTGGTGTTCTACGCCACTGGTGCTCCTGTTGGCGCTTAGGCTGGAAGGGCTTATGCGGCCACATCTTCGCCATCTGCTGAGATGCCTCCTGGGCTTTAGTAGAGCGCTGTAGCATCTCCTCCACCGCTGAGCCAAATGTGTTCCCTAGTGTGATGGGAGCATCTAATAATTGGGCCTTGTCAGGCTCTTGAACTCTCATCTGCGAGAGCCAGAGCTGCCTTCTGGCAACTACCCGGGATGCGATACTCCTGCCCTGGGCCCGTGCATTTAGCTGGGCTATCTTCACAAGGAACTCAGCGACCAATGCCAATTCCCCCCTCAGAGATGCCGAAAGGTGGTCCGGGATATCTTTCACCAGCGACGCCTGGTAGACTGAAAGGAGGCTGGCCACGTTGGACAATCTAACTGCCTCTGTAGCCGCTAAGTAGCCCTTCTTTAAATGAACTTCCGTGGTCCTGCACTGTCTGTTAGGACATGCAGGGTCTTTAGTTAGGTCCGAGAGCATCAGTGTCTTGACTAGGGCTGCGAAGGCGGCATCGACTGGTGGGAAGGACGCCAGTCCCGCCTCACTCGCTCCCTGCATGGCAAACGCAGAAGCCTTCCGTGAAGTTGCCGGTGAAGAAGCTGGGGCCCCCCAAGTAGATTGTACCTCCTTAATAAAATCAGGGAAGGCTAGGAGCATCCTGGGCTGTGGAGACCGCACAGACGGTGACTCAAACAACAACCTCCGAGGTAATTTTATGTCTGTCTACGTCCCAAACCCCTTGGGGGTGTTGGGCGACTGGGGCCGAGCCGGTTGATCAACAGTCGGCCTGACCTGTGCGTCAGTGGCCTGTGGTACCATTCTTGTCAATGACATGAGCAACGATTGCTGACCCATCATCAAGTCCATAAACTGGGACATCTTTGACGTGAGCTCTGCCATGCCTGACTTGTCCCTATAACGCCTGTCCCGATGAGGGGAACGAGAGCGTCCCCTATGGCGGTGTGACGCGGAGCGAAACCATGACCGGTGAGGGCGTTCCCTGTGAGGGGAGGGGCCTCGGGGTCGGATAGATGGGCTGCGAGAGAGTTTCCGAGCACATCTCTGGCCTGGGGATCTCTGACCAGCTGTAAGCTGAGAGGGGCTCCTGGATAGCTGCAGCTTGACTGGTGGAGTCGCTGAAGACGACGGTGGCACAGACAAGGTGTAAGACGACCCAGAGGAGGGGGAGTGGCTCCCAACTGCTTTCCTCACCCTCTGATGAAGAGTGCGCAGCTGAAAATTAGCACACAAAACAAACTGTCTGCCAAGGCAGACAGGGCATGCTCTGGTCCCAGGCACGCCACACAGTCCTCATGCGGGTTGCTTTCCGGCAATTTTGCCTGGCAGGTGACGCAACGGTGGAACCCAAACATCACAATGATGGGATACGTCGTGAGCAGAGCGTCGAGGTGTGTGCACCGTGCGTCGAGGAGTCGAAGCACCGAGCGTAAAGCTCAGAAGCGTCGAGGCACCAAGCATCGAGGCCCCGAGCGTCGAGGCGTCAAAGCACCAAGCGTCAAGCGCGGAAGCGTCGAGCGTCAAGGTGCATGCGTCAATGCACCGAGCGTGGAATCGTCGAGCGCCGAGGCGCGTGCACTGAGCATTGAGCGCTGAAGCATCGAGCATTGAGGTACGTGCACTGAGCGTCGAGGAGTCGAAGCGAGGCCGAGGCTGCAAAAAATTGCGTGGCCTTACAGGCGCGCAATGTGTCCTCTAAACTCTATTTGTACCTGGTGAAGAATAGACAATGCAAAAACCCAAATATATATATGTCAACGCAGAAAGAACGCTATGCAGAAGCAAAACGTGAAAGTGAAAAGAATATATATATATTGCTCACAAGATCGAACACTGAAAAAAACTCAGAGAAGGGGCGGTAGCCAGCTTCTCAAGTTCAAGGCTGTCGAGTACAATCAGTGGAAGTAAATCTCTCAGAGAGAACTTACCAGCTCAAAGTCCTACAAAGGCTGAAGGCAAAAGAGGAAGAAAGTCTCCGCAAGCTGCGTATAGTAAGCTAACAGGGGGGCGTGCTTACATGTCAGCTCGCGCAGAAACCTATCGGCAGCTTTGCTATAAAGCTCAGCCAATCCTACTGCCTGACAACAATATCCCATACCTTGATGGTTATTTTCGACTTGAAAGGGAACTATTATTTTTAGTTGCATGTCACTTTATATAATATCTAATGACTACCAGTGGGGTATTACATTAATCCCAATCACCCAATAATTATTTTCTCATGGTCAATGCACTCAGGAGATAAGCTTCACATGTGAAAAATGGTATTCTCTTATTTATCTAGTACTTCTTGAAAAGCTCAAGAAAATCCTTGGATATGTGAAGGTACGCCGATTCAACATCCCAACATCCTAATTTTTTTGCTCTAGTAAGGACTTTAAGGTTAGGCTCTGGACAAATCAACAACAGGTTACTTATGCTCCCTGGTATCAGGTACATTTGACAGCTACGTATTTACCGTTTTATGGAATTGTGACAGAAATACAATGATTATTGGTTGTAAATCTCCCTCCCAACCTGTGAGGGAGCTAAGCAGCGAGAATGGAGTTCTTTGAACAGGCTGGTCTGACAGTTCTTTCCCAGGGTCGGGAAGTAGGCCAGTCTTGAAAAATGTGAGACCCGGAAGGGAAACTACGTGGCAGCCGCAGATTGGAGAGGCGGTTGCACTCATTTACCAAGGGGTCATGTGTGACAGCATAAAAAGGGGACAATCGTAATCTGTTCCTTCGCTTTGGTTTATTGTGACTAAGAACCAATAAGGACAGTGAAAACCAGAAACAGTATCTGTAATTGTGAGTGTTGTGTTTTGTTTGTTTGTTATTGTCTTGTCTTGTCTTGTACTTTACCAGACAGGTAACACAGTTCCTGAGCTGTTGCCAAGCTGTTGCTGTTTTGTTCTTGTGTTATATACCCCATGCTGTACACGTTGGTGTGTACTGCCGGGGAATTATTGTTTGTTAGCCAGACCTGGGATCACAAAATAAAAACATTTCCAAGCCGGATTATAATTATCTCTGTCTGTATACAATCAACCACTTTGCCTCAGGAATACATGCATTTTGTAATTGCCTAGTGTATATGCTATTCTGTAGTTTTTACTTACACTTACTTGCCACCCTTTAAACTAATCATCTACTGATTTCCAAAGAAATCAACTTCAAACAATATGGTTGACATGGTTTGAATTTGAAGGGTCAGCCTCATGACCAGAAGCTACCATTTAGCATCAAAAATTAATAGTTTGTTGATAGCATATTGCTCATTACTCCCTGTGAGAGAGATCAAATGATTCTTGATGTTAGATCTCCCTCTCGACCTGTGAGGGTGCTGTGTAAAGGGAACGGAGTACCCTGGATTAAATGGCATGACAAATTATTCCCATGGGTATGTGGATGTTGGCCATCTAGAAAAGGGACAGAGCTACGGTACCCAAACTCAACGGCCTGGACGGGAAACAGAGTGGCATCTATGGATTGCAGGAGTGGATGCACTAGTTAACCAAGGGGTCATGAGGGAGGGTATAAATAGGGGTCATAGTAAAGTAATCTGTTTCTTTGTAAATGGTTAGAAATTACCTACAAGGAGACCCTGTATTGCTGGAAACATGAGTGTTGTGTTTGTTAGTTTGTCTAGTTAAACTGTCTGTTTTTCTTTTTTTCTAAAGACTACTAACACGATCCGGAGCTGTAGCCGCAGGCCAGCATCAAACCCAGACACCAGCACTTCCCTGTTTCACTTCCCACTAGCACTTGATTCACTCACTGTTGGAACTGTTTGTGTTTGGTTTTACATGTGGATGAGGAAAAGACTGGACTTTTGATTTCTGGTCAAACCTGGCCATTCCAAACGGAGTGATACACACCACTGTATCACTTCCTTCATTTATTGTTTACAGGTGTTTGCCATAAGGCTCTGGACATTGTAAATTACTCAATAAACACCCTTGCACCTGGATATCGTTGTCTTGATATCGTTGCACCTGGATATCGTTGTCTGTCTGCTTATTCCGCACTGCAATGCATCACCTGTGTTCAATCATTGCTTTGTCAAACTCCCTAATGTTTTATGAAAGTCTGAGCCTCTTCAGTATTCAAAAGGTAACGTAAAGGTAAGGTTCTTCAAAAATATAACAAGGTAACTATAACATATATATTTTCATCTAGGGTTTTGTGATGTCATAAATTACAAGACCAAAGGTCTAATAATTTGTAAACTGTCACAGAAACCCAAGATGGAATTGTTTTCCTGTAACTCACTGAAGATGCCCATCTATTATTTTGTACAATATATGGATTCCCTTGGGAAGCTAAATTTATTGAAGACTAGGCTCAGCAGTACAGTTGCATTTTTTAAATGGTGAAATGGTGTTTCAGTGCTGTACAGATGTTCTATATCGTTATCCATTAATGCTTCAGCTTTATTTGAATGATTGTCTTTACCTTGTTCTAATTTCCCGTTCCTGTACCAGCTTTACATCATTTTTGTTTTTGTTTTACGTATTCTCCTTTTGTTGATCACTAATGAACATTTCTGTACTGTGGATGTTATCCAGTGATTGAAAACGAGACATTTTGTGTTTGAATTGAAAGTGAAGGATCTCGAGTAGTCGAATTTCAAGTATATTTCTCTCTCTCTCTCTCTCTCTCTCTCTCTCTCTCTCTCTCTCTCTCTCTCTCTCTCTCTCTCTCTCTCTCTCTATTTACATTTTAATTGATACAATTACTGCATCCATCTCATTTAAGTTTGTTTTATTACTGATTATTATTATTATTATTATTATTATTATTATTATTATTATTATTATTATTATTATTCAAAAAACAACCCAGCAGAACCCTGTTTTCCTATTTCCGGATTCTGGATCCTATTTGTTGGTCCCTCTTTATAGTTTTATATTTATTTACAATCCAGCATTTGTTGCTAAATTGTTTGAACCAACTTCACATCAGAGAAGACACATCATTAATCACCTGCTGCATTTAAAATGATCAGTTTCCTTAACAATTTCCTTTACTCAGAAACTGCTGTTTTTTATTTCTGTTTAAATAATAATAATAATAATAATAATAATAATAATAATAATAATAATAATAATAATAATAATAATAGTAAATTCTCTTATTAATAACTTGGAATTGGAACAAAGCAAAGCATTCACTGAGTAAAGGTATTAATTGTAAATCCATTATTATAAATAATATTGTTTAAAATAAATTTGGTTATTGAAATAAAAGAAAGCTACAATGTTAAAGGTCCTGCAGTCAGTAGCTAGCCAGGTTGCAACAACACAGGTTATAGTTTCGTACTTGATCCATGAGCTTGCAGCAATCCAGAATTAAGAGTACTCTGTCGAAACTGACAGGTTTCATTTGTTGTTGTATTGATGTTGTTTGTAGCAGAAGAACTACTTGTAACGTGTATTTTGAGAAGTGAAAGCACGTTTAGCAGGACGCAGGTAGTACAGCAGATTAGATGCACTTCTGTGATATTGGAACTCACTTTAACAGTAGATACAAGAAACCCTCTTTCTATCCATTAACCATCAGAAATTTAAAAAAAGTCTTTCAGTTTGAGTGCTTTGCTACATAATGTGGTTCTGTTATTAATTCTATATTCAAACAATGACTATATTTGTGTACTAAATGGTGTCACAGGAAATGAGTTACGTTATGCTAAGAGGATCAAGACGTGCGTTAAAAAAATTAATCTCCAAAAAAAAGTGTTAATCACAGAACTTACCTGCGATTATTTGACAGCCCTAATGTATACATTATCTCCTATTTAGTTAAATATTTAATTATTTTCAATAAAAAAGAGAAGCAGAGCTCAATGTGGCAAATAAATGTATTTAATTGTGAATTTGGATCCCTTTCATCCCTGTGTGCAGGAATTTCTCCTGTAAAGGCTTGTTCAAGTTATAGGTCTATGAAACTTTTAAATTCATAAGCATTTAATGTGAGTACAGCAATAACATAAGAGTTTAATGTGAGTACCTACCCACAGAGTTTAAGATGTATCTAAAATATGATGCCACCAACTATCTTTAGATCTACTTTATTGCACTGTACTGTACCAGGACAGTGTATTGCTATCCAATCTACCTGATTGGATAGAATGGTATAAGTGCAGGAATTTCAGAATAAAGATATTGCCTATATAAATCATTATACAGATAATTAGCCCATATTATCAGACACATTGAGAATAAAGCCACTTTTTCAACAAGTCCCCTTAGTTTATTATTATTATTATTATTATTATTATTATTATTATTATTATTATTATTATTATTGATAACAGTATTAAAAGACCACTACTGTATCCTAATAAATCAAAGATTGTAAGGCACTGTAACAGGGCTGGGAGCCCTGTGCAGAAGAAGGGGGCAGGGTAGCCAATGTAGCCAAATGTTTTGTTTTATTTTTGTAGTGTGTTGCAGCGTGGATGGGAAGCCCCATCCACTAATAAAAACCTTGTGCAGAATGTGGCCATCTCCCGAATTAATTAATTGTGTAATTGTTGCTAATCGGGAGATGGCCACCTGTATATAAACCCACAGCTCTCTGCACTCTGGGTGGGGTGTTCAGATTAGGAACTGGAGAGCGAGAGGAGAGCAGTTTAAAACGAAAAGATACACAGGATCAGTAAAAGCATTCTGCCCAGCCTGACCTGTGTGTGTAGTTTATTGTTTAAATATTTTATTTATTTGTGATTAAATGAACAACATGCTCAGTGTCTTTTGAACTGCAGTACCTTGTTTGTTTTCTGTTCCTGCATCTGGCCTGACGTCACCACTCGCCATCCTGTCAGGCACATTTTTGATATGCAATTAAAAACCACTTTCTACACATCAAGACAGTTTTTTGATGAAGCGAAAGCCAGCTGGCATGTGGAGTGAATTATTGGTTTAAATTGCTTCTGTATACATTTCTCACCTGTGAAAACAAACATCCATTACCATTTATTAACTGCATGCAAACATGAGAGTCATTTTTCTTTAATCAAATCTCAAAATGCCTCATATGCAGTAGTTTAGGTTCTGTTTTATTTTCTGTGTTATATATAGTAGCAATCCTGGTTCCCAGCTCCTTTTATAGGACTTTCTCAAATCCCTGAGCTGGGGAGTTGCCGGACTCCCCACAGCTGCCGGGCAGGCACTTTTCTGGCTGGTAAAGTGTACGCTCTGGATTGGCTGAAGCAGGCACTGCCTCCCTCCGGCTCCCCTATAAAAGGGGCTTGGAACCAGGATCGCTACATTGGTGTCAGAGGAGGGATGCAGGTACCCCAGCATGCACTCGTCGGACTGTAGCCTGGTGAGCAAGTCCGGGAGGACTTGAGGATGGCAGGGAAGGCAACAGCAGGGCTGATAGGTGACGTAATCACATACAGACACATATGTCTGATAGAAACTCATTGCAAAGAAAACAAAGATGAAAAAATACCAGAAAGACTATAACATTGGCTTTTAATGTATTTAAAATGTGGACATAAACTCCAACAACACGCTGAGGGAATGTTATGCCAGTGTCAGAAATTCAACGGGCGACCAGTATTCAAGTCTACAATTTTTTAACACTGATACCCCAGTTATCCAGTTCAGAGCTTCTCAGCAAATCATGAACATTAGACCCTGCTGGTACCCCTGTGAACCGATGCCCTTGTGGAACAAACATATATTTTTAATATATGGTACAAAAGTATAATCCTTATAATTTTCATATATAAAAATTGGCTCCTTTTTTATATATTTAAAAAGATATGGGATATATTTAAAATATATTTGAGTCTGCAATCCATGTCTTTATTTCATAAGGATTACAGACTAAAATACTGGGCCAATTTCAATATAAAAAATACAATGATCATACTTTTCTACCATATAGAAAAAATATATGATTTTTCTATAAGGGGGGAATACATTTTGTCTGTGAAATGATGCCTAACTAAGCTACAAAGCCAGTCTCATGCAACGCTGCTTGAGAGTACAGTGGTGCACTTACTTTTAGAAGATTGGCAGGCATCAAGTGAAATAATGTCTGTAACCGAATATCGATCTGAAAGCAGTTTGCTAAGCTATTGGACTCCAACACCTCAAAACAGAAAACAGCAAAGTTCACCTCTAATCGGACTCCAGACTCCATTGCAGCTGCGTAATTTCCTTCCTTTGTTTCAAGAAACTCTTGAAACTCTGCCTTCTGCTTATGATATGCTGCTGTCAATGCAGAAATTCACAATAAATGTAAATGTGCAGTTTATTTTTTAAGAAGTAAAACTTCAAACGAATTATGGAATACAAATTAAATGTTTTGTCCTTTGGGACTATATAACACTGCAGATGTACACATAATAAAAGTATATAATTTAATTTTTTTTTTTATTTAAAAAAGTGTTTTAATCCTTAGTGGTCCATTTATTCAGCACCTGTCAGATGCGTCAGGTCCAATTTATTTTCACACTAGGAGGAGCCGGGCTGCCGTCGCCGTGATCCGGGGCCCCGTCAACCAAAGAAGGCTTGGGGGCTCCGACATCAACCTCGCCCACCACCACCCACCATAACAGCCCACCCAAGGGGAATAATTGGACTCTTGGGGGGAGGGGGGAAGGGGGGAGTTGGCCGATTGCGGCCGGTGTATGTTGTACATGGGGGGAGGTGTGTGGCAGAGCAAAGCTCTGCCCTTTTTAAATTGGCAGGGATGGGGTTAATTTCCCCTACCTGCCTGGGTTTATTATGTTCAGGTGGCTGGGGTTGATTAGTTGATTAGGTTAATTAATGATCAATCAGCGCCCAGCCACCTGACATAAAAGGAGGCCTCTGCTTCTCATTTGGGAGGAGGGAGGTGATGGAAGCAGGTTGGTGTTTTGTTGGTTGTGATTTTTCAATTTTCTAAATCCAGTGAAGGCATTGCTCAGCCTGGAAACCTTTATTTTGTACATTTTGCTTTTTGTCTTTCTTTTTGTGTTTCAATCCCTTTGTTTTGGCCCTTGTGCCTTTTTATTTTTGTATATATTTATAATAAAAGTATATTTTTTTTGAACTGCAGTCTGTCTCTGGGCCTCTATCCACTCACCAGCCTGCCACAGTGCTGTTTAATTATTTTTATTTTTTTTTCAGAGTAAAACAGGTTTAAATGACCCTGCATTGAAAAAGGACATCAGTACTACATCTCCAGCCAAGCCCCACCCCTTGTTCACTGTATTTTTCACATACCTCTTGTGATGGAAATATAAATTCTGATTGGAAATCTCCCTCCCGACCTGTGAGTGCACAAAATACCGAAAGGGAAAGTCTTGAGACGGGCTGGCCTGACAGTTCATTTCCAGGGTCGGGAAGTTGGTCAGCCTGGATAAAGGCGAGACTCCATTGCAGGAACGTACTGACCTGGAATGTAAACGAGGTAGCAGCTGCAAGCAATAAAAAACAGCTGCAATCGTTTACCAAGGGGTCATGTGGGCATATACCTGGAAGGACTAAGAGAGCCGCAGTAGTAACTGCTGGAGAAACAGTATTGTGAAAAGAATCTTCGTGAGTGTTTGTTTGTTTTGCGTGTTGTTAGTAATTGTTTTGTTTGTTGAACACGTTTCCAGAGCTGTCACTTTTGGGCCAGCACAAGCCGGAACTGCACTTCACTAACTGTCACAAAATAGCCTGTTATCATCCACCACGAGCACTAATACACACACCCGGGACTGGTGACCGTGTTTTAGTATTGTGGGGCGGATAACACTTATTGTTTGGGACTGTAAACCTGTTTATTTTGCTCCGCGCCAAACACATTGTTGTGTATTGCAGGAGCATTTTCTATTGGTCACCAGACCCAGATTAAAAATAAAACTCTTTCCAAACAGATTACAGTTGTCTTTGATCCTGCATTGTATCCCCTCTACACCTGTTCACAATCACCAGCCAGTTTGCCACACCTCTTTGTAGACGTGCATGCTGATAAATCCTCTCCTGATCACTCGTTTTATCACCAAACTCCTCAATAATGCGATTCTATCAGTCTCATTTGGCTATTGAAAGGTTTTCTTGGCTTTTTCCATCGGAAAAATAACTAGAGACCTGTGCTTTACGTCTTTTTGATGATATCGGACCAGGTCCGACATCGGACTGGAAAGGGAAAAGTGTAATGTTGGACCTGGTCCGACATAGGACCACAAAGGCTTTAATAATTTTTCATCGCCAAATGAGAAATAGCTGTTAGATAAGCGGTATAAACTGCTTCGCTGCGGGCCTAACCACCACGTGTGTATATTACATGGGAATCGCATGGCATGTTGTGGTTTATACCTTACACACACACACACACATACATACATATACTGATATATATATATATATATATATATATATATATATATATATATATATATATATATATATATATATATATATATATATATATATATATTATATGTGTGGCTAAGGCTACACACCAGATTGATTTAAAATGACAAAAGGGACCTCTTGCACTAAAGCACAGCGCCGATGCCGCTGTACAAAAGAGCCGGCTCCCTTGCAAGGAGTGTATATCTGGCTTCTCTCCCAGAGTGTGATTATGTCACCTACCAACCCTACTGCTGCCTTCGCCCGTGCACGCTACACTATGAGACTCTGCTTTACCAAAGCAATGACATATTAAGTGGACATTGATAGGAAAATAATTTTTGTTGTTATTGAAAACCTGATGAGCAAAAAACAAGAATGAATGGTAATGCAAGCTGTAACACAAAGGTGTGTAGTTTTTCCTGAAATTAAATCACAATCCATCTTTGAAATATCAGCATAGCTTAGTCTTAAGATATGAGGACAAGGAATCGTAGTTTCAAATCACAGTTGAGTGAATGATTGAGTGTGTGTGACTCGGTGCAAAAGTCACTTCACTGCATCAGCTCGTGCAACTATAAAATTGGGTGCAGATGTGACCTTACTGTATCAAGATCTGGCACCAAACATGCCTTTCTAACCCTAGTGCCCTCATTAAATTTTCCAAGAGCTTGACCTCTCTACCATGGGGTTAGGACCTTGCTGAAATAAGCATGGACCCTTCAAATGCCTAAATATACAAATACGATGCATCAGTGCACATAATATATTCCAGCATATTTCATACAGAGCAGGACAAAATACATTCTTACTATGTATATAACATTTAGGGCCCTTTGAACAATGATTTAATTCATTTTAAAAAAGAAAACAAAACTGGTTTCTTGAAAATAAATGGTATTTTATTACTAAAACAGATTTAGAAAAATCATTCTTTAAATCTTTGTGAATAGGGCATAATAACTGCTCATAGGTCTACTTAGATATTGAGTTAAAAGAAAATAGAACCAGGAGATTGTGTTCTTTTTGGGCAGGTCAAATGTTTTTGGTCAGATTAAATAAGTTAAAGTTATAGAGCTTTTGAACTAGACCCGTACAGGTGTCAGAATCTTGGACAGGTTATTGACTCATCTTCTGAAAATGGCTCTTGGAACATGACTGCAGGTTTAAGCAAAATTATGGGAACAGCTGTACAGGATGCTAATGAAACATTGTCGGTTATAAAAATATACATTTTTCAATTTCATCAGCCCTGATGTTAATCAATAAAACCTTGGCCAAACTAGAATGCTACCCCCTGGAGTATTTGTAGGTTTACAGCAATAACAAAACAGCAAACTAAAACTTAAAGTAAGAGTTTGACCCCTCAGTAAAGTTTATGTGTTGATCATCCTGGAGGAGTAGCAGATTTTTCCAGACCATTATTAAGTGGGTGGGTGAATCTCTAGTAGCAGTGCTTTACACAGAGACAACACTGCTCTTTTACACAAACACCAGTTCTGGTCTTGCATCTTCAGACTCTTCAGTTGTATAGCTATTGCTTAGCATATAGATGAATACTACATTAACGTTTGTGCAAATTACATGCAGATTAAAGTCTTGTAGTCTGATTTTTCCAATGTTGATAACTATTCTCTGTGTTAGTTTATAGCTGGCAGGCAAATTAAATAAAGACTATAAAAAGACAGTCTATAGGTTTTTCTTCAATCATTAGAATAACATGATTGAAGTTATTAACACTGAGGCTGTTATGAACTCAGTGACAGACTGCATATACATGTATTTAAATGAATTGAAATGAAATTAAGCAAACACAGCTTGACACCAGGTAAAAAACGTTTAGCGTTCCCAAGGTTAATGAAACATTCAGTGAGTGATTTAGGTTACTGTGTCTTTGATTCATAATGTATCAATCCAGAAATATGAAGGATTATTAAAGCACCTCTCTTGAATAATATTAATATATTATGTAATCACCAGGCTCTGGTATGTGTTGCTATTGACATTATTCATCATCCATTTCTGTGTTCACAAACCCATGGGATTGGAAATGCCAAAGCCTGATACCCCCATCAGATTGCCAGTAAACAGAAAGGAGACACAATACCATTGACTGAATAGAAGCTCTATGGACTTATTATAAGTCTTTTCCAATATTAACCAGCCATGCTAAATGGCAGCAAGCAGTAAGCTGCTTCTATGCGTAACCCATAGCAACAAGGCTAAAGCAACAACATATATATATATATATATATATATATATATATATATATATATATATATATATATATATATATATATATATATATTCATATAGTTATTTGAACTCATATTGCAAGCCACACATAGAGGAGTACAAATTATGTAATGTAGGTTCACTTCAGAGGTTCAGAGCAACTTAGAGACTTCACAATGCTTTTTGTTTTCTCAGGTAATTCTGAAATGATTGGTCCATCAGAAGTCAATAACAATGTAAATGGGTATGAAATAAGTTGATTGCTATTTTTTGTGATGCTCTTTTGGAGTTGGATACAGCATGCGACTGGTCATTGCATGTGACAATTACAGTAAATGTTCAACATCAATGCCGTTTTGTGAAGTGCTATGCCTATAGACTAATATACCCTGTTTTAACCAATAATGCACTCATATTAGCCAACATTCTGTCTGTGGTTAGATAGAAAAATACACATAACAACAGAGCAAAGTTGCCAGTGTAAAAGCATGTAGTGATTTAACTTGCTGCAGCTAAAAAAAAAAAAACAGAACAAAAACAAGTGTCTGCAGGAAGGAAATCTCAGGAGCTGCATTTCACCAGGCCAGTGACAGTCTGGAGCGGGTAACATGATGAAGTGGAGGTTAGTATCAATTGATGAACAAATGCTCCCTCACAGGATACAAAATCGATGGAATTCCTCAGAGGAACATGTCAATGAAACCTGCTGGGAGCAATCTGTCTTTCTGTCACTTTCCTCTGCATAACCTGTCTGACAGGGGAGCAACGGAAGGCCTCTGCAAGTGTATTGTTTGTTACATCAACCTGATCAGCTGAAATGGAGAGGGATGGCTGGCAACTGGAAGATTATTTAATTTTATTAAATGCCGAGCAAAGCTAATTAATGAGGCTTTTGGAATAATATCGCCAACTTCTAATTTCTACCCATAATTTAATAGTGAAATATCATCAATTAAATTAATGTTAATAAACTTGACATTTAGGCAGGCCTGATTAAATCATGCATGATTTGACGTCAGCAATCTTTTGTGCCTGGAGTCTTGTAGCTTGTTAATATGTAAGGCATCACATGTCTTTTGTTCATAAACATGAATAATATTTACTCCTTTGCTTGTCATTACCCTTTCTTTAACGCACAGCAGAACCTTTGCTGCTATGTGTAAACCTCTACAACAGTGCTTAAAATAAACAGTAATAAAATGAGAAGTACTTTTTGAAGTCCTGTCAATGTCTTTCATTTTGTAAAACTGACACTGAAAGACTTGAAATGATGTGAAATTGTCTTAAGATGATGTTGACATGGGGGCCCCAGTAGTTCACCTAGAGGTGAGTCGTGCAATTAAGAGTTTTCAGGTTGAGATCTCTGTCCAGAGAGTGGCTGGGTTTGATTAGTTCAAAGTAGCAACTCCAGCAAGTCAGGCGTGAGACAAGGTCAGCTGTGAAAAGACTGAGATGAACTCTATCCTTCAATGTCTTCGCAGTGTCGAATGCTTAGGTGGACACAGTTTGATCTTCAGATCTGGAGCAGTCATGGGTTGTGCTGTTGAGGTGAGCTGATATGGTATTATTAATTTAATGAGGCCTTAGTTGTTATAACCACCTAGAAATGTCATCACAAATCAACAATCTAATTTAAATACTAAATAGGCCAATGCTGAATAATGTATAAACATTTTAGTTTGAGATGTACAGTACAGCATTTAAGATAGTGTTTTATTATTGTTCTTGCATTACACTGTATTGACAGCTGGGTGGATGTTTTTATTTTAAGGTCATGTAACAATACTCATGGTATTTCCTCTATGGTTCCTGTTTAAGAGTTTCAAAGTGCAAACCTTCTCAGGTACATATAGCTCTTGTACTAAATGAAGACAACACACATCCATGTGCACCATGCTCACATTATTCCAGGCTATCTCCAAGCAGCCTCAGTGAATCTTCATGAAGCAATCTCTATTGTTACCCTATTGCTAACCTAAATGCAGCTACAGCTGTTGTGATGCCTTGCCATCAGTGATTTAGAAATAGAAATGATTTATCAGAAACTACGAGAAATGCTAGGCAGGGTAACAATGTAATTTTAATGACACACTACATTCAGAAAGCTTTATATACTGTCATGTTATGTAATTAAAGTAGAAGTGTTACCTCCAAGTAACTAAATCATTATACAAAGCTAACAAAGAACTAATGTAAGCTGACGTTTTTCACCAAAAACACACACACACACACACACACACACACACACATAGAGACACACCTCCTTCACTCTATTACAGAGGCCAAACGAATCTCACCAAAAGCATTGCTTCAGAGAAAAGAGAGTTTTAATGAAAACAAACCCTCCGATACTCTAAAGGTTAAACTCATTTACAGTAAATGTCAGCTCAACAAGGTAGAACATGTTTCCTACCATTCCTCTCTTTGCTAATGGAGTCTGTGAAACAATACATCTCGCAGAGTAAATTAGTTTTCCCAGACCCTGCTGTTTATCTTTCTTTCTGTTTTTAAATTAATTTACTTTAAATGGGCCCTTCATCAGTCACAACGGAATGAGACACCAAAAATACGTCTTTATCTTTGGGAATGATAATAAAGCACTGGAGACACACAAGAGTACTCTTTGATCAGGTCTGATCAGCATTTCCGATCTGTCCAAGCTGTTACTGGTTTTTAGAAACTCTGAAATTGTAAAAGATTGACTTGAATTCCTCAGGAAGCTAATCATGCTTCTTTGAAAATGCCTGCCTGTATGTCATGGATGATTCAAGACCGGGCAGTAACATTTTTGTTCGTTTTTTTTTTTGTTCGGCAGTAAGTCGTGTTGCTGCTTGTGTGTTCGGACAGTGATGTCTTTGTTGTTCGTCTTTTCTCGGCAGTAAGTCGCGTTGCTATTTGTGTACTCAGGTAGTCACTTCTTTTGTTTGGCGATTTTAACACACGCATCACTATACTGTATTCGAATTTAAGATGGCGGCTATTTCTGAGAAGAAGAAAAAAAAGCTTAATATATGACAACATTGTGTTAGCACTTGTAGTTTAGTAACTCAAAATATCAACAGAAAGGCATTAAGTAGAGCTTTTCAGTGGTATAATATGTTTGGTTGTGGGAATTGTTCTATTTTTTTCACATACAAGCCATGCCACCCAAAAAATGTTAAACATTGTATAATAGTAAATAACATTTGTAAAACATACAAATATACTATTTTTTCCAAACAATGTAGGATAAAAATATAGGACCTGCGCAATTTTACAAGGATTTCAAATCAGAAATTAGAATTGAAATTGCTTGTTTAGTTGCAGTGCAATACAAGGCTTTGTAATGTGTGTATTTTACAAAAAAGAGCCAAAATGGCGAATGCAGGTCAGCTGTGAAATGAAACTGGAAATATAATATTATCTTGTTTGTGATAAAATCAAATAATGTATGTGTGTGTGTGTGTGTGTGTGTGTGTGTGTGTATATATATATATATATATATATATATATATATATATATATATATATATATATATATATATATATATATATATTCATTTATCTACACATCCTGTCCCACAACTTCCAAGTGAAAAAAATATTCTAGAAATTTGTACAAAATGAATTAAAAATAAAAACTGAAATAGCTTTTTTTCAAATAAATGCATGAAACTCTGAGGCACTGACACAACAAAATGTTAAAGGAGGTGTAGACTTTCTAGAGGCACTGTACGTATATATATATATATATATATATATATATATATATATATATATATATATATATATATATATATATATATCTCACAGCAGCTGGTTATTATTATTATTATTATTATTATTATTATTATTATTATTATTATTATTATTATTATTATTATTATTATTCAAAAAAGAAAACAACTTGAGAATAGAGTATGCTACTGTATTGGTAAAAAAATAAATAAAAAACAAATGACAAAAAAAACATACTGCCAATAAAATAGCTAAATGATAATAAAAGTAATAACTACATCTAAATTATCCATCATTTTACACACACGAAAATGAAGAAAACAGGGATAGTGCACTAGTAATAATACATTATACATTTATATACATTTTTAAAAAATTAAAAAGCGATTAATTATTCCCAATTCTTAGCTTTTGGATGAGTTATAGATCAGCACTTTAGGGCATGTAGAAGGGGAGATGCAGATGTTTCAAATCTGTGAGTGCCCCATTGAACTCGGCTGTAATGGCGGAGGCAAGTTAATCATCCTTGTAGTTAAAAAAAATATATATAACACCCACCCTAGCCCTAAATCAATTACATGGAGTTATGGCTGCAGAAAACTGAGGTACTATCCCCTGACATCACGGTCAGATTTGTGCATAAAGTCTGGTTCGATTGCTAACTTACTCTGGCACAACTTGGACGCAAGGGTAACCGACAACTAACAAAAACATTTTTCTTTTCCAAAAGGATGAAAATGTACTAGGAAGTGTGCATCGCATATAACAAGTTCACAAACTCACATCAAAATCTGACTTCAGTCTCCATCGCAGCTGCTCTTCATACTTCCATAGTGTCATTTGAAACTCCACCATCATCACAGCTTGTATTCAGTCCTCCAGTTTCCAGTGAGATGGCACTTTCAATGCAGCAATTCACAATAAACGAATGTGTGCAATTTATTTTTGAAACAGCAAACAATTAATTAAATAAAATAAAATGTGGGACTATAACACTGTGAATGTATACACATTCCAAGTTTCTGGTTTTGTCTTAATTTAAATTTTAATTATTTTAATTATTTTTATCCCCACAAATGACAGATAGCCCTGTTATAAACACTATAAACCACTTCGGGCGTTGCGGTTCCAATGATATGTATCACTTCTGGGGTAGTTAAAGACGTGGTATATATCATGGGAACCGCATAGCCTATCGTGGTTTGTACCTTACATATAAATACATACATTCATTCAATATTTGTTTGTGTTTTGTCCAGTAGAATGGCAGATTATACAATTTAAACATACAGTATATTGTAAAACTAAAACAAAATGTATCCTGGCCAATGCAGGAACTTATTTCAAAATGATTATTGTACCCCTTAGTGCCCGTGGCTATCTACTGGACTATCCAGTCATGACATCCTTCACATCCACAGCTGCGAATTTGGCAGTTTCTGAATTTGACATGAAACCTTACTGATGAGAAATCCGACGCATACTTTTACAGCTATTCACATCACAAGGTGCATTTTCAGTTATACTGTATGGCAGATTTGTAAATAATCTATCTTCTTCTGTGTTCACAAGCAGAAAATAGGACAATGTCTGCTACTGCTGATCTTCTGCATTGAAATCAGTGCCGTGAAAAGCTATTTGCCCCCTGATTTTCTGCATTTTTGCACATTTTTCACATTGAATTTAGTCAGATCTTTTTGTGGGTTGTAATAGCATATAGAGGGAGTCTGAGAGAAAAATTGACACCAAAGTTTGGTACTTATTTCATTTGTTTGGTGTGCAAGGTAATCAAACTTGCAATCTTCAAGTGTGAGAAAGATATTGCCCCCCCCTAGTTAACTCAACCCTATTAAAGGGATAATTAGGGTCAGCTGTTTGAATACGTTGATTAACAATCAGGCCTGATTTGGGCCAGCCCTGCCCAATATAAATCTGACTAACTTTGGCCCTTACCCTCAGAGTGAACTTGTCAGTACACAGATTCTAGAGGCACATCATGCCACGATCAAAAGAAATTCCTGAAGACCTCCGGAAAAAAAAAAAAGTTGTTGATGCCTATCAGTCTGGAAAGGGTTACAAAGCCATTTCTAAGGCTCTGGGGCTCCACAAACCACAATCAGAGCCATATTTATCAAATGGAGAGTTTGAGACAGTAGTGAATTATCCCAGGAGTGGCCAAATTCTCTCCAAGAGCAATGTGTATAATCGTCCAGGAAGTCACAAAGAACCCTAGAACAACATCCAGGGATATGCAGGCCTCTGTCGCCTCGGCTAAGGTCAGTGTTCATGACGTCACTATCAAAAAGACACTGGGCAAAAATGGGATTCATGGCAGAGTAGCAAGGCGGAAACCACTGCTCACTAAGAAGAATATGAATGCTCGTCTCAAGTTTGCCAAAAGCATCTGGATGATCCTCAAGAGTTCTGGAACAATGTTCTATGGACAGTCAAAAGTGGAACTTTTTGGCCAACATGGGCCCCGTTATGTCTGGTGAAAACAACGGTCAAGCATGGTGGTGGTAGTGTCATGATTTTTGGATGCTTTGCTGCATCAGGACCAGGACGACTTGCCATCATTGAAGGAACCATGAATTCTGCTCTGTATCAGAGAATTCTGTGGGAGAATGTCAGGCCATCCGTCCGTAAGCTGAAACTGAAGCGAAGCTGGGTCATGCTGAAAGACAATGATCCGAAACACACAAGCAAGTCTAGATCAGAATGGTTGAAGAACAAGAAATTAAAAGTTTTGGAATGGCCTAGTCAAAGTCCAGACCTAAACCCCATTGAGATATTGTTGGAGGACCAGAAACAAGCAGTTTATGCTCGAAAACCCAAAAATGTCACTGAGTTGAAGCAGTTCTGCATGAAAGAGTGGGCCAAAATTCCTCCACGGCGCTGTGAGAGACTGATCAATACCTACAGGAAGCGTTTGGTTGCAGTTATTGCTGCTAAAGGTGGTGTAACCAGTTATTGAGTCTAAGGGGGCGATTACTTGTTCACACAGGGGCATTGGTTGTTGCATAATTTTCTTTAATCAATAAAATGAAATAAGTATCAAAATTTTGTGTTATTTGTTCACTCAGGGTCCCTTTTATCTAATATTAGATTTTGGTTGAAGATCTGATAACATTCAATGTCATAAATATGCAAAAATGCAGAAAATCAGACGGGGGGAAATACTTTTTCACGGTAATGTATAATATTTTCTCCCCCTGATTAACTAGAAATGCATCCCATTAAAAAGGTCAAATCATAACCCAGTACAAAAGACAGAGATCTGAGATAAAGTAGCATTTCTCATAGGAGGAGGTATATTGAGAAAATGATTTAGGCATTGCAGCCCAGACAAAAAGGACTGTTTTTACATTGTTTGTGATGCAGAAAACCCCAAATATTTATATATTGTGTTTGTGTAAATACACTGGTTAAATTAAAAAAAGAAAAAAAAGTTAAAAGTTGTATTACATTATTTTAAAAATATTTCATGTAAATTTACATTGTCCAGTTAGTAAATTGTGTGGCTGCAAAGGCTGGTTCTTTACTCAATGGAAGGGTCCAAATTGTTGTGACATACTATTTAAATCAAACCATATAAAGGCAAAAAGTCTACAACAGCTATTTCTTTTCTGCAGGATTAATACTGCACATTTTGATATAAACTTGAGTTAATATAGCAATGAATATGGAATATCTGAGTAATTACCCATTCTCATATTCTTTTGCATAAATGTGTCAGGGCTTTTAAGATGTTGTTCTTAGCTTTGAGGATTTCACACAGTATTTATGTATAGTGCATTTATGTATAGTATAGTATATGCGCAGCACAGTTTTTCATCAGTACCCATTGTAAATTGACTGAAAATCCTGAATAATATATAACATTCCTTGATGAAACAATTATGTACAGGAGGTATATAATTACATTGTCATGCCCCATAAACACAGAGTTGCCAACCTCAGCGACTTTCTCTAGGGTCTCATAATTTCTCATCATTAGTTGGTTTGTCATTTTCTTTTGAATTTCTTGATGTGTCTTTTTGTTTCCAAAAGAGTATGCAGTAATTAAATGGGTGGGGATTATAGCCAACAATAGTACAGTCCTCTGGATATGATTGGTTAACAGATACACTTGGATAGATCCATCTGTTTAATCTGAGCTCAGCTAGACCTTTTGCCATATTACTGAATAAAGTTTTAATGTTGATCAGCCTTCGTGGAGTTAAATAACATGAGTGCAGTTACATGGACACAACAATGTTAAAAAGCCAAATAAATCATCATAAATCAATCAATGTGTCTAGAAAAATGCACTGCTTTTGTTCTTATTTAACTTTTTTAACTCAAACTCATTTTCTGCTGTGTAAATGGGCACAGAAAACATTTATTTGAAGATTTGAGCTTTCATTTTAGATCCTCTTATATACTGTTTCATTGAACATTTAAAAAAAAAAGTGTGCTTTCAGTCTGTAAAAAAAAAAACTATAACTGAAGAACAGTTGACAAAGTGTGTATATATATATATATATATATATATATATATATATATATATATATATATATATATATATATATACCATCAACCCCTTTTTCCACCTGGAAATTTTGTGGTACCAAACGTTTGCCCGTAAGCGGTCCCACCGCAATATCACTCTCAGGGTTTTTTTACATTATGTATTTATTATTTGTTTTTGGAAAAAACCACACAACTTTCTATATTTGTAATAAATCCAAACTTTTTCTTTTTTTACTATCTCCAGGCCACTATTTTCAGATGCACACATGCAGATTAGTTTCTTTTGCGCTGGTGTTAATTGTAGGGTCGACTGCCCATTTTGTACTTTGCTTTGGGAGCGGGAGTGTTCATGACATTGCTATGAATGTTCAGTTAACAACAAATTAGGAAAGCGAGTCAAAGCTTAACTGCACAAGTTTGTTGTTTTAATTGGCCATGATTATTTCGCTGGCGCTACAATGAGGGAAACTACAATGCTTATATTTACGTTTACTATGCTTGGGAAGTTGGCGGATGGTGGAAAGCGGGTTGGCGACATAACTGGTAAAAATAGCACTGTTTTTATATTGGTGAAATAAGTTCAGAGAGAACAGCTGGCGGTATACAAGGGTGTCGGTATAACGTGGGACAACGTGTGTGTGTGTGTTTTCAGAAAGTTTAGACCAGTAAATCAATACACAAATATTGAATATTATTTGTAAAACATTTGCTTCCCGTAGACAGTAAAATAAAAGCCTTTATACAATTATAAACACTTTGAAATCCATGTACAGCTGCAATTTGCTGATTAGTGTACCTGCATTCTGCATGTTTCAAAAGATCATTTTAAATGCATTAGCAGCCATATCTAAAATAAACAGTCCTCAGCACTTCAGGCACTGCTTTTCTTAGACACAATAGCATTCTTTTACTTGGGGGAATTTAGAAAAATAAGATTCCATTCCTAAAACTAGATGACTGTTGTTATCAGGACATTCCATTATTGAGCTTGTTGAAGGACTGTGGGGTTTTAGTAGTGTATAAAAGTTGGAATAGCAGATAAAGAAAAAAAAAAAGTTTGAGGTAAAATGATAAGAAACTTTGGGATGTATAATTTTATATAGAGATATGCTCACGTCTTATAATTCACCATTCGGGTTGTCAACAAAGTCAGGTCATACTGGTTCAATGTGGGCCCAACTTTAATTGGTTAATCTGTTTTTAAACAAAAGTTTATTCATAATAAATATATGAATGTTTTGGCTTATGTATTTATCACTGTAACATACCTATATGTATCACTGTATCACATCCTTGTATCTATTAAACTGATAATGATGATATTATGCATAAAGGCATGAGCAGTATTAGAAACAGACAATTCCTGAGGACGATACACTAGAGGTTTAAGAATTACAGAGCCCAATATTATAATGACAAATGTGGTAAATTAGCGATACCTTTTGGAAATGTGCCATTCCCCTCTCAGGATGGGGTAAAAGATTATGCAAACTTTAGTTAATCTGTGCAATGGTAGTACTATGACATAGGTGCTGTGATTTATTTTAATTACCTAAAAAGCAACTGTATTGACTCTACCCAAAATTAGTCTTTAAATGTCCTTTAAAATATTCCACCTAAGCTTATGTGATTGTTTTTCTTTGACACAATAGGCCCAATTCACATAACTTTAAGGACTGTCTCCAGGGATGTTTTTAAGGACTATTGTTTTGATAACATTATCTTAGGCTAATTTGAAAAACATGAAAATGAACTATCAAAAAAGAACGTTTTCAAGAACTGCAAACTTGATTTAATTAATACAAAAGGGCTTAAAAAACATTCTCTGAACATTTGTAGGAAAGGTACAATTACAAAAAAATAAACATAAAGACATAATTATGATTTTGCCATGCATGTTGATGATGCAAATAAACATGGGTCAACATATTTAGTGTTGTATCTAAGAAACAACTCCATGAGGAGATGGTGAAAACATACAGTAACAGACTACATATTGTTAATTTGGTAACCTTTAAAATACCCCAGGTTCTTTGTTCATAAGGACACTATCCAGGAACAGGGACAGCCTTTACATATATATTAAGGCAAAGCAGGTGTACCACATTTTCATATCACATTACCAATTTAATTATGTACCTCAGTAGACACGCCCACACGCACGAAAGGTAAATAGAAACGGAAATGCTCTGCTAGCCAAGACGGCAGTATTGAATGGTAATTATTTCTACATCATACAACTTTAATTCTAAACATATTAAATTTAAAAAAAATCTAGTGGGTTAACATTCAGGTTTTTTTCACATAATATGTGAGCTGCTGTGCATTCATAATTAAGCTTAATTTGTCACAATTAGCTTTTCTTCCTATTATACAGTAACTAAGCAATAAATACAAACACTCTAGTATTGTGGATCTCAATAATGATCAATAATGCTGGTGACTTGGCATATTCAGTGATATACATAGCTACAGAAGAGTTTGTCTTTAAATTGCCTATCATTTATTTTAGCTGCTTGCTTTTACACTCACATGAAATACTATTCTCTTCAACACATATTAAGCTATCAAGACAGCTGATACACCATGTGAGGGTGAGACCCTCATTAGTATTTAAATGCCTGTTATTGTGATTGTTAATGTTATTCTACTGGCGATAGAGCAGTGGTTTATTATGTATCGTGCATGTTTTTGAGCAAAGTGTATTTGATATATGACGGTGTATTGCTGTATTTAGATTAGGATGCTTAATGAAGTATCCATACTGTAGCTATACATGTGGGACAAGGGTTTTGTTATAGCCATATATTCAGTAATCTTCCAAGAGAAGGGGTGATGCTAATGTTCAGTCTTATATTGTAATGGTTAGGGACCAGATAATAATAATAATAATAATAATAATAATAATAATAATAATAATAATAATAATAATAATAATAATAATAATAATAATGAGTAAACAATAAAATAGTTTAATTGTGTTTGTAAAGATAGATGGTATTCATGCAGATTAAACAAATATGTATACATGAGAAGAATCATGTGTAATGTAAAATATATGAATGTTTATTTTAAATGGTATGAATGTTAAATAGTTTGTTTTTGTATAAAATGATAGTTGTATCAAATATGCATTGCATTCTAAATACCTGTGGAAGGGGTGTGGGTAATTCACTGACTAGGAGACAGACAGGTGTACTTGAAAACACCACACAGGTGCCCAGTTTTATTTGCAAACTGTTCTTGCTTTTTCCGGCAGAGGGCACTGTTGACCGTGGGCTGCCTATCAACGATGATAGACAGCACCACGGAAATACCACAGCTGGTACGTGGACAGCAAGTGCACTTGCAGGTGCTCAGAGAAATAATAATGAAAACAGAAGGCGAAAAGAACAATGGAAAATAAAACAGTAATACAACTACAAATAAAAGGTGCTGCACTCGGCAGCGTTATCCCGGTTGTCGCTACCCGCACGACCCGGATCACCATTCTACTCTGTAGGCTAACTAGCCTGTTCTTTCACAATACGCCGGGGTCTGCCCAAGGGTTCCCCGCTCTCTCTGTCTCGCTATGAAACACTTTGTTTCGCCTGATTCCCGGTCCTGGATCAGAGCTTCCGCACTCTCGTTGCGTCTAAGTGGGCAGACCTGAGGAAACAACGGAGCGTTAATTTATAGGGCTAACAATCTCCCAAGACGTGCCTCTCAGCCATTCAGAGAGGGGGAAAGTACACACACCCACTTTCCCACCTCCCCGTGTCACTGCCCTGACTCACAAGCGGTTGTTGGACGACTGCAGCCCTCTTCCTGCAGCCCGTGAACACGCCAGCAGAGTCATCACAGATCTCTCCCTGTTACAATACCTCTGTGTTCTTGAGAGGATAATGTGATACTGGGTGGGGGTAAGCTTGGACCATCACCCCATTACACACCATAACAAGTCAAAATAGTCAATATTATGTTTTTTTTTTTTAATAGACCATAAAATTGCTACTGTGCTGCATTGAAAAAAAAAAAAAAAAGAAACATCTGATATTAAACAAGGATTACTGTATACCCTAGTAGGTCTTCCATTCTGAGTGCAGGCTATTTGTCCATAAAAAATGAAAAAAATAAATTGGCCACATTTTTGGCCTGCTTTTCAGTCACATATTTGAACACGTAAAGGTGCTTTAAATTACAAATGTGAATGGGGTTGCAGACCCAAATATGCGACGGCCCTGAGGCAGCCCCTGAGGCAGCCATGGGTCAACTCAATAGTGTAAACGGGGTCCAAGTGTCCCGTAGCAGGAGGTTGAGTGCTGAAACCAAGTAAGTAACATCAATTGTTTTTATTTTTCCTGATTGAAATTGGTATGGCATGTTATGATTCAGTTGCAAATATTGTGTGAGTTCATATAATTACATTGTATTTACTGAACTACTGTAACCTATTACCAATATTACTCAGCTAGCTTTGCAGTTTTGAGACAAGGCATAGAAATCAATTGCTGGAGAGTACTGACATCTAATGAATTTCTAGGAATTGAATGCTATCTTTAGCTGTGTGTTAAAATATGATACCAGTGATAGGTAATCATTACTTGCAGGGAATTACAATAATTTGTTTTAAGTTTAAAAAAGGATATTTCATTATTGGTTGCATAGCTCCTAATCCTTAGTTGTAAATCAAAAGAATTACATTTTAATCATTATTGTGTCACTTTTTTTTTTTTTTTTCTGGCATGTTTTGACAATTTTAATAGCAGTTCTGTCATATAGCAGTGTTAATTAGATTTGTTAAAAGCATTAATAGCATTTGTTAAAATATAATCTATAACAGTAATAACAATCCACATACAGTCTGTACTTAAGACACAGTTTGTCTCTGTGGCTATAGTTTTAAAGGGGTTATCTTCTTTGGCTTTGATGATACCAATAGTATAATGTTAGTGTTCTTTAAATAAGCATATCTACTTTTTGAGTATTCATTGATTGAGAGTCAAGGGTATGTAATCTATACAATGTAGTCAAGGGTATTGTTCCTGGGGGGAATGTAATCTAATTGAGTGGCCATTGAGGCAGAATATTTTGACTGCCATACAAATGGTGTGTGGGTTTCTTGATGTAAAACAGGGTTCACGCAAGCCTTTGCCTCATAACAAGCACTGTAGCCTCAATTGTACACAAATTTATTTGAAGGTCTTAATGTCTGCTAAACAGAACAGTATTATAAATGTAAATCTGTATAAAAGATAAGTTGTATAAATTATGTCTCAGCAGGGAGATTAATTAAGCCCAGGTCATACACAGCCAGACAGAATGGATCCATTGAATGAGATTGAAGAGTTGACAGTGTTAAAAAAAAAATAATGTACTACTGTGCATTCATTGTGACTGGACTTTTTTGTTTTCATAGGTCGTCTGTCACCTCTGTTTATAGTACAGTAGTTGCTGTTGGTCGTACCGCTGAGTAAGTAAAACATCTGAAGAGTAACATGAGGCACGTTCTCCTCAGACCTGTCAGCTTCTCACCGGCCCAAAGGCTCTCCTTACTTGAAGAGGGGACTGTCGTGTTAATGAAGGGCGACACATGTGAGTTGAAGGGCGCAGACCTTTTTTTTTTTAATGTTCATCCGATGGCTTGTCACCCCAGCAAACAGCAGCAATAAGGAAGGGGACAAGGCAGCATGTTCTCGGTCACTTTCCATTATCAGCTTATTTAATCATCCTTTGAAGATCAATGCACTCGGCAATGGAACTGGACAATTTTATAGTGATGCTGAAAGGGAATCATAGTCCCCTGGTTTCCAGCCACAGTCATGAAACGAAACTGACAAATTTACATAATTTCCCCTCAAAATCGAAGTACCTATTTGTGGCTTACAAATTGACTGAAATGGGAATAGATGCTATTGCTAGGTTTTTATACAAAAAAGGATATATAGGTCCAGTTATTCCATCCCACTAAGCATGAAGCCTTAACTGTACAGCTAAAGTGTTATTTATAAACTACTTAAATGGAACTGCCTTAAACGTGTACACATTTTTATTATACTTGATTTAATTTTAATTTATATTTACATATTTTTGGCAAATATACAGTACCTATAGAAAGTCTACACCCCCTTGAACTATTTTCACATTTTGTTGTATCAGTGCCTCAGAGTGTCATGCATATAAATGAGGATTTTTTTTTCCATTTATCTGCACACATTACTCCATACTGTTAATGGGAAAAAAAATTTTACTGAGAAAAAAAATAATATACTAAAAATAAAAAACTGAAAGATCATAATTAGATAAGTCTTCACCCCCTGAGTTAATACTTGGTGGAAGCATCTTTGGCAGCAATTACAGCTGTGAGTCTGTTGGGATAGGTCTCTACCAACTTTGCACACCTAGATTTGACAATATGTGACCATTCTTCTTTACAAAACTGTTCAAGCTCTATCAAGTTCCTTGAGGGGCGTTGATGGACAGCAATCCTCAAGTCACAAATTGTCGATTGGATTTAGGTCAGGGCTCTGACTGGGCCACTCAAGGACATTTATCTTTTTGTTCTAGCCACTCTAGTGTAGCTTTGGCTGTGTGCTTTAGGTCATTGTCATGCTGAAAGGTGACGTTCCATCCCAGTTTCAGCTTTCTTACAGAGGGCAGCAGGTTTTCCTCAAGTACTTTGTACTTTGCTCCATTCATTTTCCCTTCTATCCTGACAAGTACCCCAGTCCCTGCCGATGAGAAACCTCCCCATAACATGATGCTGCTGTCACCATGCTTCACAGTAGGGATGGTGTTCTCTGGGAGATGAGCTGTGTTGGGTTTGTGCCAAACATAACCCTTTGCATTTAGGCCAAAAATTTCCATTTTAGTTTCGTCAGACCACAATACTTTTTGCCACATGGCTACAGACTCTCCTGAGTGTTTTTTGCATACTTCAAACGGGATTCAAGGTGGGCTTTCTTTCTTCCTTCTTGCCACCCTAACATACAGGCCAGATTTGTGAAGTACTTGAGATAGTTGTCACATGCACACTTTGACCAGTCTTGGCTATAAAAGCCTGTAGCACTTGCAAAGTTGCCATTGGCCTCTTGGTACCCTCTCTGATCAGTCTCCATCTTGCTCGGTCAACCAGTTTGGTGAGACGGCCTGATCTAGGCAAGGTCTTGGTGGTGCCATACACCTTCCACTTCTTAATAATCATCTTGACCGTGCTCCAAGGGATATTCAAGAACTTTGATATCTCTTTTATACCCATCCCCTGATTTGTGCCTTTCAACAACTTTGTCCCAGAGTTCTTTTGAAAGCGACTTGTTGCTCATGGTTGAGTCTTTGCTTTGAAATGCACTACCCAGCATGGCGAACCTACAGGAACTGCTGAATTTATCCTGAAATCATGTGAATCCCTACAATTTAACATAGGAGGAGGCCACTTAATTTGGTGTATGATTTTGAAGGCGAGCTGAGCTGATTCAGGATTGCTATTACAAGGGAGTGGACACAGAGCTTACTAACAATGTGCCTGCTCCAAGTCCATCCATATATATATATATATATATATATATATATATATATATATATATATATATATATATATATATATATATATATATATATCTATATATATCATAATTGATATATATCAATAACTACGTATAGTTAGGTATATAGTTTGTGACTACATATGTCACGGATATCTTCAGATGCAGGGCTTATCCAACCAAGCTATTTCAGTTTTTATTTTTTAATTAATTTTCTACAAATTTCTAGAAAATTTTTTTACACTTGGAAGTTGTGGGGTAGGATGTGTAGATAAATAATAATAATAAAAAAACTATTTTAATGCATTTTAATTCCGGGCTATAAGGCAACAAAAGGTGAACATTTTGAAAGGGGGTGTAGGCACTGTATTTACTCTATTTGTATCTACCTGATGCTCTCATCCAAGTTACAATGGGGGACCTAAAAGCCAAAATCACAATTTTGTCACTGTGGTCCAGCTTTTCGGGATGAGTGATTAAAATTTTATGTTGCTTTACATATGACACAATTCCTCACGGCACACAATTTAAAACTTAAAAGGCAGAGAGACCATATTTGATGCTGGTTTTAATGTTCTGTTATTTTGCTGTCAGCATCCTATAATCAGCATGTTATCAATCTCTGTCATGAGAAAAGGTAACATCACTTGTCATATATAAGTTTATTGTCCAGCATACAAAGCAAATATTCAGCTCTAATTTTGTGCATTCATCATCAGTTCTGAAGGTTTGCATTTATGATCGGGGCAGATACACATTCATATATTCACAGCATTTCCTGGTTGCATAAGACTTTACAAATTGAGTTTGTGATTTTTCAAGACAGGTTGATATGCATCAAATGCCAATGCATCATGCTTTTCTCCAGTGTGGCCATATGTTTTTTTTTTTTAAATGTCAGGCAGACATATCACAATTAGTTAGAATAACCACACAGACTGTCAGTCAATTTAGATTGCTAGTTTTGGTAGTGGCAGTGTTTGACCACTGTAAGACTGTGATCATTTTAGTTTCACTCCAGTGATATCCACTGGAGTTTAATTGCCAAGCTGGACACTTATAAAATGGACTTATACAAGATTACCTCTAAAGGGCATGGCTGTTCCTTTTACTCACTTATTGGTTTCTCCTTAAGTAATTTATATGAAAGCGAAATTATTGTAATGGGTTTTAGGCAGACTCCTTAACTTTTTGTGATATATACAATTATTTTAGGTAGAGTGGGCATGACTCTATAGGTTTTACAAATTAAAAAGTTATCAATAACGTCTGCTTGTCCCTGCCCTTGTCTATATTCCATGTAGTGACGCATTAGAGGATACAGCATTGGTAGTTACCAAGCTATTAACATATCCTACCAAAAAATATGATCTGGTCAGTTTTGCAGCCACCACTATTGTTGTATAAAAGATTTCATGGTCTGTTAACATTCATAAACCTTTTAAACCCTTTCATTTGGAAGTAAACAGTACAAATGAAATTTCAAATTGACCTGGAAGCAATCATACTGATAAATGCAAACCCTCTCCACATTATTATTTACCCAAATGTGAGTTGTGCACCAAGAATTCAATTTACTTTGCTAAAGACTTCTGTCATTATTGGCTGCAGGAATTTGCAGAACTCATTACAGGGTGTCTGCCTTGCTTTTTCGGAGGCTGTTTGTCAAGAGGGATATTTCTCTGGCTTCACTGAGCCATGTGTTGTACTCTTAACTCATAAAGAACTGCATATCTTATATTTTCTTATTATATTTTCTGGCATTAATTGATTTGTGGCTTGGAGGTGTAGATTAAGCTTCATGACTATAGAACTACAGAATACTAATTCTTCTAATTCAGCTGACAAGTAGTAAATTATACTTACATTGTTAAGCAAACTTTAATTCACTCAACTAGAGCTGTGTTAATACAACAGGGATGTCCTATAGCATGTATCTATCTTGTTGGGTTATCTGTGTAGATAATAACTCTGCTGTTTCTGACTTGTTTAATGTCATTTAACATTTTTTAAGTTAACCTGAATATAAAAGTAGTTATAGTTTATTTATGAGACTTCTGAGCAGTATTTTAAGTGCGCACGCACACACACACACACACACACACACACACACACACACACACACACACACACACACACACACACATTGCCTTACTTGCCAGATTTAGATGCTGTAATTCACGATTCTGGTGTCTGTAATTTATTTTAATTACAACTGTGGATCCCCTCCGCACACGCCCCTGTCAGGAAGAGGTGGAAGCAATGTTCGAATAAAAGAAAAGAAAAAAAGCAGCGGAACATAATACAGAGGCCTGTTATTTTTAGCCAAAGCAACAATAATTACCCAAGCAATGTCTAATGAAATTGTTCAGGCTTGGCTAGACAATTAGGGAAGGCGAAGTGCCTAATGGAGAGAGGAATTACATAGACCTTTCCCCCATTAGCCTCCATTTACACAAGGAAATGTTCTGAGTGTGCAGTCAAAGCATAATTCCCAAACATGATTATCACTCCAGCGCACATACAATTATTGAGGTGGGTGGTGGTAGATTCAAACAAATAATGATGATTTAATCAAATTCAACCGGCCGTCGATTGCATGAGCCATATAATATTGTCTGACTGCTGTATTCAAAGTTGAGTTTTTGAAGACGTGACACTTGTCATTAAGATATTAAGTGGGTTTGTTTGGTTCAGCTTTATGTACATTACATCTATAGTATTACACTTATCTGTACATATCAACTCGATTTGTTCCAGGTGGCCCCGTCAAGGACATATCATACTGTAGGAGATGACATTCTGCATAAAGTATTAATAATGTATTTGATTGTTAGTGTCTTTACTTATATGTTAAAGTGTTATTTTTATATTTTGATATAGCTTAAAGACCATGTAACTAGCTAAGCAAGACATTTGCAGTCTCTCATATCTTGACGTCTGGGCAGAGAGACAAAGTTAGCAGGTCTCTAATCAAGATGTGTGGAAGAGTGTAGACTCAGTGTGAAAACAGAACACCACAAACAAAGGACTAGTTTGAAACAGTTTCTAACAGATTAGGTTAAGACTATCTGTAAAATTCTTAAATGTGACGCACTATAGAATGTTATACATTTGGGCAAGTTTCCTCCCCTCCCAGATATGTTGAAGGTGTGTGATAGCAGGGTGGATCCGTACTGATTGGAAGACAGTATAAGAAATGGGGTGGAAATACTAATATATTTAATGTAATGTTTTTGTTTGAATCGTCAGTCAATTCTTTGATTTCACTCCAAGGATGTCTGTGTTATGATACAAACGTATACATTAGGGCATGATATGACTTGTATGTCTTTGCTTGCTTGTATCTAATGATTATATGATTGCATCAAAATTATTTTCTTTTATATATATATATATATATATATATATATATATATATATATATATATATATATATATATATATATATATATATATATATCATATTTATTACTCAGATTTATTTTCCTACAGTACTGTTTAGTTTAGTTCCACAGCTTTTCTGCTGCAAGAGGAAGTAAAATAAAATATCAGAAGCTGGAAACCATTTAAGGAACTCCTAATAACCACATCACACTGAAAAAATAAAGCCTGGCATTCCCCAAACTAAATCAATTTTTTTAGTCTATTTTAAATCACACACCTACTGAACATTATCTAACACCATCATTAGGGCAGCATGTGTTTGTTGTGGAAGAAAGGTGTCTAGGAAAAACATGTAGTATACTAGTAGTAGTAGTAGTAGTCCTATTTAAGGCCCGTATAACGGGACTACACAAATTAAAAAAATTCAAATTAGCACCCTTGGGGGTGCTGAAAAGGACAGACCTTAACTAATTAAACAGAAACCAATAAAAAAAAGTCTGCAAATTAAATGTTCAAAATCAAAGGGGAGGAAGAACGGCTGCAGCCTGGCGCAAAGAAAATAAATGTGAGCCACCGACTCGGACTGACCGCAGAAAGGGCATGCGGCATCCGAGTCGATAAAGTGATACAGGACCTCTTCCGACGCGAGCGCTCCTTGCAGGACCCTCCATCCCAGGTCCCCAGCTCCCCTGGAGACCAGTGGGGAGTAAAGTAGTAGTTCTATTTAAATGCCTAAAAGGCAAACGTCACCTCCAGCCGTCGGAGAAAAAAATTCCAATTAGCATCCTCATAAAAGAGGATGCTAAATAAATAGGCATTTTACTAATTTTAAAGAAAAACCAGAAAAAGGACTGTAAATTAAATAAGAATTGTAAAAGGGGAGGTGGTACAGAGCACGCCCCCTAGAGTCCACTGGTTGACAAACGATGCCATGTCGCCAGCAGACTCCGCGTGGACGTGCTCTAAATTAATCCGGGAACGGAGGAGGGCCCTGAACATGGCCCTGTAGTCAAAGAGACCTTCCCCGCTCATCTTCCGCTTCCTGGTCTTGTAAATGGCCAGTTTAGCAAGAGCCAGGAGCAGATTCACGAGGAGGTCTCTCTTTCTGCTGGAGCCACGAACAGGGTGCCCGAAAATGAGGAGGGTGGGGGAGAAATGCAGCCAGAACTGCAGCAGAAGGTTCTTGAGCAGCAGGAAGAACGGCTGCAGCCTGGCGCAAAGAAAATAAATGTGAGCCACCGACTCGGACTGACCGCAGAAAGGGCATGCGGCATCCGAGTCGATAAAGTGATACAGGACCTCTTCCGACGCGAGCGCTCCTTGCAGGACGCTCCATCCCAGGTCCCCAGCTCCCCTGGAGACCAGTGGGGAGTAAAGTAGTAGTAGTAGTAGTCGTAGTGGTAGTAGTAGTAGTAATATTAGTATTAGTATTATTATTTTTTATAGTGTATTTATTTCTTAGCAGGTTCCCTTACCCAGGGTGATTTACAATACATATACTCTCCATTTCAATGCATGTTCCCAATTGGAATAATGGGTTGTATTAAATAGTAAGCACTTCTTCATATTCCAGTAGTGAAATAAACAAGGTTTGATGTATAATTTACCCATTACTGAGGTTTTCAGGATTATTTCATTTTCTGTAATGAGGTGGAGCATGTCTTTCCCCAGTGGATGCTGCTCTGCATGACATGTAGCAATGTAAATCCCCTGCGGTCAATTACACAGCACAAAACATCCATTAAACCTGTATGGAAACAAAACAATATCAGTAGTTATGATTAGTGATTTAGTATTATTTCAATGCATTACACTCACCCGAGCCTCAGTCCTAAACTTCACAGTTAATACTGTGTAACAGAGATAATCACAGGTAATAACAATCTCATTGATATTCTGTAATTACTGGTACGTGTTGCACGATTAATATACAGCATGACCAAATCTTCAACTTTTCAACATGTTGAAAGTCACACAGTGCGGTATTAAGTGCTTTCTTTGATTTAAAGAGCAGGGCCGGGGGACGATGACTGATGGGTAGTAAAATAAAATGACTAAAATAAAAATGGTCAACAAATGTATAAATAAAAGTAGTTGTTAGTCTTCTTGTAGAAACGTCAGCACAAGAATGTTATAGATGTATTTATTTATTTTTATCTTACCATTGTGTTTTATAAATATGGATTAATTACATGATTATGTGAATGTACAGCCAAGGACTGAATACTGGTAACTGTTGAATTCAGGCCATTACAAAGTCAAATACTGTAAGCATGAAAATATGAGAATGCAAAGGTGCTGGTTTTGGTTTCTAATACTATGACTGCTTTGCCTCACATTTGTTCAGTAATTACAGTTCTGTATAGGTTTGTGCAGAATAAATACCCTGAATCATTGCACACATTGCGTACATTTTATACAGAATATTTTTCCCAGGTAATGCCTGACATACATCTAATGATATAGGGCTTTCATAATAGCTAAACTGCCCTTAATTTCATGCAGGGCCTTAGACAAGCATGCATAGAGGATCTGTATAATAAAGTGATGTCTGATAGCAAACACTGATTTCAGAAATCCAAAATGTACTTTGCAGCTTTAATGCCTTATAAAGCTTAAGTCCCTGCTTTTAATATTTGTACTTATAATTTAGGCACTTTTAGCTTTTAAACACTAGCTGCTGTGGCAACTCGCAAGGTTTCAAAACACAGGATTCCTGGCGTGAACGGCTGCTGTCCTACTGCTCAGAAAGTTAATAATTTTATTTTCCAAAACAATCACAAACAGGTTTCACTTTTAGATTTTACTGTTTGGTCTTTTCCTCAATAGAGGACTAGGTGGTGTAGGAGTCTACCAGACAGCACTGAAACACTCTGGCATATATTCAATATGATGGGTTCACCTGCTAAATAAGTCTTTGGATTGCTTTGTTGGTAGGTAGGGCTGAGCTTGTGACTTGTCATAAAAGGATTGTGTGGGTTCCTGTGCATCAGCAGGTAATAGTGGTAGGTGCTATAAGTGATATATTGATGGAGCAGACAGTTTGTTCAACTGTCACACCATTTAGTATTGATAGGCATATGTATATAATGTAATATTGTAATAGATCTTTATTACAATAAAATGAAGCCTGCCAAGGGTTTCAGTGTCCTCCTTCCACATAACATCAGGCCGTCCAAAAAGTAGACCCTCAAAACATAACAATATACACACAAAAGCATCAGTCTGGCTCTCTTTTCAAAAGCCTGACTTAAACTATTTCGGGTATGAGTTTTGTCAGAGAAGCTGGATTTTTCTCAGTAAATTTCTTTCAATTTATACAAGTCAATATAGCTAATCTTATTTTCCTGTTTATTATTTATGTATATCATTCTTTTTTTTAATTTAGCCTAGATTAGCCAACATTTCCTTTTTTCAGCAATACACTGCTTGTGCTTTTCAAACATTAACAGATAATAGTTTATAAAGTATTTATTGTAAAGTGTTACTAAACTGATTGGATGCTAAGCTGTAGAAGGAAGAAGCTATGTTGAGCGATGTTCAGTGTCCTGACATATAGGAAAACAACAAAGAGAATGCTGACATGGCAAATAAGTTCTGCTACATTATAGTTATGAATGACAAGTCATTATAATATGATGAATTAAAAGTGGCTCCTGTGAAATATCTAAACCAATAAACTTCTAGATCAATCAATCAATCAATATTTATTTTATATAGTGCCTTTCATAGTGGAACACCATCACAAAGGGTTTTACAGATGGAGTAAATATAAGAAAGTCCATAATACTTAAAATACAGAGAAATGCATAATACATGATATACAGTAAAAAACAACAACAACAAAAAAAAACATAATAGATTGAATACAGTGAAATACATGAAATAGTACACTACATGCAGTGGTAAGTGCATAGAGGTATAATTTGTCTGATGAAAGTGGACAGATTTGACTGTTAAGTCATGTCTGACAGATTATCTGATCAGGCATATCTCATGAGTCTGAGGTGTAAACTTTTACAAACATTATAAGAGAAAAGCTTTCAAGCAAACCTGTCTTCATTACATTTTCGAAGATCTCGCTAATGAAACAAACCTTGTTCTTTGAAAGATACAGATTTCAGCGAAAGACTCAGGGAAAGATAAATTTCAGTGAAACATACAGATTTCAGTTCATCATTGGCACAAATTTCAGTCTTCTTGTCACAATGGATATTGTACATGTGTGGATATAATATGTGTAATGCACATTTCTTATTGAGATCAGAGTCAGTATCTCACACCTCTTATGGGTTTCTGTAATAACTTCAGATTTTGAGTTTTCATCCAAGGGATTTATCTTGGAAAGACTGAATATCTGGAATAGCATGCGACCTGCAGAGGTTTGGGCAATGAAGAAGACAGTGCTAGGGTGTAATGAGAAATGTCAAAGCTCAAGACACTTGACCCAATTTGATTTTAACGTGATAAGGAAAGTTCTGTAAAATTGTCAAATTGTCTAATGACTCTTGTGTAATCATGTTATTGTAATGAGGTTAAACTGTTGATGTACTTCACACTCAAGCTGTAACGTAGCTTTAAAATCAGAGGTTTTTGCTGAAGTTGCACTTCCATGTATTTTTTAACCCACTGATATTTTTTTTACTAAAAGCATAGTTTGCTTGAGTGCTTGCAAGGGGGGTGCACCTGAGAATGAGCACAATCTGGTCTAGAGACACAGTTAATCCAAGGAGGAAGGAGGAGGGACCATCAGTGCAACAGTCTTGAGTGACATCCCATATGACTTAAAGTATCTGGAACGTTCACCCAACATTTGCTCATCAAATTGCATTATGGGGGAAATGGGAGGCATGACCTTACCATGTTATAACCGATTCCGCAGAATAACAAGTCATCTTATAACAGGGTAGCACTGTGTATATATATATATATATATATATATATATATATATATATATATATATATATATATATATATATATATATAAAAATGAAACACCAATGTAAAGTCACTTAACAGGGAATTGTGCCACCACATGTGGCCAGTACGGCCTGTATGCACCGTGGCATTGACTTTCTGCAATTCTGCAGGAGGGATGCGGCACCATTCTTCCACGAGAAAGTCAATCAATTCATGCCTGGTTGATGGAGGTGGAAAACTCTGTCTCAGGAGTCGTTCTAGAATATCCCATAAATAAATTGGGTTCAGATCTAGTGTCTGAGAAGGCCATGACATATGGATAACATCAGTGTCATAATCATCAAACCATTGGGCGACCACATGTGCTCTGTAGATGGGGGCATTGTCATCCTAGAAGACACCCCCCCCCACCCCCACTCCGGCAGGAAAAAAATACTGCAACATGGGGTGAGGATGATCACTCAGTACCATTAAGTAGCGATTAGCATTGACCTTGCCTTCTAAGGGAATGAGTGCATCCAAACCATGCCAGTAAAATATGCCCCACAACATTACAGAACCACGAGAACCCTTCACTGTCGGAACCAAGCACTCAGGGCTGTAGAGTTCTTTAGGTTGGCGCCACACGTGCATTCGTTGATTTGTCAAGAACATGGTGAAGGATGATTCCTCTGACCATATCACATTTCTCCATTGCCTGGCTCTTTGCACCACTGGACTCGCAAACGTGCATTGCCAGGTGTGAGAGCGGTTTCTGCACTGCAACCTGACCATGGTATCCCGCTCTGTGGAGTTCTCGGTAGATCGTTTTTGAATGAACTGGCTGCTCGTACCCCAGGTTGAAATTTGCAGTCAGTTGATCTGCAGTTGTTCGCATGTTTTGCCTTGCACCTCGAATTAATACATGGATATCACGATCCTGGAGTATACGCTTCCGCCCACTGTTGTCCTATGCTGATGATGTCTTTCCCTCAGAGTTCCATGCCAACATCACCTTAGCCACCACTGTTCGTGAAACATCAACAATTTGAGCTGTCTTGGTCACTGAAGCTCCTGCCAAATGCGCCCCAACAATTATCCCTCTTTCAAAGACTCTGAGGTCTCCTCTTGTAGCCATGCTAGCCATAATTATAGGTAACCAGGCCTGTCCAGCATTTTTATTCATGTCCTTAAGCATGCTGGGATGTTATTTGCTTAATTAATGCATGAGCCACACCTGTGTGGAAGCCTTTGCTTTCAATATACTTGTTGTCCCTCATTTACCAAGGTTTTTCCATTTTTTTGTCTACTACCTATATACATTTCATATGCATTTTAAATAGAAAAAATTAAGTTTAACTTTTTTTTTGTCGCTTCAGCACTTGCAGTATTTTTTGGTAAGTTACCATGTTGTAAAAGCATCCTAGTTTCTCCCTGTCAACCAAAACCAGATCTTTTCAATAATTACTTTACTTTCACTTCTAACTTTGTGTATGTTCTCAAAAGTGTCTGTGATCATTTCACCCAAATCATGTTTTCACTGCACTTTACATTTTACATTTCTTCTAAATGACAGTAATCATCATTAAATGATCTCCTGCATATTACATTTTGAAAAATTTGAAAGTTCAATAGACAGAGGTGTTGGAACAATTTTTATAGTGGGTGTGCTGAAAGCCATTGAACAAAACTGTAACCCCTGTATATGATGAAAGCCATGTAAAGCCAGGGGTGCTACCGCACCCCAGCACCTCTAGTTCCAGCGCCCCTGTCAATAGAATACATTTATTAGTCATTCTGTGTTCCACTTGTACTTGACTGAACATAGGCATATAAACTTTGTGCAGTATATTTTCTCAGCCTTCAAATCATAGCCAGAATGACAACAAATGAAGATTGAAGTTGTTCATTTACTTCAGAGGGGAATTAAAAGGATCTCTGAGTCAAGCCATTAAAGATAAATCCCTTATTTTTTCTCCCTGCACTTTTTTAAATTCCTTGCATGCATTGAGGAGTTAATTATGGAGATTTTAGTTTTACTGTAATGACATATTTCTTCCCCCAACCATAAAAAAGTCTTCATTTGCATAGATTAAAAATACAACAAATGTCTTGTTTGCCAATGGCAACATTTGTTTATTTATTTCAAATGACTTAATCAAGAAAATAAATTATAATAAAAAACAACCATTTCCAATTTAATTGGAAATCATTCCAGCAAAAATTAGGAATAGAGCAAGTTGAACCATAAATAATAATGGTACAATAATACTGTTACGTATTCACGTGTTAAAATGTGAATCAGCTTTCCCTTACTCCCCAAAACAAACTCAACACATCAGCACATTCTACAAAAGCTCAGAAAGGTAAAACTTTGATACTGCAAAGTTTTCGTTCAGTGGTGCTTTTTGGTTTCAGATGATTGTTAGAAACATGATCATTGCAGATACTACTGTTATAAAATATTTCAGTGCAACAAATAATCAAGACTAAACACATTATTATGTATTGTCATTTAGCAGATGTATTTATCCAAGGTGACTTACAGAGACTAGGGTGTGTGAACTATGCATCAGCTGCAGAGTCACTTACAACAACATCTCACCTGAAAGATGGAGCACAAGGAAATTAAGTGACTTGCTCAGGGTCATACAATGAGTGAGCTGGGATTTAAACCAGGGACCTCCTAATTATAAACCATTTTCTTTAACCACTGGACCACACAGCCTCCTCTCAAAATTATCAACACACTCAGTTAATCAATGATGTTTCATACCCAAATCTGGTTTCAGCTTGTACAACATCCAGATCTGTGAACAAAGAACATGTCAAAATAATCGTGTATCAAATCATGTGCCCAGTAATGGTGAAATGCTGGACTTTTGAGGATTTTTGTTATTCATGGAAACTAATAGATGTTACTCTAAGATTCAATGACAAGTAACTCTGTTCTGAATACAAGTCTGATAGCGGGTTCATAATGATTATATACATTTCTCCATCAGTGCTTACTGATCTTGACGAGCCTCACTACTTTGCCAGCATTATTTAATTTTGAATAGTTTTAGACAACCAGATATAGCACACTCAGAATGCATAGTAATGCTGCCTGCACTAAAACAGAGTCTGATCTGAGGATGCTGTATACACTCCAGCGTCATTACCATCTTCTGATAACTCTCTTAATGGTTTTAGGGCTCATTTTAAGATCATCAGCAATAATGTTTACTCTGGAATAAAGCGCTCACTGTTTCTGAAGTTTCAGCTGCTCTTTCCGCAGCAGCTGACTAAAACCTTTTTTACTTTCTTTTTTTTTTTAAACAGTAGGCCATGTCGAGGCATTTATAAATGATATTGTAATGGGATATATCTACTGAAATGCGTACCCCATCTCTATTTAATATGGGGTTTGGGAAAATTAAATAGTAATGGAATTAGGGGTAAGCTATCTTCTTTTATGACAATTAGATATTTCCACACAGCAATGGTCCACACAGATGACACCTCATATAGCACAGTACCGATAACACTTTATAAGAAATTATTTACATATAAACAAACTTATTCCTTAAGTAATATAGTCATGATTAGAGACCATTACCATTCCATAGTTGACAACATCTGGGGCACTGGCTGAGTTCTTATACAGAGAATACACTCACTGCAACTGAGCCACTAACATCATTACACTGCAGCTCTTATTAGTCAGTCAAGGTCTCACATATACGCACTGGCTCAACTCTGCTTCGGAAATCTGATATGATCAAAATCGAAGTTGGCATGGTTACAAGTGGTATATAATTTCACTTCCATTTCAAAGCTGCACATAGGACTTGTAGATATCACCTTGACTTCAGTCACATTTCTCTGCCTCCGTTAGGAGGTAAAACTGCATCCCATTTGCTAAGTCTATCTGTTCTGGTAATCGATTTTATATACACTTGGTTTACCATGCAGTTTGACCTCATTATATGTTACCTTAATGTTTTCTAGACTAATAATATCTCTAATGATAAATTACATCAGTGTTGCAATACATACCATTTATATTGCATTTTTTGTACTCTTAATCTCTAACATTAGAAACACATTATTATGCTGAATATACAGTGAAGGTATACTGTAACAGCTGGCACTCATTGTAGTACAAGACAACAGTAATTACAACTGGATGACAATAGACATTGACAACATTAAAATTGCAATTTAGCTGCAAATACATCTCAGTAAGATGTGTGTACAGCTAAACTTCAGTATCCATGCATAAGAAAACTGTTCTGCCTACCTCAGATTTAAATTAACAAACACGAGGCCTAGATACAGTAAAGTATCATACTCAGTATCCTGCACAAAGTATTTATCAGGCCTGAAATTTGTAACGTGAATATTAGACACTTTAAGCTTTATGGTTGGGCTTCAGTGTTATACTGGAGCCTCTAAACGTGTTATTAATAGGCTACAATATGTTCAGAACTCGGCTGCTCGAGTCCTAACTAGGTCTAAATCTTTTGTACATATTACACTGGTCCTGGCCTCTCTGCATTGGCTCCCTGTTAAGTTCAGGATTGAGTTTAAATTACTACTGTTAAAATATAAGGCTTTGGTCTGGCTCCTAGCTATATTTCTGATTTGTTAACTGTGTATTCTCCTGTGCGAAACCTGAGATCTGCAGATGCTGGGCTCTTAACAGTGCCAAAATCTAGGCTTCGGTCTATGGGAGATAGGGCCTTCAGTTGCTATGCACCCAAACTCTGCTCTCCCACAGAAACCAAAAGATTAAAATACTGTTTATATTTTTAAAAAGCAACTAAAAAATAATATATATATATATATATATATATATATATATATATATATATATATATATATATATATATATATTAATGGCATTTGAGTTTGTGTAGGGCTGGCTGTTTATGTGTTGCACAGTACTGGTGCTGTGTGTCCTCTGTTTCTGGGCTAAACTTTTTGTGCGTCCTTGTTTTAATGTGTAACCTGCTTCGTGTCCATTTTTAATATCATTGTGTATTGTTTTAAACTGTAAAGCGCTTTGAGATGTGCTGTATGAATTGCGCTATAAAAAAATAAAGATTATTATTATTATTACATTATTATACTATATGTTCAGTCACATGAATAGCAGAACCCAACCATATTATGTAACTCAAAGTTTGTACCCCTTTTTTTATTGATAAGATCAACGCTGACAATCTAAATGAATGCTTCCATGGTTCATATATGCAACAGATAACTTTATAAATTGAAGTTTGTATAGCAGGCTGTGACAGAGATCAAATGATTCTTGGTGTTAGATCTCATTCCCGACCTGTGAGGGCACTAAGAAAAAGGAACTAAATGGCATGACAATTTATTCCTTAGAGTAGGTGGAAGTTGGTCATTTAAAAAGGGGGCGGAGTTATGGCACCCAAGCTCAATGACCCAGATGGGAAATGGCGTGGCATCCAAGGATTGGAGGAGCGGGTGCACTCGTTAACCTAGGGGTCATGAGCGAGGGTATAAATAGCTGGCATAAGGTAAGTGATCTTTTTCTTTGTAAATGGTTAGAAACAACCTAGGAGACCCTGTGTAACGAGAAACACGAGTGTTGTGTTTGTTTTGTTTGTCTAGTAAAAACTGTTGTTTGTTATTTAGTCTACTAACACAATCCGGAGCTGTAGCCGAAGGCCAGCACCAAAGCTGGACACCATTCATCAGCAGTTTCACAGAGAACTGTCTTTTCACCACCAGTACTAATTAAGTTGTGGCATGTGCCGTATACTATTATGAGGCAATGCAAGTCTCATTTGCCTTGCTTAGGTGCAAGGTGGGAAGCCTGGCCAGGTAGATTTATATACTTTAGTTTTATTCAATCCTTTGATATTCGCTTTAATAATAAAAAAAAAAAAAATAAATATGAGTATATAAATATATGGAATGAACGTGTTTATGAAAAGTAGTTATTCACAAAGGTTTGGAGGCTTTGTCGGTTTGATGGTTTGTGTGTATTGTCTCTGAGTTTCTGAACGCTTTTTCGCGTATGGTCCCTCAGGCCGGATTTAAAAGCGCTGGAAGGGATGGTAGGGGGTCCCGTATTTCTCGTGTATGCTTTGGAGACTAGATATTTTATTATTTAGAATTTTGGTTTATAAGAACATAAGAACATAAGAAAGTTTACAAACGAGAGGAGGCCATTCGGCCCATCTTGCTCGTTTGGTTGTTAGTAGCTTATTGATCCCAAAATCTCATCAAGCAGCTTCTTGAAGGATCCCAGGGTGTCAGCTTCAACAACATTACTGGGGAGTTGATTCCAGACCCTCACAATTCTCTGTGTAAAAAAGTGTCTCCTATTTTCTGTTCTGAATGCCCCTTTTTCTAAACTCCATTTGTGACCCCTGGTCCTTGTTTCTTTTTTCAGGCTGAAAAAGTCCCTTGGGTCGACACTGTCAATACCTTTTAGAATTTTGAATGCTTGAATTAGGTCGCCACATAGTCTTCTTTGTTCAAGACCGAACAGATTCAATTCTTTTAGCCTGTCTGCATATGACATGCCTTTTAAGCCCGGAATAATTCTGGTCGCTCTTCTTTGCACTCTTTCTACAGCAGCAATATCTTTTTTATAGCGAGGTGACCAGAACTGAACACAATATTCAAGATGAGGTCTTACTAGTGCATTGTACAGTTTTAACATTACTTCCCTTGATTTAAATTCAACACTTTTCACAATGTATCCGAGCATCTTGTTAGCCTTTTTTATAACTTCCCCACATTGTCTAGATGAAGACATTTCTGAGTCAACAAAAACTCCTAGGTCTTTTTCATCGATTCCTTCTCCAATTTCACTATCTCCCATATGATATTTATAATGTACATTTTTATTTCCTGCATGCAGTACCTTACACTTTTCTCTATTAAATGTCATTTGCCATGTGTCTGCCCAGTTCTGAATCTTGTCTAGATCATTTTGAATGACCTTTGCTGCTGCAACAGTGTTTGCCACTCCTCCTACTTTTGTGTCGTCTGCAAATTTAACAAGTTTGCTTACTATACCAGAATCTAAATCATTAATATAGATTAGGAATAGCAGAGGACCTAATACTGATCCCTGTGGTACACCGCTGGTTACCACACTCCATTCTGAGGTTTTTCCTCTAATCAGTACTTTCTGTTTTCTACATGTTAACCACTCCCTAATCCATGTACATGTGTTTCCTTGAATCCCAACTGCGTTCAGTTTGAGAATTAATCTTTTGTGCGGGACTTTGTCAAAAGCTTTCTGGAAATCTAAATAAACCATGTCATATGCTTTGCAATTATCCATTATGGATGTTGCATCCTCAAAAAAATCAAGCAAGTTAGTTAGGCACGATCTCCCTTTCCTAAAACCATGTTGACTGTCTCCCAGTACCCTGTTACCATATAGGTAATTTTCCATTTTGGATCTTATTATAGTTTCCATAAGTTTGCATATAATAGAAGTCAGGCTTACTGGTCTGTAGTTACCTGGTTCAGTTTTGTTTCCCTTTTTGTGGATCGGTATTACGTTTGCAATTTTCCAGTCTGTCGGTACCACCCCTGTGTCAAGAGACTGCTGCATGATCTTGGTTAGCGGTTTGTAAATTACTTCTTTCATTTCTTTGAGTACTACTGGGAGGATTTCATCCGGCCCAGGGGATTTGTTTATTTTAAGAGCTCCTAGTCCCTTTAACACTTCTGCCTCAGTTATGCTAAAGTTATTTAAAACTGGACAGGAACTGGATGACATGTGGGGCATATGTATCCTTAATAGTGGAATTTTTATAGTATTAGTCTGTGTTTAGTTTCTCGTCTAATTAGGTAGTCAAACGTGCTTCCACCTGTGTTTGGTGTGTAGAGTTGTTTGGCTGTAGAGAGAAACTGTAGCACAGTGGATTTAACACAGGTTCATTCTAGTTTATAATTTTTCGTTGATACTTTGGTTTCACAAGCCTGTTCGTCTTTTTTTCTTTATTTTGTTTTGTTACTTTGTTTCTAGCTGCAACGTGGAGGATTTCGACGGAGATTGTACCAGCATTTGGAGTTTATCACAGCAGCGTGCGATCGGGACTGGGTGAGATTGATCCATTGTTTTTTGTTGGTTGGTTTCCCCTGGAGGATTATTTTTTTTTTCTTTTTCTTTTGTCTGATGGACATTTAGTTCGTCTGCGGGACAATTGCATTTTGCTGGGAGGCGATTATATTTGGGATTTCAGCTGTTTGTTTTTTTGGACTATTTGCTTTCTTTTTTGTTTACTTTGCTGCAAGTTCAATCGAAGTCACGTACGTGGTTACACGCATTACCACCGTGTCATGCGTGGTGAACAATGATATTGATGGTCCAGTTTCTCACATCTGTATTTTTCTGTATTAGCTGGCTAGGGTGTTAAGGAGACTTCTTGGGTTATTACAGGAGTTATTCATTAACTGTTTTCCTACAGCTTATTAGAATACTGTGCTATAGCATTAGCTTAAGCTATTGTGCGTTATTAAGAGTTCTTTCTTTTTTGCTAGTTTTAGTTTACTTGTACATGTTGTGGGTGTTCTGCTTTGTTTCTATTAGGTTTTTTATTTTTTAAATTGTCTTTGTTTCGTGTGTATATGGGTTGGATATTTGTGAAATTACTGTTAATTTCTAGAGTGCTAACCCAATAAATTTAAGCCTCTTGGTGTACTCTCGGATATTAACTCTGGACATTCTCTTTTTTCCCTTATTGCTGTATCAGATGCTACATAGTATCTGTGGTGACTGTTACACACTCACTGAAGTACCTGTGTCTGTGTTTTGTGTTATGTGTCGGTTAAAAAGAACATTACTTTTGGTTACAGGTAAAACCGGGGGATTACACACCACTGTATCACTTTATAACAGTTATTATTTACAGGTGTTTGCCATAAGGTCCTGGATATTGCTAATTAATTCAATAAACACCCTTGCACCTGGAAATCATTGTCTGTCTGTTTTTGTATCCGCTCTGCACTGCATGAATCTGGAATCACTCACCACTTTGCCACACGTGGTTGTCAGAAGAGGGATGGACTGCACAGCACTGTCAGCACTGCTGGAGTGGGTGGACAGCAGATGGAAGGCTGAAGAGACAGAAAGAGGAGAGGTGCACAGCACTGATTGAGAGGGTTGGGCTAGCGATACCACCCACAGCGTCAGCGGGACCGATCATGATGCCTCTGAAGGCATCGACGCACAAGATGACTGTGGAGGCAGACCCAGAGGCATACTTGGTGGCGTTTGAGCGGCTGGCTACCACCACCGACAATTCTGGGCAAGCCAATTGGGATCCTGCCTGATTGATGAAGCACAGGCAGCATACCAGGCGATGGACGATGATGACACCACTCAATATGACCTTGTAAAGCTGGCCATTCTCTGCTGTCTCAACATCACAAAGGAAACTCAATGGGTGAGGCTCAGGGAGGACAAGAGGCCCCTGAATGCATGCCCCAGGGTGGTCGTGCAAAAACTCTGTGATCACATGATACACTGGCTCACCCCGACACTGAAAACAAGTACGCAGATGGGTGAGGCCATAGTTATCGAACAGTTTTGTCATGTGTACGGTGTTGAGACCCAAGCATGGATATGGCTGCACAACTCCGACACCCTGGACCAGGCAGTGAAGGACTAAGGACTTCGAGGACTCCCTGGTATCAGCCCAGACTGGGCTACTGACCGCTCCAGTCCAAAGGAGTATCCGAGCCCCACCTCCTCTCTCTGCTTCACCACCCTCACCACTGGGACGGGATCAACATCCTCCTAGATCGCCGGCCCCAATAGGCGACCTTGCCTCCCCCCCCATGGAGACCAAGGTTGGCCCCTAGCTGGGGTAGAGGTGCTACCCCCACCTTGTTGCCATACCAGCAGCGGGATAGACATCTAACCATTGTACTCTCCTTTCCTCCTACCTGTTTTAGGTGCCACCAGCTGGGTCATCAAGCAAGGTAATGCCCATCTGCGATGGAGTGTGACATGGCCATATGCAGTCTGGCATCCGAAGCAGGTAAGCAAGGGGAAAATGGTCAGGAGCCGCCTTTTATTGTTAATGTGATTCTGGGAAATGTAAAAACCTGTGCAATAGTGGACACAGGGTGTGGTCAGACCTTAATTAGAGCGTCTCTTTTGGGCAGTGTGACAAGGCAACATACTCCACGGTCAAAGCATATTTATCGTCAGTCCAATAAAATGTCACCTGGTAATTGAGGTGGCGGAAAGGCTAACACATCCAGTTATTCTGGGTCAAGACTGGCCAAACTATAAATTAATGGCAGTCCCGACCGCACACATAAACGTGGCAGAAAAATACTTTTTTTGACAAACTGTAGAAAAGTTTTATTGGTTTTTTTTGTCAATTGGGAGAACGATGTAATAAAGGAAGCATGTGTTGGGAGGGTTATATTTATTATAGCACATGCAGAAAAGTAAAAAAGCATCATGCAGCAGGAAGAGCTGGAGGAGTGATTACAGATCGATCGTGCAGAATAGAGGTGTTGGTAGTTTATAAAAGGCTTTTATCCACTTCAGAGCCATTAGGAGTCAGTTTGATGTAATGCAGTCTATAAAGTAAGGTTACAGTGAATAGGTTTTTTGCCCCATTTAACATTGTGTGTGAGTAAAGGCACTTTAATATAGTGGATGTTGGAAACTGAATGAAACTAGAGTAAACTTTAATTATGGATGTTGGGGAAAGAGACATACTTGTGTTTCTTAGCAAAAATCAAGCCAATAGAGGACAACCAAATCTCAATTATGTAAGTGGGAGAAGCCGCACCTATGAGGTGATTGTGAATATCTATCTTAGGAACACGGGTTATTGCTGCATTAAAAAGCATTTATTGATTTTTAAGGCATGTTACTGGGTATAATTAAAAGCTACTTAATGCTTTTTGCCATTTCCCCTTCAAAATAATATTAGAACATCAAAGGGTGTATTTGATACCTTGGTTTAATAGTGTGTTGAGCTTTAGGTTCCACTGTATGTTGTACTTTTATGCCATAACAAATTGTGTTTTCCCTGCCCAGTCAAGTACATGCTGGTAAATGACATTAAAGAGCATCTCCAACTGTTTAAATAACATACCTGTATTTTTTTTTCCTTTTCATTGTTAACATCCTGACAACATTTTACACTTATGACTTTTAAAATTAGTTTCAAACCTCTTCTCAAAATGGCGGCACTAGTGCACTGATAGTGTAAGGATTATTGCCCACATTATGAAACAGATAACACAGCATTAACGATACATGATATGTATGGAACAGAAAAGCCAGAGCACTTATTGTTATGTTTTCCTGCAGTGATTTAGGAGGACAGCTCTCAAACTCCAGTGCACTAGAGTGTCCATTTTGATTACTATTTTTTAATAGCTTTGGAACAGACTTGAAATGTAATAACATGTTTCAGGATGTTATCAATGAAAAGATAAATTACATGTAAATTATTTAAACAGTTGTAGCAACAAGTGGGGACGTATAACGCTATATTTTTTTGGAATCATGCTACTTACTCTTTAATACCAGTGTTAAGACTGCATTAGATGAGTTCAGTATTAAACAAATGAAAACTCTTGATGATCCAAACCAGTTGGGAACAAACCCTGTTCAGATGAATAATTTGTTTTACATACTTATCAGTTTGTTTTTTTTGTAGCTGCTAACAGCATGTATTTCACTAACACAGCATAGTTTAGATTATAGGTCAATTTTGTTAACCACACATCACATTACCCAGAGCACATGTTAAGAGAGCATAGAAAATAGGAAAAACAAAAGTCACTAACAAGGATGGCACATGTGCAAAATGACTGTGGTAAAGAACTGTAATGTTGAGTGTGAGTAGGTCTCAAAACTAGTACATTTGACAGACTTTAATGATAATCAGGATCTAAATGTTTAAAAACTCAGTATCCTAGTCCCAAAAACATGCAGATGTATCACAGTAACCCTTTAGACAATGCTTGGATCGTTGACCTTACACAGCTTTCTAGGCTTCCTGAGATGGAAACATAAGCTGTTTTGTGTAAATCCTGTAGAAATGATTACTGCAGAGAGAGGGAGAGGGAGAAGGAGAAGGAGAAGGAGGTCTGTCAATTGCTGGACTCAGATAATGAAACCAGAGCCTGGGAACATCAGCAGGAAATAAATTATTGTCTCAATCTGTTCACAGCTGGGAATTTACTAGAATCAAACTTCAGTTGATCCTGTTCTGTTTTTACCTGTGTTTGCAACATGTTATCCAGACTTTCACAAGAGAGCTGCTGCTTCTGAAAAAAAAAAAAAAAAAATCTATCTATCTATCTATCTATCTGTCTATCTATCTATCTATCTCCAGGATCTTTACTAATGTATTTTTATAAAGAGAGATACATCTATTTTATGAGAAAAATAAATGGGGCTCAAATGTGTATTATACTCCATACTGAAGCAGAGGGATTCAGCTAACTAATTTTTGTATTCATTGTACATGTTGAATTTAAAAAGCTTGTTGTGGAACTGATAAAGAGTGAAGGTGAGCAACAAAAAAATGACCCCTGTTTCCTCCAGGTTTCAGTGCTGTGTGTAATGGTAATGGCAATGCTTTAAGTGCAATGTCTGTTTGTGTTGATTTTTACATAAGAAGGGAAGAGTTTTCTGGGAAAGATGTACATGATGGGATGGGGTTGGGGGGTCCTGCATTTAAACACTGAATAGCCTTCATGTTATTGATCATGAACCACACCTCTTATATATTATTTGGATATATTGAGACTCTTTTATACAACAAGAAAAAATAAGAGGATCATTTAATGACAGGTATATACAAATTTCATATGGGTGAATCAGGTGCCACCGTTACATACAAAAGATGGCTCAGTTACTGTCTCATAGCAGATTCCACGTCATCAATTTGTTATGCTTTTTGTATATAATTCAAATCTCTCAATTTCCTTTGTAGCTTCTACTTTAATGATGTTTTGTACATTACTGGATTAACACATACCCAGCAATAGCCTCTTTAAATTGTGTATTCATTCTCTTTGAAGAGAGAAGATGAAAGCAGGACCCAGTAGTGATACATGTCTGTAATGTGACATGAATAGTACCAATGCAATCATCATATTCCACTGCAGTTCACAAGAACATGATTAGGCAAATATATCACGTATATTATACATGGAGATCCTTCACTTTTAATTTTCTTAGAAGAGGTCACTGCCATTGGTATTACTGTGGTGAATGCATATAAATATATATGAAAATCATGTTTATAAAGTGTACAAATCTGGCCGATCATGGAACTGTGTCAACCAATAAAATGTATACTTGAACACACAGTAGTTAAATAAATGACCACTGGGGGGGGGGGGGAGTTGTGTCCCAGAAAGTGGATGATCATTACATTTCTCTCTCTCCCTTAATTCCTATATTAAGCTTATTTTCACCAGAAGGTGGAAGTAATACCCCACCACAAGGAAAACACAGGGACTAATAAAGAAAAAAATAAACTAAACCACCCCAGTGAATGATTGCAAAACCTAAAATGTTACAAAATCAATGCATAAAAAATAAAGCAAACATTTCTTATGTTATTGCAATAAAACGCTCTACTTTGGGTTTTGCCACATTAATGCATTGATTTGTAATCTCTGCCAGTGCCCTGTGTATTAGATATTATTTCTATAGTGTTTACTGTGCAGCCAGTGGCAAAGACTAAAATAGCAGATGTAATGTGTACCAAATATCAAGCAGAGAGTTGGAAATGTCCCACAGCACATTACTAATAGAGCTGATTAAAAGGACATTAGTGTTTGGTAGTTATCCATGGCAGGACGGTAATACACAGTTAAGTGTGGAGAGTGATGACACATTTGCCATAATAACATTTAAGGTGTGTTTGGTTTCTTTCAGAACCAACCAAATAGTGTGTGCTTCTCATATCTTATAATAGTAACTGAAAACCTTATTACCATTTACATAGGTCGATTGCATTTACTTACACAATCTAAACCCTGGCAATGCTGTGATACTGCATGGTCAACACAGTGGCATTATTAGCAGTTCAATGTGCTTTTTCTTGTATTAGCTATCTACTCTATTGATAATGATGAGGTACGCCCATGGCAGGATAATGAAACTATTGTGCAAACAATACGACTGCACTGGTATTAACTATTTTAAGCCAGCTGCATCCTGTTGTCTTTAATCCCATAACAAATGACGGAGGCCTGTACAGCAGTTCTTGGCAGTTCTTTACATTAGGCTGATTATCATACATTCTAAAGTAGATTAAAAAATAATCATATTTTTGCCTTAATTTTTAAATATTTAATGTGGCCTCTTATTAGGAATGATTTTAAATGAATAACAGTAGATAAGTGCTAAAGGAGTTGTTTGTCAATACAGTACCTTGGGGAACATATTTGTTTGTTAGCATATTGAAGAGGATGGTGAGAAAACTGAAGTGGACAAACTGATGCAGGTATCTGGGGAAACAATCCCAGGGCTGTGTAAGCATTATCATTTTGATCCTGGGTGGCATTGGCTTTTATGCTTTGTAATTGTTTACACTATGCATCGAGCCAGAACTTTCAACAATACCAGTCTGGCAAACCTGGAATAAGAAATCTGGCAATTCTGAACCCTGGCATTAAGCATCTAGAGGTTTAGTATCTGAATAGGAGGGTTCCAAAAGCACCTATACAGAAAGAAAATAATAACTTTAACTGAAACGAAATACTATGGGCAAAGGTAGTTTTCCCTTGGTCCCTTAGGACTGATGTGCTTTCAGCAGTTTTATCATTCTTAGAGTATGGTCTTACAAAAGGATTCTGAGTCCCAGCACCACCACAAGGGAAGGGGGAACAAATGAAAAAATGTAAATAAATGTAAATAAATCACACCTAACTACCAAATTATTTATTTTTTAAAATATTATTTTAACAAAATGACTTTTGACAACTAACTTTACTGTATATACTGTAAATGTGCATGATATGAAAAGTAGCGACTCTTCAAGTACTGAGTATTGAAAAAAAAGTGGTAGACTTGTGCAGTCAGTAGTTTAGAAGCTGCAGTAAATGACAAGCATGTCTGTAACATCCATCCTCCGTCACGGCTGTAAATTCAATGATCTACAGTATTTCCACAGTATGCACATGTAAAAATGGAAGTTTGACATACAGGCAGATGGACAGATGCCTTCAGATACCTCCAGATTCCAACACTCTCCATAGCTTGTTAAGTATATCTAGACCAACTTTCATTACATTTGAAAACATATCCGATTGTCATGAAACTTGGCTTTTACACTATTTGTTATAAGTGAACGTATTGACTCTGTTTTATTTCTTTGTATCATTAATATTTAACACAAAATCCAACACAACTTAAAAGAAAGGAGAGAATCTCTGACAGCAAAAAACTCTTCAGATCGCTCCTGTCCAATTGAAACTGGTGGCTTTGGTAACCTTCACAGTTGCCAAGTCTGCTTATAATAAGCAGAATTGGACTTTGTGACAGAGTGTCCTGCCCCTTTGTGTTTATTAGTGTTTTATGTTGTATGTAGTGTGTTTATGTATAAAATAAACAGGATATAAATATGAGTTACGAGCATACGTGTTATAAAGTGTAATTTGTATTTAGATACGAAGATTGCACAGCACTACACGTGCAGGTAAAATGTAATAAGTGAGCACGGGGAATTGCACTTCATTAATTCACGTGCAGCATGTTTTCACTCACTCGGGGGTTGTGTGTTTGAGAGAGAAAGAGAGAGAGAGAGAGAGAGAGAGAGTTTATTTAAAAACAATTGCTACAGCGTGCTGGAAGTGCCAGCATGGTACTTGCTTAGTGTTCATCCACGTCTGTTTTGTCCATCTGTTTGTTTGGCCAACGCGCCTCTTTGTTTGTGTTTTGTTTGTTTAAATCTTTTATTTTCTATTATTATTATTTAATAAAACACTGAGCATCCCTGTGCCTCAGTTTCACCCACCACTTCCTGTGTTTCTGGTCTAACGTCACCACTGCAAGCCATCCTGTTCACAGGCTTGTTTCTGAGAGTCGCTGGTTGGAACTTGCATAAACACCCACACTCTAACATGGGTTTGCTTGTTTTGGGCTTGTTTTGAAAGGCAGTGTTTTTGTTTGTTTTTTTGTTTTTTTCTTGTGGGACTTGGCAACACTGATAACCTTCCCCGTCTGTCTCACAAGCAGCCACTGATTCCTGAACACCTCATTTTGTTGTTGACAAGAGTTTGTGCAGGCTACAGCTGGCAGTGGCAATTTTGGGAACAAACTAATGCTGCACTTGAGTCCGTTACATCAATATCCGCCACCTCCCTTTCAAGTGCTTATTTACCCGTATTTGCCCAAACGTGGTGTTAAATGCTTCCTCAGCAGCTGTCAGCTGTCCGGACGGTCAGGTTTCTAAATCAAAGCCAGGGTAGTACATACAGCATCACTGATCCCCTGCTGCATTGCCTGAATGAAAGGGAGAAATGGAAACCCAAAAAAAGCATTTTACACGAGACATTTTTCTTGTGTAAATATCTCAAGTTAAAAAAAAAAAAAAAACTTGCATGGAAACCCCATGATTGCCTGTCCTTTCATCCATCTGTCTGTGTATCACACTTTTTTGCATCTATGTAAAGATTTGCTTATCAATGTATGATTAGATTTAATTGCTGATTATTATTAGCGCTATTCTATATCATCTTGTTTAGCATGCTGATAGCTCTAATTCTGAATTTACATGTGCGTATGTATACTTGCAATAAATGACAACATAGTGTTGCTAAACAATGTGCAACAGTATTGAATATAGTTTTAAAACATGACCCACCCATAAACTACCATAAAACATATTTAAAACTCTCCTCTCAAGTATACTTTTTTAAGTGATGTATAATTATTGGTTTTATGATTGAAGTGTATGCTTGCAACTATACTTGCCCACAGGGCGCCACAGAATAAGACATTGCATCAAAAGTCAATGCTGCACTACCATAATTAATTTACTACTTTAAATTGATGGAGGTCATTTTGTGTTGAGTCAGCCATATTTTAGGGGAAAAAAAATATTTTGGAATCCTAATGATTTATTTTCAAAGAGGGTGCAGTTATATTGATCTCACAGTTATAGTCTTTCTCTGTTATTTTAGAATGCATAGAGCAACTTGTTATCACACATGTCATAGACGTTTGGCCAGCAAGTCCTGAACTAATATTTTTATAATCTTTATCTAATCACCTGCCACCTTCTTATGTGCTTCCTCGTTCATGCCTAAAATCCCTATCAGAATGTTTTCTGATTTGAGACAGTAGGACATTCCATTGTTTAATATATACAGTATGTAAATATGTAGCCGCCATAATGTATTTTAGAAACAGACAAAATGTATTATTTTGTATGTTGTCAAACATAAAGTACAGTATTATGATACCATCATATGAATTATACTTCTGATTTCAAGGTTACAAGGAATGTATTTAATAAGAATACAGTAAAACACACAGCCAGCACAGAGCTTATTTCATTGTGGAATATATAGTTGATATCTTGCAAAATGGGAGCCAGTTAAGAAAATGTTAAATGACCCTTTCTCATTTTCAATCGAGTCACAGTTTTGCCATGGTGATTATTTATTCATAGCCGTGGACCATAGCTGTTGGTGCCAAAGGGCTTCCTGCTATTTCACCTTTAAAAACCGCAGAAGCAACTGCCAACTTGTTGATTACTTACAATTAATAATGCCATTAATTAATCTTTTGAACATGCACACATGACTGTAATGGCTCTTACATTCACATTCTGTTTATGTAGGCTACTGTTCTTTTTAATTTCTGCTGCACTACAAAAACAGTACTAGTTCAACACTTGACAAGCATTTCAACATGAAACCTTATTCAAGTTTCTTTTTAGTACTTCCTGAGCTGTAACATCATTTCAATACAGAATATATAATCCTCTATTGCTACCAGATTTCTTTTGGATCACATAATGGAAATCAAGTGGTTTTTAATGGGGGAAAACTTGTGTCCCAACAGTTAAAATTACCTCTGGAGAATCTTCTTTTTTGATACAGTAAAGTAAGCAGTATCTGATCTAAAAGGACATAACCCCCCTACAGCACAATGCTCTATTAGCCATGCTGAAACATTAGTTACATTCTGACCTAGAAGAGAAAGTGCCACCAGCTGCTTACTGGCCAGATCCAACTCAGCTTAGTTCCAAGATTTGACAGTGAGAGTTCAAAGTGAGATAGCAGTATGCTTTTCTTTACAAAATGTAACAAATTACACTGCAGCTCCACTTGGGTAATGTACAATGAGGAATTCATGGGCAGTTATTATTATTATTATTATTATTATTATTATTATTATTATTATTATTATTATTATTATTATTATTATTATTATTTCTTGTCATTAAAACCTAATCACATTATCCAAAGTAGATGGTACCAGCTAAGTGTATAGGTGTAGACAATTATTTAAAATGACCTGTGAGCCAAGATGAAATATGTAAAGTTCAGCACAGCTCTGTTCTCAATGGTGCAGACATTTCCATCAGTTTTCATTTAAGCTGCTGTACTAAACGCATGTCCATACTTTGACTAAATTAGGTGTGTGCATGAAGTTTAAATCCTACCATCCTACTTAACCACCAATACCTCAGATGTGCAATCCGGTTTCTTTTTTGGTTTGTGTGAGAGCTGTTATTTTTCCACAAATAGTAATTGATAGTGATTTGATTTCACACTGGTTCCCATTAGTATAGCATACTGAGTTAACAAAGTTATCCCTAGCCAATACTTTAAGCAAAGCGTATAAACCAGGACCAGAAGACACGGAAATTCAGTGGAGGCAGATTTGAGACAGATGTTTTACACAGAGAGTGGTTTAGGGTATGACATGGGTTACTAAGCCATGCTGTTGGTGATGAATTATTGAGATTCTTTAAGACCCTGTTTAACAAAGACTTGGAACCAATCACCTACTAACTGAATGATACTTGATGGCCCAAATGGCCTCCTCTCATTCATAAATGTGTATGTTCTTATATAATCTCTACCTCTCCAAATTATGTTCTAAAGTGCTAAATTCTGGAACCTACCTGCTAATACTAGTCCAGCATAATGTAAAATAAACAGAATGAAACAATTATTTTTGCTTGCTATATGTGAAATCTAATAAGCACTGAACTAGGAGGTCACAACTCAGCTACTACCCATCTACTCTCACATAAAGCCAGGTAAGCATTTTAAATGAGTCTGACCAAGTATACAGTGCAGTCACATTACATAGTTGTAGCTGTAATTAGATAATTTGTCAAAGCTGCTGTTTCGTTCTTTAGTTAAAACTAGCTAACAGGCATGTAGACAGGGTAGTGACTGATCGCTGTCAGAGAGTTGTGTATTAATCATTCCAATCCAACAACTGACAAAATCCCAGCTAAAACAAATCACCACCCATCCCCCTTAACACATGAATTTAATTTTCCTTCATTAAATTATATGATTACAAACTGGATGTTCCTGCTGATACAGGGCGATACACTCCAAAACACTGGTGTTTTTCTCCCATGTACACTTAGGAAAACAGAGGATAAAGGATAGTTCACTTTATCCCCCACACCCCAGCTTCTTAACATATTGTCAGCCAACAACTTCTACCTAATTCTAGTCCATTTCCCTACCAATGGATTGAAACGTGCATGGCTCATTGCTGACAAAGCCCAGTGTCCAGAAGGGGTGTACCAATACCCGTACTTACCAAATGTGGTAATTATTCAACACAAAAAAACAACGTGGTCCCTCATTTTAGCTTGTTTGTACAATTACTGAGTTTCAATCAATAACAATTTAATAGTGTTTTTAATATAGAGCCGTGATCAAACTAATTATTTTATATTTGAAGCAGATTTTTGTTTTACCTTTCATTTATACTTCTGATATTAAATCATTTTTTATTTTACTTCCTTAGAAATGTGTCACCTCTGCAGTGAACTATGGGATTGTAGTCCTTGACAAGATGTAATTGCTGTTTAAACTTCAAAAAATAAATACAAATCCCAGTTTCCACAGCTGCAGCTCTTGTGTTAGAATGGTCACATATGTGACGAATCAGATGCATTTGATAGTTTTGTAGCGTATTTGTATTGCAAGCTTAGGGCCTCAGCTCGGTAAAAATGTCAGAGCCCAGGATGAGAGGAAAATATGCTTCTCAATGTGGCACTAAATTGTAAAGGTGATGGAAGGTCTGCTTTTCTTGTTTTGAAAGCAACACATTAATAAGTTATTTGGTAATACTGGTGTGCCTCATGGCCACCACTAGTTCATAGGAGTACAGCAGAAAAATAAAATAACCAACACAAAACACTCTTCAGAAGTAAAGCAAAAAGAGATTTGAATCAGACACACGCTTGTTAAGGTGCAGAGCTCACATTTTTGAATTTTCAGCACCACATAATAAGGTGTATTTGTGGACAGAGCTTCATGCTTTTGATCCCACCAGCTTTCCCCAAGCTCATTTTAGTTTGTTACCTTCTTCCTTCCTTTGCAACCTGAATAACAAGGTGCTACTTTCCATATTCTGTCAGGCTCGAGGGTTTGGCAATGTTATACCCAGACAGATGCTTCAGAACAACCAACCTTGTCAGCCACCTAACCTCCTGAGGAACTGACATTTTCATACTATATCTGAGCATCTAATGGTCATTGGATCACTTTGTGCCAGGGTAGGTCCTGAATCTATCACTCACCCTTGTAAATCTACAAATTATCTCCTAACCTTCATCTAACCCATGGGACAGTGGCTTGTTATACAAGTTTTATGTATCGTCTTCTAGCAACACATTGACATTAGCATTTTTTGGAAATAATTGTATTCATTAAGATCGATCAATGTCACTTGAACTTTGAATCTGCATCGCTGCTAATTGCTGAGGCGTGCTATTTTTTTATGCAACAACAGGTGTTAAATTGTTAGCCGAAGTTAAAATGAATGTAAAAAAGGAAAACTTATAAGGGAACTTCACAGTCAGTTAATTAAGGATGCAATGTGATGTTGCTTGTTGCCCTTTAGCAATATAATTACAAGGTGCCATTTTCAGCTGACTTTTAGCTGAAAACATATTTAAACAAATTACTCATAAAATTAATAATAGTCAATGTCCTATTAAACTGGGATGTATTAGTTGCCTACATCGCAAACAACAATAGCTGATGAATGCTGATGGTGTCAGCATTAGTCAAAAGTGAATTATTTTTGTAGGCCTATATTTTTATTACAGCAAGTAGAAGGCAAAACATATCTCTGAATAAAATGGGGTAGCAATTCTGTAATTACACTGCAATTGCATTTGTGGTTACATAGCATTTACATTCTTACACAAGCACACATATTGTGTTACAACAGCCATGTATTCACATTGCTCTCACTGTGTTATTACATTAGAATTAAGAGTTACTGAGAAGCACGTACTATAAAAGTGTAGTTGGAAATGTCATTATATTTAATTGTATTGAGACCATTGGTTTCTAAAGCTGTTACCAAGGTTGTGTATGAAACCAGTTAGAAACTTTACTTATTTAATCAAAACATATTCATTTAAAAACGGAATTACCCATTGAGTAATTGAATTTTACATTGCAGTATATTGTCTGGTAAAGATTTTGAATACCTGTACCACAGTGAAGCAGCTCTAGCCATGAGTTTACTCTCATACAGTTTCTATTATAATGTGTGAATGACAGCTTGCCCTCAATATCCAGATGCTCATGTGCCTGTCATATACTATACCATTAAATAATAACAAAACTGCAAAAAATAAAGAATAAGAGTGAAATGGATCCTGCTGGTTACCTGCGCTACTGTATAATTCATCCTTTACCAATAATTGAATACCAGTCCAGTTTTAATCACATAGGGTTAGATTCTCAAAACTATTTACAACAAATTGAGATTAGTGTTATTTTTGTCTGAAAGGAAAAAAAAAAAAAAAACATAATTTACAATTCTAAAACAAGTAAGAGAAAACTTACTTGTTATAGAACTTACTTGTTTAGAAAAAAATGTCTGAATTGTTTATTTCTGATTTGCTCATTTGTGTGGATTGGTTTTTACAAGCTGAAAATATCAGTGATCAGTTTTGAGAATGTATCCTATACTATTGGAGACTGACTCTCATTGTAATGCATATATGTGGTTATTGAATACAATATTCTGTAGTTTTCCAGTAAATCAATTGATATTGTAATCAAGTTTCATTTCTTGGATTCATGTTTTGCCTCAACATTGACTAGTTGAAATAAAGAAACCCATCTGAAAGTCTTGGTTGGAATTTAATATATATTGTGGGCTTTTGTAATATTACTTTGTTATTTCTTTAATATAACCATCACATTTCTGTTAACAAAATTAAGCCACTTTAGATACACACCCGTTCTTATCCCATGGTCCACAGTGACTGCACTTATTAATTTCCAAAGAACAAGGGAAATACAAAGCTAGTTGCAGCTGAATTTAATTAAGTGCAATGCTAAAGGTTTCTGAGGATTACTTTCTCCATCTTGAATTCAAAAAGCAAATTGAACACATATACCAGAGGAATGAATTAGGTGCAATCTAATCTGTGGAGCACTACATTATTATTATTTTTTAATGCCACAACAGTTCAGCAGAATTAAAGGTTATTGGATCTCCTCCAATCCCACCACCAAGCCAACCTGTCACAGTGATGTTGCAAATTTGTCCTTAGTTTTTAAGATTTATCAAGGCAATTCTTCAGAGGAACTGACTCACCAAGCCCCCTTGCTCACAAACCTAGATGAAGAACACATGAGCATCTACCAAGGCACAGATTTGCCATCTCACCATACCTCGGTCAAGAATTGTTCAGCATGGGTCTACCTTGTTTCCCACAGCCACCAGTCTGTGGAACCTTGGGATACCATTTCAGGCCATTCATTGAAAGTGTTTGTACAGATGTTGGGTAAACCTGTATATCTCCAAAACCAATTGAGTTTATGTGGTGTATAACTGCTAAAGCATGAACAAACACACATTTAGGTGCTGTGACCGGGTCATATTCAACTATGAAGTTGGCTCACTGTATATAAATATACTGTAAAAAGAAACAAAACAAACAAAAAAAAAACATGATTACACAGCCAGTGCAGTAGATTACTGTGCAATGGCTGACATTGCTCTGAACAATAGTAATGACTGACTGCTTCCTTTGACCCTGAGAAACCAAACAACCTGCTACTGTATCTACAGCTCAGGTAAACTGGTAAACGTGGTAACTGCTTTTAGGTCTACTGTTTGCCATAGCAGCCACTGTAACTATCATGTGCAGCATTGTACAATCCTAAAGTTATGGATTATTGTGACAGGGTAGGGTCACGAGCCAGATGTTTACATCATGAACATAAACATAACATGGGACAGCATAGAATACAAAACAAATCACAGCCCTCCACCTCCACATTTCTTACATCTGTGATCACCTATTTTAAACAACTGTGGCTGAAGCCTAATTAATCACGTAATAATTTATTCAATTGTTGGCTCCAGCCACATTTCTACATGTTTTGGCAGGGAGAAATTTAACCCCATCCCTGCCAAACCAATATTCCCCACACCGGCACATACACACGTGCACCAGCAGGGCTTTCTCCCTGACAAAACTGTACACTCTATTTTCAAAGGCACTGCTTGAGTAAAATGGTAGTAGTTGTTTAGGTGTGAATGCGTACTTTAAAGAAATATTTTTATTTTTCTATAATACTTCTATGTTTATTTTTTGAATAATTTATTGAATAATTTTGAATCGCAACATTAAATCTGGAGAAAGCTTATCTGACATGCCAGTTAAAAGACTACATCATATTTGGGCAGGTTGGTAAGATGAACCCCTATTTGGTAAATGGGTAAAAATATTTGTTTCACTCCTTAAATTAGGAAGTGATACTCCAGTGGATTAGATATGTGTTGTAAGTGTGAGTTCTTCATCCAGGAATAAGTTTGCATGGTTTCTGGTGTTAAGTAATTTATGATGTGGCAGTAGAATGCTGACAGATATCAGTGTTGCGCTTGCAAATGATTTTATCAGGGTTGATTCAATGAGGGAAACATTGAATCAACCCTGACAGCTGCTGTCCAACCGACTTAGAAAACACCTCTGAATGAAATGGGAAATTCCAATTTCCTTTTCAACAATATATGTATTGTCTACATTTTAGGGTTAAGGTACTGTATAACTTTGGCAAGTCCTTATTAATGCAGATAAACACTAAGCATGTGTCTATGACTGCATTTGAAATTTTTTGCATCTTATAGTTTAACAGTAAAGTGAGCTCAATAAAGGGGTAGGCAATTTGAACAATATAGAATTTTTTTCTGTTTCATAAAGTTTTGATGCTACCAACTTCACACATTGTTCAATTTTTCTCAACATTATAAAGGACATAGTCATAGAAGACATGCTTTAGTGGTCAATATTGTATCCAAACAAACACAAATGCTGGGAAAAATCAATGGATGACTCCTCTCCCAATGCTACTAGCTTGAATGTAAATAAGTTAAGCAACAGCAGTTTAACAGCACATCTTAAAGTATTACCAGTGTACTGTACTGTAGCCTAATAACAACAACCTTTTCTTTCCAAGTGTTACTCTGTTCAGTAGGTCAGTGATTATTTCCTATCCATTGTTCTATTTTTTCCCCAAAACTTGAGAAAGTCCCAGTTTGCAACGACGTCAGTTTGCACTCCTTCCGTTAATTACAATTATATTAAAATGTGTTTCCATAATAATATTTATTTGTAAAGATTACTATACTAAATTAATGCTTTGAGTAAATTGTTGATGCTCATAATGCATCAGAGTAGAAAAATACAACATGTCTAAGACTTTTGCACAGCTGTGTATGTATGCTGTATGCTGATTTTAAACCAGTATTCATACTGTTTGTCTAACATGGCCGGGCACAATGTAACATAAAGGAATATAAATGAAAGAAATGATAACATCTATTCTGCAGCCTTTGTCAATGGGAATAGATGTGTTATAATGCCTAGCAATGTAATAGAATGGAGTCCTGACTGGCATGTTTCGAACAATGAGTCCATGCCCTTAGGAACTGTATGAATAGTGAGAAATATAACTTAAAAAACATAATGTCAAGTATTTCCTCATCTGTAATCATTAATCTAAGCTATATATATATATATATATATATATATATATATATATATATATACATATATATATACACACACACACACACACACACAGTATACACACAGTATACACACGTATGTATATGCATTGACTGCTTTTGTCTTATTTTTTTAACACTGTTGTGTGATTCATAGATGAACAAGTGTCAGCCCATTGGTAGAGAGCACTGAAATCAGAAACTGTGATAATCAGTGGTGTGCTGTTTTCTACTTGCTTGATGCCAGTGCTTTCTGGTGTAGCTACTGTTACTTTAACAAGAACTTTATAAATAAGACTATAAATTCACAGTTCCTTGCAAAATATAAAGTACAGATTCACACACACTTTTATCACCCCTCTGCTTAATATTACAAAACAAAAAAAAATAACAAAAGAGAGGAGTACTGGTGAATTAACAATGCAAACCAGTGTTTTAAAATCCATTTTCATATTGGCATTATTAATAATATTACTGTTCCCTCATTTTGTATTTCTGGAATACTAATGGAACCTTAATTAATTCAAAATGTTTGACTAGAAGTCTTCCACATAGTCTGCATAGTTTTTTTAGTGTATATAGATTATTTCTGTTATTTAAATACAAAGCATCCTGTACTAATGTTCCTCTACTTTATGTACATTTTCAGAAGGAACATTATTTTCAATTAGGACAACTCGAGTGATTTTTAGAAAGATAAAATGTAATTATAGGTATAAGCGGTGAGCCAGTTCAACCGCCAATCCCCTATGACAAGATCAAAAGAGCTGGAGGTTGGAGAGGAAAAGCAGGAGGTACACGCACTGCACCAACTGCAAAGAGAGGTAGGGTTACATTAGCTTGGCTTGAATATTACTGGTCGCTATAGTGATAGATATTTGTTAGATGAATGGCACAATACCACTTAATTATTGTTACTTTTATTGACCATTGCAAGAAATTCCCTGCCTATCAAGTGATCATATGTGTGCAGGTGTATTTAGAGTTACCTGCTTGTAACTCACAAAACGTTACTCTTCCATATTTCTGTGGAGACATTTTAATAAGACGCCTGCAGTGACTCAAGCTAACTCAGGGAGGGAGGTAGGGAGACCAAGAGGCAGTAATCATCATTCATGCAAAAGGCCGTAAGATTACATTCTCTGAGTGCCATAAAGCTGATTAGCACATGGTAACCCATTGTGAAGGAAATTATTTTACGGCTGTAAAGCAAGTCATTTCATAATCTTTATTTAAGATTACACTGCAAGTGCCTAATCAGCGGATCTTTAATCAGCACCACTGTGCACTTAAAGGCTCTCACACATTCTTAATTCAGAAGTGCTAATGCAATTCTTAAAAGTTCCCTTTAACATAATAATTTTAAAGTATGCAGTCTCTCTGTGTTATAGAAGCAGCAGCTATACACTATGTCAGGCATTTTATGATAATAGCCTGTTAACAAATTATGTTCACATGTGTGTTGCTTGTGTTATAAAGATGTACAATCAATGAAAAAAAAAAAGTTATTGAAAAGGGTATGATTCCAAACAGTATAATACATATGCTATTTAAGACTACTTACCTATAAGTAGAATATGGTAATAAAACAATATCCATATACTGTACATTTCAACCAAGATACCTGGAGGGGAAAGAAACAAATGTAATAAATATTTTAGCAGCAAATACACAGAGATGGAAAAGGAAAAACTGAGAATACACAGAATTGAAACACAGTGGGTGAGTACAGTGAAGGAGTTTAAGCCAAGGCAAGATCAAAGCAAGATTACACAGAATAGCCGACAGAAAGCAGCAGCAATACAAATTAACTTGTGCTCTGTGATCAACAATTCAGATATAGTGAGAGACAACTGATGCCTCAATTCAGCAAAACTATCAGGATGAACCAATACACACACACATGCAGAGAGTTCTCGTAATTACCTGAAACGTTAAATAATACAATTGACAGCGTATTGAATTATAGCCAGACGCCATCTGAAACATCTCCCGGAGTCGTGGAGTGCATGTTAAAAGTTGAAGATTGGTGGATTATCATGGCAGTTCATCTTCACCACATAGAGTATAGAGACAGACTGGCACCATCAGCACACACAGATACCTAAAAATCGGAGCCTGTTCTGAAGACTTATTTAGGGGATAGTATCACTACTTCCTATCAGAATAAAGACTAGAAAAATGTGAAGATTAATTTAAAAACATACCGGTACTTATACATTCACAGCATTTTAATTAGTTTGATGTTTTTATTTAAGCGTATTAACAGGTTTTTGAACACCATGTGTTGAGGAAACAATGGTGATTAGCCCGTGTCTCAATCTTGTTGAGCCAATGGCAAGTCAACCAAGCAAGAAGAGAGAAGGCACAGCAAGACAGAAAACCTAAATTGCACTTACACTTTCCTTGTAGTTCTATTGGTTAAGTAATTGCCAGTGTTGTGATAATGGGGAAATGATGTTCTTGTAATATACTATGGTTCGCTGGAACCCATTCTCTTAATAGCATGGCTTTGTGTCCTAAACACCCACACTGTAACCCATACATCAAATAATGATGGAATGGTGTAAATATGCTGTATAATAAATAGAGTCGCGTAGTAACCCACAGCGTGGGATAGCTACTCTTAGCTTTTTTTTCTTTTTTTTAATGTTTTATCATTTGTCTCAATTCTTTTACTACAGCTTCCTTTCATGCGAAACAAGCTTGTCACTCTGTATTTTAATCTTTGGATTAAAACACACACTCTGTGTATAACACAAGACTGTGCGGCCTTGGGCCCTGCTGTAAAATGTTTAGCACAGTGTATGGAATACTGAAGTCTGTTGCATAAGTATATTATGCACCCTATAGCGTTCAACCTGTATATCAGGCATGCTCCTAAAAATGTATGCAAAAAGTATTTTGTAATGACCGTATCCTATTCAAGTTCTGGAGAAAGGTCCTCAGATTAGCCAGTTGCTAAAGCATATTCTATAGGGGAAAAGCAGAAGTGACAGAAGCAGGGTCAACAACAATAACTAATACAACTAATACAACATCTGCCTTGCTCTCAGAGCCAAGAGGAAATTAAGTCAAATAAAATGTGCCAAGTTCTTGTTTGAGAATTCCAAGAAGACCAAACCAACAAGGTTGTATGAAGCTAGCCTTTTGGGAAATGTAACTATTGCTCCTCCACAAAATGCCAAGAATAAGAAACGGTTAGCCTCACTGAGGAAATCATATCTATTCTCCCCAACCGTTAAGGTCAAGAAATAAGAAAAAAAAAAACAAGCATTTGTGAAGGCCAGCATAGAGTATGATAATACTGTATTAATTTAAATGCCACAGTATTTATAGTCTAGTATTGGCTTCATCATCACAGCATGTTTTGGATTGTTACAAACAGGCATGTACCTAGTAAAGTTTGTTTTTGTTTTGTATTGAATATATGTGACAGGATAGCAGAGTAGTGATGTACCCAGACAGGTATTTGGGGGTGAAAAGCCCTGATTCAAGTTTTTATTGAAATGACAAAAATAAATAATAAAAAAAAAAAAAAAAAACACACACACACACACACACAACTTACAGAGCCAAAAATAAAGTTAAACAAAAACAAGTCTCGCACACAAATACTTTTCCAGAAACAAGTTCTGTGCTGGTCCTCCCAGTAGCAATTGTGTTATTATTTGTTTTTCTTACTTTTAAATCTTTCACTCCCAGCTCTGTCATTCTTTCTCCTTCCAAACATCCACCCCAAACAAATGATTCTTCTATCATGTGTGGCTGGAGCCTAATTAATCATCAACTATTCAATAAAGGCTCCAGCCACATTCTCACATGTTTTTGGCAGGAATAGGAATGAACTCCAGCCCTGCCAACTACCACAAGCACACAAACCAAACAATAGAATTTAATGCGTTGTGTCTCACTTGGGAGACTAATATGAATCAGTAGCCCCTGAAAATTGTATGCAGTACATGTACAGTAATAATGATATAGAGAATAATATTTGGAGGATTATTTTTAAATGGAAGTTATTTAATGTTGCTGTTATAAACTTCCAATCAGTTAAGCAGTACAATAATATATAGGGAAATTAATGACGCTTCCAGAAAAGATAGGTTAACTGCTATGTACATAAAGGTGTAAAAAAATAAATAAAAGTGAAGTAAATTTTAAAATGTATATAAATTAATTTATTATCAGGATGTTTGGACAATATGTCTTTCTTCAACTGCGTGTGTATATATAAATATACATTAATGGCTCCTTATTATAATTCCTAATATTGTGTGTTGTTTTATCACTGCTAAACATACAGTATTTCTTCTGGTTTAAAGAACAAATTAAACAACACCCCTTGTTCTATGCCAGGCTGGTAGAAGCTTTACATAGAACTTCCCTTGCAGAAAAAAAAAAACAACAACAACTTTTGTCTTCTGCAATGATGTAAACGTTCAGCCAGCAAAAACATAAAACTGCAAGGTCACATTTGTATTCAGAGCATAGCAAGTTCTCAATCACATACTGTATTTCAACCTGTACAATTAAAACTGCAGTATCTCACAACTTTCCACTGTTCAATAAATGTAACTAAAACCCCTGGTGAATTGTTTTCTACATTCCTCCATATAGGAATTTGCCTTATTAAATAAAAAAAAAAAATAAAAAAAAAAACTTGTTGCATTACTCAACAAAAGTTTTAGCGTTAGGGGGACAATCTTATGTAAAATATAAAACTGTGGTATTCACATGCCTTGTGAGTGGTGGTATTGTGTAGTTGTGATCATTTCATTAGTTCTTTGTTCTACCTATGTACTGATACTGGAGATGCCATTGTTGGTCATGTGGTTTTTAGCTGTGATCTGATTGGTTTCATTCACTGTCCCCCACCAGGGGGTGCTGCAATCTAAGCCTTAAGTCTGTCTGCTAAAACTACAAAGTGTAGTAACTATATTAGGAAATATCTGGAGGCAAAGAGGTAAAGTGCATGACACAGTTCATAAGAACTGGAGCTGTTAGGTACAGTGGCAGTGCATGAAACAGGAAGAATAGGTAACAGGTAGAAAGAAGAAGATTGTAGCATCTGAGGATATTGTCTTTGTATAGTGAATATGTGAATCCATTATTGGAGCCCAGACAATTAATGCCCTAATACTTTTCATTTTTATGATCAATAATTAACAACAGTAAAACATGTTTTGTGCAAACATAACTGAAACATGCTTCCTTTAATATTACAGTACATCAGGGCTCAAAGTTGCTCAAAGCTGAGAATCTGCATTGTTTGCCAACCGAAACATTGCTTCTCCCATATGTAAAAGATGAACTGCCCACAAGCTCTATCCCACACATTCTTCTTACTCATATTCAATCAAAAACTCCTTATTCTATGTTAGACCCAACAGCCTCATGAATAAAACCATTAGAACGTTCTTAATCATTTATTCCCAAAATACTATTTATTGAACAATAGTTGTCTTTTCAAGCTGTTCTTCCAGTAATGGAAATAGTTCTTTGCAAGGCACTTGTTTGCATGTTTTGTTTTTTCTCTATTGGAACTTTTCTTTTTCTATTTAATGTGTCACTATTGTCTGGATAAAAATACTTTATCATGTATAAATAGATGTTATATAGAAAATAAAGTTTGATAAAGAGAAATTGAAGCTTCTCAAATCTCTCTTTGCTGCAGTTTTCTTCTTTGGTAGAGAGTTTGAACTGCATGGTCTAAAGAGAAAATTATACTGCTGAGAAAAAGAAGGGATGTATGAGCTGGGAAAATGAATGTAACTATTCATTTCTAAGATGTTATTTCTATGTAAATGAAATACTCAGCTTTTAAAACATTCTGAAAAACAGTTGGAACATGAGCGTTGCCATGGAGACTGAAATGGTACAGCTACAGAGATGAGCACTAGTAACAAACATTTATATTAAAAAAAGATGTTAACATATTGATCTTTTTAGTAGAAATGGCTGAAAGGTGTAGTAACCCTTAACTGTTGAGGTTATCAAAAAATGTTATAGCAAACGAAGTAAATGAAACATTTCAAACTTTCTCATATTACTGGAGGTGCTCTGAGGTGGTCTTATTCAAGCAAAGATTTATTTCTGGACTGGATTATGTGCAGTATTGCAATATTTGTAATGAAACTATAAAAAAATAAGGCTGGTTTTGAGCTCGGTCCTAGTACAGTGGTCCTCAAAGTGGTGCCCGTGGACAAATTCGTGCCCACGAAGCCAGGCCATTGTACCGCAGCAGCTTTTCTTAAATTATGGGCCGTGAACACATTTCTGGCGGGTCGTAGTGTGAGAAAATAAATAAAGCTTTAAACACGTTTTCCAACAAAAGCTTCACAGCAGTCTGTTTACAGTGCTTATGCTGTGGATACGATTAACCAACTGAATATCTGCATTGTCTCTGCGGTAGTCCAATCATAACTTAGCTGAATGGGACATAAACTGTGTCTTTTTCAGTTGCAGGTACTCACAGTATGTTTAATCAATAGGATAGTCAAAAATCTGCCAAGGCCAACAACTTCAGTAAGACAGCCATTAAATTTCACAACAAATCAAGAACAACAACAACAATAATAATAACCTTACTTGACTTGAAAAACATCTTAAATGGTGCAAGCAAATTCCTACTTGGTTTGATTGAATGAGCACAAAAAGCTTAATATGAATAAAGAACAACATGTTTTATAATAATAAAACAATTCTAGCATACTTCACTAAAGTAAATCCATGATTTTGTTGTTTTGAAAAACCACTGCTTCAGATTATTACTAGTGCTTAATAACAGTAACAACGTTTTATTTAGAGTTGGTGGTGAACTTAAATTTGTTCATGGCCCCCCAGAGACACAAACCTTCTTCCTTATTATAAAAAACAACCCCCCCCCCCCCCCCCCCACACACACACACACACACACACACACACACACACACAAAAACGCATTGTTCTCTCGTCTTTTTTTAATGAATATAATTGAATTAACACATAATAAAGACAGACAAAACTAACAACTACCTAGCTTATATTATTTAATACATATTTGTTTTGTAGTCTTCAAACTAAAACTGCCCAGCATCTTGTTGCACACACGCTGCTGCCAGGGTCGGGGAAGCTACTTTGAAAAAGTAGCTACCTACACTACAAGCTATTCTGACAAAAAAAAAAAAAAAAACGTAGCTAGCTACACTTAAAGCTACTTGGAAAAAGTAGCTTGCTATTTTCAAAGCTACTTTTCCACTAATGAAAATATACTGTGGTTTTAACATATTTATAAACTGTTATTTATAAACATTATGGCATTAACTTACAGGTTCACATGCTGCAATCCACTGAAGAACAGCTCTGTGTCCTTAACACAGATAATTTTATACACACAGGCATTATGCTATATATATACAGTGCCTTGCAAAAGTATTCAGACCCCTGACCAATTCTTTCATATTACTGAACTACAAATGGTACATTGAAATTTCGTTCTGTTCGATATTTTTTATTTTTTTTTAATTACAATATATAATATTATTTACCGTAATTTAGGTTAACAATGTCTTGACACAATCCAATTTTTTGTTAATTCTAAAATACCCTGAGTGAAACTGTGCCTGCATAATATAAAAAACGTTACTTAAACATACATATTACCAGGGGTCACAAATGGAGATTAGACAAAGGAGCATTCAGAACAGAAAATAGGAGGCACTTTTTTACGCAGAGAATTGTGAGGGTCTGGAACCAACTCCCCAGTAATGTTGTTGAAGCTGACGCCCTTGGGTCCTTCAAGAAGCTGCTTGATGAGATTCTGGGATCAATAAGCTACTAATATCCAAACAAGCAAGATGGGCTGAATGGCCTCCTCTCGTTTGTAAACTTTCTTATGTTCTTACACTACTGTTGCCTCTACAAAAAAAAAAAAAAAAAACTGCACATAGTAACCTTACTGTCCTTAAAGGTAAAAACAGGAGGGAACATGCTTTTGTCTTAGTATTAGTAATTTTATAGCATGTAATCATGTATTTAATTACATCAAGTAATCTGCATCTGCACAAACTTGTATAGTAGCCAATGCACTTAAGCAATAAACCTTCATCAAGAACCTAAATTCACAGCTTCCAAGTAGCCATGACAATAAAATTGTTAAAAATGTCTAATCTTATAGGAACCCAGATACCAAGTGGAGAGAAGTAGTCTATGGTTCACCTCTCTTATCCTATTAATATATATTATATATATATATCTAGTATATATATATTATATATATTATATATATATACACACACACACACACACACACACACACACATAGTAACACGGTGGGGGGGGGGGGGGGGGGGGGTGTTATCCCTGCCAAAAATATTTTGTTTAATTAATTTGTTGTTTAATTATCACCCGCACCTGGGGATTATTGTAAATTAGGACTGGGTGCAGGGTATAATTGTCAGCAGCCAATCTACTCGGGGTTGCTGAATAGAAGGGAGCAGAAGGTCTACTCTGTTTCCGAGCAGTCATATAAAATGTAAGTTTTGTGTAACGAAGGTGTAGTCAGTGATCCGAAGGAGCTAGATGTTTGTTTGTTTTTGTTTATTTTGTTTATTTTTGTAATTAAAAGTGTGCGTCAGCGCTATTCTTTTGAATCCTATGTGTGGAGTCGTGTTTGTAGAAGGGAAAAAGAACCCGAGCGAGCCTGGTTGGTGAGCCGGCTTTCACTTTTTACATCTGAACGCACCCACCTCCCTCTTTTCTGTGGCAACCCAATTGGCATAAGTTGCCTTGGCAACCATGCTGTCAGCTAAGAATGATGTCTCCAGATGGATGTGAGGCATGTGGCTGGATCTCATGCAATACAATTGTTATATTTCTTCAAACTTCAAACGTCGATAAATATTTGATGACCAGAATTGCATTAAGACTAATCTGCTTTTTAAATGATTCCCTATTGTCTTATTTAAGCTCAAGAAAAATGGATTTCCATTATGATCTGTGTCCAAGACAAATTATTTGTTAGATACCTGCAATCCACAAACATGCAAATTGCTTTAGCTTTCGAGTAGTTTGGTGGTTCACTAGGGCATGGTAGTAAGGTCAAATCTCAGCAATGAGTACCAGGTATATACACCATCAATCTCTATTCCAGAATGATATGTACATTGCTGTGCAGTTACAGATTCATCTTTTGTAAGACCATTTTTTTTATCTCATTGCATTCACTAAAACATTTGTTCAAGTATCAATAAACAAAAACTGCTTGAAACTCAACACAGCTTGCTATTCATAATTTATATCCATTAATTTTACAATTGTGTTACATTACCAACACTGCAGTTTGTATAGTATGTATTTATTCATTATTCAAAACAACATTTTTTGTCCTGTTGTATTTTGACACATATAATATTACTTGCAGGCATCGAAGCTACCTACAAACCAAACAAAATACATAGGAGACCACGTGATCTTCAGACTGGAATGTGCACTTAAGCTGGAGCTCCACTCAGCTCTTATATATCCGTTTAAAAACTAAAATATAAAACAGTCAACAGATTTTAAAGCATAGTTTGATAGCAATAATGGCAGGAGTCAAGGGGAAGTCCATTAAGGGGGACAGGAGTTCTCCCTTGAAGAAAACATTCCAAGAATCGGCAGTCTTCTCCGAGGAGCAACTGACTAACGCCATTTTGATCAAGCAAGCAGTGCGTGAGGTTCTGGAAGATACATTTAATCCATAGATAAGCGCGTTACAAACCACTCTGCAAGCCACAAACGATACTATTAAAATGTTTAAGGAAGATTTCAACGTGCATACCAAATCACTACAGATGCTGTACTCCAGATTTGATAGCCTGCAGTCTACTGTGAGGTCAAATAAAAGCGACATTACACTTTGTAAGCAACTGATTGATAAATTGAAGGACAAAGCCATGGAAATGGAAGACAGGAGCCGAAGGAATAATTTACGGCTGGTGGGTCTACAGGAATCCGAGGAAGGCTTGGACCCGATCAGATTTTTGAAGTCAATGCTACAAAAATGGATTTCCTCCTTGGCAGGTCATCAGATTGAAATTGAAAGAGCGCACCGACTGTACGGTACTAGAGATACCCATAAGAGACGACCCCGTACCTTAATATTTAATCTGCTTAGATACAATGACAGACAGTAATACTACAAGGGGTGAAATCTGCTTCGACTATACTACATGGTAACGATAATCTGCTGTTTTTTTCCCCGACTACATTAACAAGACTGCCCAGAAAAGACATGAGTTTGCCCCGATCAGGAAGTGGTTTGTGGTGGCGGGGCTGAGACCTTTCTTTATCTCTCCCGCTACTCTAAAAGTTGTTTGTAATTGCCAACACATTCTGTTGAAATCTCTTAAAGCAGCTGAGGACTTCCTAGTGGCTCGGGCCGACACTACCATTAAATCACCTGCACTGAAGATTGCCGAATTCCAAGGGGATTCTTCGTCTTCTGAACATTGCACTGAACTTCAAGAAGAGGTGGGCTAAATGTTGTGGTGAGCTGCCAAGTTGAAGTTCGTGTTCTGACAGTGTGGTGTTGGATTTGTAGATAAGTTATTTTATCTTTTATTTATTTATTATCATTACGGTGTGCTCTGTAGTGCAGTACTTATTTTTTAACTGCTACTATTATTACTTGCCATTTTCCTCCCCCTCTCCTTACCCCTAACGTCTAAACACACTTAATATCCCCTTTATTTCTTTCTCACTCTCATTATAATATTATATTATACTTTGTGAGGTTACTGCATTTTTTTCCCGATGGTACTGATAGAAAACATTTGAATTTAATTTAAAAAACCTGGGGGAATTTGCAATGTAAATTTCTTTAGGTCTAAATTTTACAAATGTTGACTGGCTGAAGTGTACGTGATGGGGCTTGGCTTGAGCATAGTACATTGCAGTTATAAGACCACGGTCCCAAGGTGTTTTGATTATTTAAGAACCAGGGGAGCTGGTTTCCTATGCTTCCTGCGGTTCTTTTTGTATGTTTCTAGTTCCAGTTCTAGCCATGTTGTCTGTTTTAGAGCTCGTACCACTTTGGGTGTAGAAGTTAGTGATGTACACATTATTGATTTTTTGTTTAGCCCAGAACTAAATGCTTTTTGCATTTTACATTTTGTATTATCATTACAGGGAAGGGATCTCCTACAGTTCCGCCATTACTGTCAAAATGGATAGTGTTATGGTTTTGTCTTTGAATGTGCGGGGTCTGAACTCACCTATTAAACTTGCAAGATGCCTTGACTTTCTGCATCGTAAACAAATAGATATAGCCTTATTACAAGAAACACACCTAAAATCCTCTGATATACTTACATTTCAGAATATATTTTATAAAACTGCTGCATACTCTTGTGCCACGAATAAAACCAGAGGTGTACTTATCCTTATGAATAGGAAAATACGTCTGTCTGTTGATCATTCTGGAGGTGATGATAAGGGCCATTTTGTATATTCCCTTGTCACTTTAAATAATATTAAAACAGCTTTTTGTTCAGTCTATGCTCCCAACGAATATGCTGCTAATTTTTCCCCCAGGATTGCTGATGTGATACTTGGTTTCTCAACGTATTCAGATGTAATAGGAGGGGACTTCAACACTGTGATCGACCCCAAATTAGATAAATCTATTTCTCATTCTGTTATGACTCTTTCGTCATGGGCCTTATGCAATTTTGTGGACAATTTAAGATTGATAGATGTGTGGCATAGGAGGAATATTAACGTGAAAGATTTCACTTGTTTTTCTTCCAGACATAAATTGTACTCTTGAATTGATTACATTTTTGTTTCCTCAGAGTTTATTTATTCTGTGTTTGAAACGAACATCCTTCCAATCTCGCTATCGGATCATTCCCCAGTACTGTACGTTTTCGATTGTAATAATAAAACCTCGCGAGCCAGTAGATGGCGCTTTAATACCTCCCTGTTACAGAACTCAGAATGTTTAACAGTGCTTAACAAAAAATGGAGAGTTCTTACAGCTTAACACTGATTCTGCAGAAAACCCACAGACACTTTGGGAGGTTACTAAAGGCTTCTTGAGAGGCAATTGCACTTCTTTCTCATCATACCTCAATTCATCTCAGAATAAACATCTCAATGACATAGAAATACAATTATTGGATTTGGAGAAGGAACAGAAAAAAACATTTTTTGGAAGACAGAGCTAAAACTCTGAATGTATTAAAGGGGCAATTTAGTGCATTATCTTTGTCCAGGGCTGAATTTATTATGGAGATAGATCGAGCAGGTTGTTGGCATTGAGGCTAAGACATAACAAATCTCTGGCCTCTATTAATGCAATAAAAACAAAGGAAGATGTTTTACTTTCTAAGCCAGAGGAGGTAAATGCTGCATTTCAAACATTCTTCATAACCTTTATGAATCTGAAATATAGACTGATCATGATAATTGTAAAACATTTTAAATAATTGGGATCTCCTAAACTGGAAGCTGAAGATAGCAGACAGCTTGATGCCCCAATAACATTGGATTAACTTAAAATTGCTATTAAATCAATGAGAAAAAGTAAGGCCCCTGGGCTAGATGGGATCCCTCCTGAACTATTGATAGAAATTTGGGACATAGATGGCCCTCTGATCATGGACTCCATAAATTTTACAATTAAAAATGGATCATTTCATAGAGATCTAAAAACTGCCTTGATATCCTTGTTATTAAAGAAATGCAAAGATCCTCTTTTACGCTCAAGTTATAGACCTATATGTCTTATTTGCAGTGATCTTAAATTATACACTAAAGTGCTTGTCACCAGACTTGAGTGGTATATAAGAAAATTAATAAATTTTGATCAAACTGGGTTTATGAAAGGATGATTAGCTTCCGATAATGTTCAATGTCTGTTTCAGGTAATTCATTGGTCTGATCCTCATCCTGCAGATTTTGCAGTTCTCTCCCTAGATGCCGAAAAGGCCTTTGATCGTGTGGAATAGTAGTATCTCTGGCTGGTTCTGGAGCATTTTGGGTTTGGCTCTGGCTTTATTAATATGGTGAAAACCTTATATAACACCCCTTTGGCCTCAGTTTCCACAGGCCACACTCATTCTAGCCCTTTCTCTTTGGAAAGGGGAACCCGGCAAGGATGTCCTTTGTCGCCCCTTCTATTTGAATTGTCTCTCGAACATTTAGCACAAGCAATTAGACAAAGCACTCTTATTACTCCCATTGAAATGAACATGCCATCTCTCTCTATACCGATGATGTCCTTTTATACATCTCCAACATCTTGGAATCTATGCGTCATGTTTTAACACTGTTTGAGACCTTTGGAAGGATGTCAGGTTACAAGATTAACTGGACCAAGTCAACTTTGTTTTGTTTGAATTCTGCTGCGAGGAAAGTCATATTACCTCCTAACATACCTGTAGATAAAAGTTTTACTTATTTAGGCGTACAAGTCTATCCCTCTTTACATCAGATCTCTATGAATAATTATAATACATTGAATTATAATTCAATTTCAAAAAAGGTTATTCTTAAACTCTGAATTGAGCCTTCAGCCCTTGGCTGACTATTGGTTCACTGTGTTTGGAGATATAGTTAGTCTGGAGCAGGCTACAGCTAGACTGAATGGAGCGAGACCAGGGACAGTGGAGACATGGAACTCGGTTTTCACTTCCCTGGCCAAACTCCTAATGGAATTTTTTTTCCCTCCATTTATGTATTTATTTGCCTCTCACGGTGTTTTCAAATGTTATGTATTTTATTTACTTTTTCTCTCCTTTGTATATGAGCTCTTTTATATATAATTTTTTGTATGTTGTTATATTTTGTTTTTATTTTATTTTGGGAAAAAAAAAAAAAAAAAAAAAAAAAAAAAAAACAGTTGATCATAATAAAATACATAGATTTTTTTCCTGGCACAGTTCAACATTAATCTTGTGTCCAATATGACTCCTTACTATACAATATTATTTTTATTTAAGTTACTATAATGCATATTTATTTATTTAGGAGACACCTTTATCCAAGGCGACTTAAAGAGACTAGGCTGTGTGAACTATGCATCAGCTGTGGTCACATACAATAACATCTCACCCGTAAGACGGGGCACAAGGATGTTAATTGACTTCCTCAGGATCACACAATGAGTCAGTGAGTGAGCTGGGATTTAAACCAGGTAGCTCCTGGTTACAAGCCCTTTTCTTTAACCACTGGATCACACAGCCTCTTATAGCTGTACTTTTTGCATTAAGGTCTTATCTCTTTAATAAATCTTTTTCTTGAGAAAGTATTGTGTGAGAATGTGATACATGTGCTAAAATAAATAGGCTGCTTTCAGTATATTTCTAGGAGACAATTAAAGAACAATATAGGAAACAGTATCACAATACATTCCTATAATAGGTTGCTTATGCTGGCTAAGCAAATAAATCTTTCAGCAGTTTTGCTGTATACTGCCAGTCTCTAAATTGTTGATCTCGATTACAAAGAGTTTGACACCAGCACAGGGCTACACAGGAAACTACAAAGCTCTCCAGTATAGATGTGCTTTGTGACTGAGGCCCTGCACTCTATTAATACAGGGAAGGATACTAAATTTAACACAATAATGAGAACCAAATAATGAAGGCTAATCCACAACAAAGACAATCTACAATGTTGATATGATCTAGATGCAGTTGCATGTAATGTATAGCTTCTGTTTTTTAGGTTGTTTAATGCCTTTTTTTTAAATGAAAAGAGTTGTTTGCACTATTTGATTGAACATTTTTATATGGGTAGCATAAATATTTATTTGGTGGTGGCACTATACTATTTTAATATATGAACACCATTTTCCCTCCTGGTTATGTTGCATTATAAATAAAGAATGAAAGTCTGATGTAAAGGACCTCATCAGATGGCACAGTTTATCATAAGTTTTTTCCTCTAATTTTCAACAGGAGTAATGAACAAATACTGTATTTAATGCATCTCAAACTTGGAACAATTCCTAAAGTATATCTGAACAGATTCTGTGACTCCACAGGTGTGTCAAATTAGTCTACAACATTGCTAGGGCAAACTGACACCTGTATAATTATTACACGGTCCTTTTGTCAACTAACAGGGAGGTTTCTAATGCCTCCCTCTATTACTACTTTCTTTGAAAGCAGCATTTAAAAACATACATAGCAGTAACAAAGGGGACAAGCGGACTCATTAAGGAAGTCTACATCTAACATTTGTTTGCAACTGGATATCGTTCCACATAGCAGTCTAATTATTTTCCCCAAAGTGCCTACCAAAGCCGAGAAGTAAGGTTTGTAAAAAACAACAACATAATAAAAAAGTTAGAGACCTAACTGCTCTGCAAGTCAACATTTTTAATTACTGTATTTTAAGCATTTACTTAACACAACGTTCCATATTCAAGAAAATCATTATATGGTGTAATTTCCTATAGTATGTTACTAGAAACACCATACTGTACTAGACTAAGTTTGCAATTACACATGTAAATATTGTAGGTCTACTTCAAAAAGGCAATTTTGTAGTAGGTTGGAACTCAGCTACTTTGTTCAACACAATTAGGAGTCATTCATATTTGCTGTTACATACCCATTGGTTTGAATCTCAGACGAGATTACATTAATTTATAACATGAAGACAGGAAACCGTCTTGGGTGGGTTTGCAAAACAATACTCTGTGGATTCTCTGGATTAATTTACTAATCAGTAGTCAGTTTGTGTCTAAACAGATAATATTTCTGGGCTCTTTTAGAGGCCAAATTGAAATCACAGGCTGCCACTGTCCTGCAGCACTTACATTAATATATTGGTCTGTTTAATGAGGGGATATCTCTTCTCGTCAAGTCCCAGTGAGCTATTCCTGGAAAGCAGGCCCACGGAGTATTAAACAAATATTACCAGTGAATGGTCTAAGAGTCAAGAGGTTGATGGGAAAAAAAGATAGAGAGGAATTGAAAGTGTTTTAAACTCTGACAAAAGGAAAAAGTAATTCAGTGTACATTTTCCAGAAGAACAATTTCACTCTTTCCATCTTCAAAGCAGTCACTGTGAAGGCCTCTGGCAGCACATCAAATATTTCACAAGTGAAAATCCTATCAGCTTGAGAAAGTGGGGTGGATGGGGATGTGTACACATATTGTAGATCACATGGTATCTCCAGTCAACTTTCCTAATACAACAATAATCACTGTAAGGTCTCAGAGTCTCTATTATATATATATATATATATATATAATATATATATATAATCTATATATATATATATATATACAGATATATATATATATAATATTATATATCACACACACAATGGTTAAGCTGAATTCAATTAACAAGAGTCCTTTTTGGCCTCAAAATAGTTCTCACAAGAATGATTATTGTATTGCACACATCTGAAGGCTAACATTAAAAACAAATCAGCAACATGTTGTTATGGAAACCAGACATGTGATGTAATTGGTGATAACCCACTTATTAGGTTCCCATAATCCCTAATTTTCCTCATCATCTTACCTTGCAGGAACTAAAACTATAATGTTAATTCATAAGATGTCAACATGCTACAGCAGAAAGAGAAGTAGAGTTTGATATGAAAATAAAAATTAATTTACCATAAACATGGGTACTGCACCAAAATAACCAACCTGTGGGCATATTAAAGAACATATGCCTTCTGAGATGTATTATTCAGTGAGCAGGGGAATGTGTTTTCAGGTTTTTCCATAATAAATTGCTTAATATTTCATTTCTCTTAAATTTATTATCATATATATCAACTGACCTCAATTCCGAAAGTCATCTCTGTTTTATTTATTTATCTGAGAATATAAACATTTGAAGGAATGAGTGGTGCAGTCTGGAGCACTTTGGTATTGAAAAAAAAAAAATGCACCAAAATAACTTTTATCTTTGTATTATTACAAAGGTATGTAGCAATAGCTTTACTTTTGGAACACTACAAATTATTGTAACACATTCTATAATGTGTAAGGTTTGTATTTTCTGACAGGTTTTAGGCTTCTTGGTTTGTTTGTTTGATGTAATATTATTTGAATGTCTTTTCAAATTGAACATTCTGTGGTTTATACTACAAATATAGTCTCTATGCCAAATACATTTTCAACTCTTATCTTATTTTGAAACCACAACATTCACTTAGCATTGACTGTATAACCGAATATAAGGAATACAGTAAAGAGTGGAAATATTTAAATAAATATAATCAAAGGGTGATCAATGATGGATTGTTGGGTGTCTCAAGTTATTTTGTTCCTTTTCTAACACTATGCTAATGATAAATAGGTGCATATTGAGATTAGAAACGAATGGCTTTATTTTTATTCTATTCAAGTTAGGTGAATTTTGGTAGACAGGTGTTAAAATAATTGCCATTATGTAAAAATAAGCCAGCTCCAAAATGTAGCAGATGCCATCTTTAACAACACAGTAAGGATGTGAGTGATGATAGTTAAGGGACACTTGCAGTGACTCATTATTTGAATGAAAAGCTAGGGACAGGTTGCTGATTAGATTTTTTTATTGGCTCTCAGTTTAGCATCAGGGAAAATAGGAGTTATATTAACATTTCATAAGGTTGTGTTATGGAAATATTTAAAGAGAAGATTAAGGAGTTGAGGAGTTGAGACCAATACCTGGTTTGTGAAGGCAGAACCTTCCTCGGCCTGCATATCATGCCTGTTTCCTGGCCGACAGAAATTTTACAATGCCCCGAATCAAGGAGTGAAAAGAATCTTTATGGAGAAGTCTATCATGACAAAAACCATCTAGAAAGACATGGAGAAAAAAAGAGAATACGGTATTTTTAAAAATGAAATATGCCCTGCTGTCTTTTAAACGTATCATTCACGACTGATTAAAGAAACAATATAGTCTCTACAGGGATTTTTTTTTTTTTCTAAGTTAATTCCATTAAACCATTTTAGCTGAAAGTCAAATGGAACAGCATTTTGTTCATTATAGTTATTAAGTCTGTGCCCCGTATTAACCTAATGTTGCAGCAAGTATACCATGAAAGAGATTTTAAAGGCCTGACCGAACACAAAAAAGTATATATTGGATCATTGGCAGAATGGTGACTTGAGGGGGACACATTCAGATGGGAAATGTTGCTGTTGCTATTAAGATTGGCATTTTTTTTTTTATTCAGTAGACTCTGAGGTGACAATTGCTGTATTATAGTAATGTTCTGAATGCAAATGTTAAGTATAATGTGCTGGAGCATTTTGTGTTTAAACTGGATTAGGTTAATACAGCTATGTTGAAGCTGACAATTGGTCAGTATTTTCTTGTAAAGAGACCCATATAGAATATGAGTTATTGGTAACTGTGGTGTACTTATTCATACAAAATGCATACAACTTTTACAACTTTACACTTTCTTCTTTAAACTCAATGTGACAGAGATCGAATTAATCTTGGTGTTAGATCGTCTTCCCAACCTGTGAGGGCACTAGATGAAAGGAACAGAGTACCCTTAATTAAATGGCATGACAATTTATTCCTTAGGGTAGGTGGAAGTTGGTCATTTAGGAAGGGGGCGGAGCAACAGCACCCAAGCTCAATGACCCGGATGGGAGACAGCATAGCACCCGAGGATTGGAGGAGTGGATGCGCTCGTCAACCTAGGGATCATGAGTGAGGGTATAAATAGGGTTAGCAACAATCTATAAGGAGTCCCGTTATTTGTGAGAGAAACCGTGAGAATTTTGTTGGTTTGTCTTGTAACGCTGTTTGTTTGTATTGTCTGTTTCAAGATTACTAGCATGATCCGGAGCTACAGCTGCAGGCCAGCATCAAACCCGGACATCAACATTCACTTTTCACTGAGGAACTGCCTTTGCACCATGATCACTTAATTTACGCACTGTAGGAACTGTATCTGTGTTTTGTGTTTTGTGTGGGTGAGAAAAGATTAGATTTTTGGTTGCGGGTCAAACCCATGGGAGTTTACAAAGCAGAAGTGATACACAATGCTGTACCACTTCCATCATTTTTATTATTTACAGGTTTGCCATAAGGCTCTGGACATTATAATTATTAATAAGCACCCTTTCACCTGTGAAACATTGTCTGTGTGATTAATTCGCTCTGCACTGCACTCAGCTGCACACACTCAAGTAAAAAGGTTTTGTGGTCACTCCAGTTTTTTAGAATGTAAAACATTTTCCATAGGTCTAGAATGCTTTCTATGAATATAATTTGTTCTCTTTTATATATATATATATATATATATATATATATATATATATATATATATATATATATATATATATATATATATATATTATACATTGTCAGTCAGTATGCATTGTATGGGGAAAGACAGTAGATGGTTCTGTTTTAATTAAAATGTGCTCCTATTTCTTACATAGCCTTTAAAATGGTAATTTTTAGTGTTCTCATTGTGAAAGCCCTTTTAATTATATTTCTTTAGCATGGAAAAACTTGCCAGATATAATCACAATATGTTGTTAATTTTGAAAGACTTCCAAACCAAGGCTCAGTACAAAAGAAGATTGCATTGATCTTAATCTGAATGGATTAAAAAATAAATAAAAATTCAAAAAATCTTAATCATGTCAGTTTTTTGAAGTCAAGGTACTGCCTTTGATCAAGTAAAAATCATATATTTTTTTCCATCATACCTTTATTCAAGAAGGCTAAGGCTATAGAAACATGAAAATTCTGACATCCAGAAAACTTATACAATGACTCAGCAGGGGTAATGATCTGGCTATCCCTCAATGATTACTGCCTCTTTTTCCTTAAGAGTGATTCCTATGCTCTTTTACTAATAGCAAGTTTTATATATATATAGAGTTTTTTAAAAATAATGCCAAAAACTATGTTGATTCCAGTATCACAAAATTAACCAATGGATTATTGCTGCACCCACTGCTACAGTTTGTTGAGTCTCTGTGTTGCTGTTCTTATGCTTTATACATGGATTTTGGTTTCATTTTATTTTCAGTCTGCACTCTCCCTGAGCTGAAATGTTTCTTTCATTTGGTGTTCTCAGTCAAATAATCTATTACTCAGCCACAGGATGGAGTTGCTATGATTTTAAAACCTTGGTAAGAGGACTGTATCAAAAGCATTTGCAGACTGTTCACTGGCTAATCCATTTTCTACTATTTTATGTGAGCTAATTAATTTACAACTATGTACGTGTTCTTTGAAAGAATGATGCTTTATAATCCAGCTAATGTTTTAATGTATTATTTATTTTCATCTTGTACACAGCTCTTGTATTTCTTTCTGAGTACATATCATTTTAGTGGGTCTGTGTGAACACTGCTGAGCAATTTTCAGTAGAAATGTGAAGGCTGTAAAAGGCTCAGTGAATTTTCTTTTTCTTTTCATATTTATTTTTGCATTTCTGAGTCATTCTTCATACTGTACTGTACCCTGAAGGGAATGCATACCCTGGTTGAATTACATTTATGATATAAATAAGTTAAATTTAAAAAAGACAAGTAAATTTTAGCCTAACAAGGTGTTTGATCCTTTCGGAAGAGATGTAAACTGGAGGTACCATCTGCTTTACAGATTTTAAGATCCCTCTGCGCTTGTCAGTGACGAGCAAGGGTACTGACCCTGCAGTCCAAGCCATGTGTCTCCAGACAGCCTCATGTCCTCACCTCACAATGAGGACAGGTGCTCTTGGAAATTATCTTCAAATAGGTCTCCTCAATCAAATAGCTGGAATGTGATTTAACATTATTATTATTATTATTATTATTATTATTATTATTATTATTATTATTATTATTATTATTATTATTATTATTAATAGTATAATTATTAATAGTAGTAGTAGTAGTATAGTAGTAGTAACAGGGGTGTGCTTTTACTTGTTACTTGTACTTTGTAGTTAAAAGCTGCCCTCCCTCACTTGTCAGCACACCGGATGAGAGGAAAATAATCTTCCAAACAGCTTTTAAAACACTCAGTGTTAAAGTTAACTACTATTGATTGATACTCGATTGTAAAGGTGAGGGAGGACAACTTTTGTTGTTTTGAAATACACAGGTTAATGAATCCATTTATTGAAAGCCTGCCAGAAAAGCAATTCAAGTACTAGTAACAAGTAATAGCACACATTATTATTATTATTATTATTATTATTATTATTATTATTATTATTATTATTATTATTATTATTATTAGATTCTGCTGCTATTTATTAAAGGGACACCATGAGCCAGATTCAGAATTTGACATTGATTCCAGAATTTTATCTGACAGTGTCCTTTTAAGATAGACCTTTTGAGATGTCATTAAGCCCATGTTGCTGCAATTTCACTGAATTATGTAAACCTATTGCAAATTTCCAACATTAGCTATGTTCCAGGGTCTTTTAAATGGCAGGAAAGGTAATCAACATCAAGGTTTTATAAAGTTGTGGGATCTTTGTTCTGTTATAAATAATCTATAGATTAAGTAATCTGTTACAACCTTATGCATTTACAGCATATCTTTAAGTGACAGCCTTTCCCAAAGGAGATACTCTAAGACTTCATTTGACTCCTACTACTTTTCAAGAGAACTGTGCTGAGCTAATGATGAGCCTCTATAACTGGCAGTATCATTACATTGACCTGACATTTAATATGTGAGTGCCATGAAGCTGCTCAATGAGGATTAACAAGCAGGCTTCTGTTGCATCAATATATCTACTTTGACTATGGAGAGTGAATCATGCAGTCAGGGGAGCACAGGTTTGCGCCTGGTTGTGCCAAGTTGACAGTCTTGCCTGAGGATCCCAAGAGAAATCGTGCTTCCATGGGTTGGAGAATGAAGATTGGCAGAGACTACTTTACTTGACTAAGATACAGCAGACCCTACTACCCTGGGGCCCATTGAGCTCAAGCGGACACCTGCTGCTAAAGAGGTGAATTGCTTAGTGGAGAGATCGGTAGCCCTCTGGCTTTCACGTCTTCAGAGCTGTTATGGGGAGATGCTGCTGTAAGGGAAGATAATTTTACATTGTAATATGAATTAAATGGAGATAGAAAATAAGTATATCCCATAATAGATGGAAGATGTATTGAATTATAATTGAAGGTAATACATATTAAAATGTTCTGAATGTAATTTGTTTAATTCGACTGTTATGGTACAATGTTTTGACAGAAGATCTTTTACAGGCAGTGAATTCATTTATTTAAAAAAATAATTCACATCTTTGCATCTTTTGCCTACAATCTTGGTAGCTGTGGGTTTCTGGGACTCTTTATGTAGTCCACTAGACCATTCCTGTTATATGGCTAATCACACACTGAACAGGTTCAGTGAATGTACTATTATTTGCTAAGGTCTGTGACTTATGCTGCATTGCATTCAATTCTACCCTTCAGGATCCAATGCACTTCAATGGAAAAATGGTTGTAGGTTCCAAGGGGTTTAAGAAAATCTCAAAACTGCAATGTGAACAGAGTCAAGCTGTTTACTTATTTAATTCCTGGTATTGAAAATGTAGATAATTAAATATGATATGAAAATTGCTTTTGTTTTTGTTATTATGGTAAACAATAAAACAAAAGCAAATACAAATGATTTCGATTACATGATAGTAGATGTTAAAACTTCATGCTGATTTGAACTCGGCTCTCGCCAAGATAAGTACCAAGTAAGACATAGCTTTACAGTAATCTAATTTGATTCATCTGCATCTCCACCCATTTGTATTTCTTTCCATCTAATGATGTAGATATCCTTCTGCCTGGTGTTGATGGTTGACGTGTAATTCTGGCTCCAGGGATCAGCTTATTTTGCCTCCCAAGTGCATCAGCACACATAACGGCTGTAATGCTGGCTCCAGGGATCAACCACAGTGCAGTCTCACCAGCACATAAGCACGACAATCGTCTGGATTGAGCTAAGTAGGATACATCTCTGGGGTCTTCAAGTGGGTACCTTCCATCCTCTGTGTTTCGTCGACTAGCCCATGACACCTCAAGAGGGCTCAAGAGTGATTCTGACATCCCAGCAGCACCCCCTTCCATCCCCCACTCAGCTCAGCCCAGCATACTTACCTGTACATCAGCGTTTCTTTTTTTCTATTGTGCTTGAGATCCCCAGCCAGAATCTTTCCGTCTCAACCACAGCCAGTTGCTGCTCCTTTCTGCTGCTGCAGATAAGTTCTTCACTGACACTCCTAGTCTCCTACATACATATATTTCTATTACTTTTGAACTTGGAATTGATTCCAGTTTAGTTTATTCCAACATATATCAAAATAACAGTACTGCACTAAAATTTGTTGTTAGGTTCCAGAGACCCCAATTTAACGTGGACTAAAGTAAGTCTCTTTCTGAAAATGTTAAGTCCTCAGGGACTATACCAAGCTTTTCTTTTGGTTTTACTGTGCTTACACTTTAGTAAAATTAGTTCCACCATCTGTAACTTCCCAAGATGCCACAGTTAATATGGATATGGGCCACAAATTTAATGTCTTCAATTTCAGACTTGTTTACATTTCTTAGCTAAGAATCCACATGTACCATACCGGTAATCACAATCATTGTTGACTGTCATTAAAAACATGTGTTTATGACTGAGATCCAGATGACAATACCAGATAAGGAGGTACCCACTCATGTATCCCTAAGACACAAAAAGGTACTGTAGCTGTCAAGTTTGATGAAGTTGAGATCAATACTCTATTGATGGTTGTAATAGTTAAATATGATCTATTGTATTGCACCCTTTACACTGCATGAAGCATTTCAGGCTGTGCAGGACGCTATAACACAACAAGGATAAAAGAGTGAAACACAACATATCTAAACTCGGTAATTGGAGATGTGCTACATGTTCAACAGTTTTTGTTTATTTTTATTTTTTTGTTTTTTTGTTTAATTTGGACCTAGATGGCTTACTCTTGCGTGTATCAGTCGTCTTATGTATAATTATAGTCATTTATTTACTGAGGGATCACATGAGATTGTGTTGAGCATGCTTAGCATTTTGCACCACTTTAACACCATTGTGGACAACAAATGTAATCAACCATTTGTGAAACCAGTAGATAATATAATACATTATACTTAACACAGTTTAGGTATGGGTGACCTGATGGTGGACATGTGATCCCTCAGTGAATAAATGACTCTGCAGAATCCTGATGAAACACTGACTCAGGTAAATCTCGTTTAATCTACAATTCTGCGTCGTCATCTCACTGAGGGAGCCCATGAGATTTTAAAGCAATCTGATGGACACAATGGTAATTCAAACAAATAACTTTAATGAATATATGCTTCCAGAAGAAATTAGCATTTTTGTAAACGCAGAACATATTATTTTCCAGTGCATATTTAGCTAATTAGCTTTCCTCCTCCAATTTGACATTTAGATTGTAATGCTTTGCAAAAGTATGAGCAGAGGACCAACCTGCTGTTTTCAGTATCTGTTGAACTGGCATAAATGCCTACTGGCAGCTGACACAGATGCTGCTCTAGTCCTGTGTGCTTTGAACACATACATACTGTATCTATCACAGCCTTGTTCATTACCTCTCTAATGCATCTGCTTATTGTACTGGTACTTACAGAATCATATGGTTTTAAATAACTAACCAGTAACTTAGACTCACTCTTCTTAGAGCTGTTGTTCTAGGAATGTAATCATCTAAAGTCTGAGGGTCTACTCTATTTTAACCTCCTAACTGAAAAACAACCTTTGCCTCAAACCTAGTCATCATGTTCAAGTCTTAATATTTGTAGAGACTGCACTCTTTGAGCACTAGCTGGTGCCAGTAATATAACCAGCTTAAGAGATAACTCTTAATGATAATCTGATAACATCTACATTTGTGAAGTATGTCAAAAGAATATTAACACCCCAAATGTAAGCATATCAAGAGACTGTTTGCCTAATCTGAAACCACCCTTTCATAAATCTAATTATTAAATGATTGTCACAAAGATGGCTGCAGTGGATGACGTCAGACCAGAAACAGGAACCAAAACAGAACACGGAAACGATGAAGGCACTGACGCGCTGTTTAATAATTAAACAAACAGAAAATAAAAAGGTTTTGTAACAAAAACACTGACACCAAAACAGGACACAGCACTTTAGCCAAAATGAATATACAAACAAAATGTACTAACACTAAACAGACAGTGGACGAACAGAACACAAGAACTGTGCTGGCACTTCCAGCAAGCAATAATAATTGTAATCGGAATAAATCTCCCTTCTCACCTGTTCTCTACACACCGAACACTCAACCCCAAGTGAGTGAAAACATGCTGCTTTTATGCAGCTGTACCGGGACTTGATTGCTAATCAATCATTCAATTGGAGTCTCGATACAACTGCACATGAATTAATAAGTGCAATTCCTCATGCTCACATATTACTACATTTTATTTTGCAAGTATTGTGCAATCCTTGTGCCTAAATACAAATATACATTTTAAACCACTTGTGTTACACAGACCCATTTATATTCCGTGTACCAATGACTATACTTCAACATTAACACACTACACGTAACATACAACACAAATAAATAGCCCAGTGGTGGGGCACTTTGCCACAATGATGTAGACCTATTGTTTAAGCTCCTTGTACTAAACTTATAGACGAAAGTGCAGATCTAGCAGTGTTAATAGCACTATATCCTAGTCTGGATTCAAACAAATCAGTCAAAAAATTGTAATACGTGCTCTAATAGGCCTGAATTGGATCAATACTCTATTGACTGCAGAACACTGCCCATCTCTTAAAATAAACTTCATACTGTTGTTTAGTGGATTCTCTCCATGCATCCAAGATGATTGATTGAGCTGCTTCTAGAACCTTTTGCACTTGTAGGGCTCTCCTGATAAACGACAGGCCATTACAACAATTTAGTTTCTCAGAGGATGCAGAATGTTTGAGTGAGGCAATGTCAACAATCTCCTTGACCTGGGTAGGATTCTGGGATAATTTAGTACCATGGTCAGAAGTCTGGGGTACCATTATTCCCTCTGCTTTGTCCACTTGAATCTTTTGAATACACTTGCTGGTCATATTGAAAGGAGGGAAAGCATACAAATACATACTTGTCCATGAAATAGAAAACACATCTATATGTCATCCTTTCAGATCTAGTCACCATGATACAGACCTGTCTAATTGTGAATTTAACCAGGAGACAAAAGGATGTATGGTTATCTGCCACATATCCTTTTGTATACGACATTTCCACATGCCCTGTGCAATAGAATCACACTGAATATATTTAATTCCACCAATTTTAGTAATACAAGCAACTGGTGCTACATTGTCCAGCTATATTTGGATGTGAGTGTTTGACATATCATTACATAAAGCTTTCAAGAAAAATAAGGCTTCTAATAATCCTAATTCATTAATATGTCTCTTATTTTCATTCTCAGTCCCTCGGCACCCTGTTGTTTTTCCAATAATAATAATAATAATAATAATAATAATAATAATAATAATAATAATAATAATAATTATTTTTATATAGCCCCTGTCACAGTGGACCACCATCACAAAGCGTTTTACAGAGGTAGGCTGTGAACAATAAGACGTTGATTTAACATGTCATCCGCTGTGCTCCCCAGCTTACTTTGGAAACATCTGATCATACATTGGATTTGTAAGATAAATACATTTTTGTGCTGTAATATTTTGTCATCTTAAGTCAAGTTTCATTTAATCTGTAATACACATGTAAACATCAAACTTTCCCTTACTGAGTTTGAGTGCTTTCATCTTTTCTCAATAAGAGTTCTATAGTAAATCCGACCAAATCCTAAACCTGGAAAACTTGACACCAAATAACCTACAAGCTTTAATATAAATCCCAAAAAATGACATCTGTTTTGCTGGATGAAATACTGACAAGTAGGGTGTACAAGAAATCTATTTTTTTGGCATGTTTGCACTGTAGCCTTTACATTTTCAATCTGGTCTCATTAATTTGGTAGCAGATATTACAGTTTCCATTTTAAAGTGGTGATATTCTACTCATTTATTAAATACATTTAAATCCAGTATTAATCTGTAAGATCTATCATTTTGGGGTTTTATAAAGATATTCAATATCACCTTACCATCACTGTGTTCTGCTACTTGAATAATACCCTTGGACAATAATTGTAATTTCATTTATGTGAAATGCCATTATTTTTCGAGGTAAAGTGAATGTCAATTTCGAGTCTGCTATAAACGCTATATGACAGTGACAAACAATACCTAGTGTATGGTAGTCTAAATTAAGTTTTTTTTTTTTTTTCGATTGATTGATATATGTACAGTTTATTGCCTTCAAATTCATGAGGATGACACAAGTTCAATGAAATCAATATCATTCTGTAAAATTCACACTATCTGTCTGTGCATACCGTTGTTCCTGCACTACTGCATTTCTCATCTTTTCTTGGGATAGTAGCTGTACTGTGTTGTGTTGTGCTGATTCCTGCAACCTAAAAAATGACCTGTGCTGGTTCTATAGAAGGTTGGATAACCATAGCCTCTCCCACTGCCATGAGATTTTCATACTTGGTATCCTCTACCAGAGCCTCGGACCCCTCTGCCACTGCTACCCATCATAACCTTAGCTGCAACTTTATTCACGTTTTGTCCTCAAGGCGATTAGAGGAATTGTCACCAATGGGCACAGATGCAGAAAACAAAGGAGTGTATTCCTGTTTAAGGCAGGCTTTATGTAGTCTCTCCTGCTACAGTTCAGCTCATAACTGGCATAGCCATTCATTGTTACAGCATCAACTACCAGCCTGATAAAATTATCTAGGCTTGCCTTAAAATTGTCTGGCAGGCTATCTCTAATGTTTAACATTTTGTCAATCATGTTGGTAAGATGTATAGTGGTTTTCACTAAAGCTGACTGGCAGCGCTAAAGTTTGATATCTATCAATATTTGATAAGCTGCACATGGACAACCATTCCAGTAAACATATCAAAATATTAATAATGACTTAACTATTTCAACACATGCAAACAGAAAAGTTCACTTTTTAGAAATGCTTATTTTTTTTCTCCCAAAAACAGCACTTTTCTGAACATTTTAATTCATGAATGCCCCACAAATGAGTATGGTGAGAGTAGTATATTTTTCCCCATTGCATGAAACCTTTCTGGCCTGTCCCTAGCTTTTTCATCCACATTCTGTTCCTGGTCTGTGATTCCTGTAGTAAGAGCCTTACAAATGTGGAGTGACTGCTGTTGGAAAAATCGAGGCACTTGATGTGAACTCATGCCACCTCTCAACATCTAATTCCTCGGTGTCTCTGTCCCTGTGATAAAACACAGCATTTCAGTTTTCATTAAAAACAACATAATGGTCAGGTAAGCTTATTTTCTACCCAATTTGTGAATTTCTCAGTTGCCTCAGTTGTAACAAGAGTCAGCACTAAGACACTGATTGATAGTTTATTCACCCATGTGTGGACTGCTGGTCCAGTTCCTGTGTCTGGGGTGATCAGATTGCTGTAGCAAGATACTGAATGAATAGACACTATACCAATACTTGGTGGGTTGCCTTTGCTGGCCAGTATATACAGTAAATGCCTATTTGGTAGAATGTCTTTACTAAATGTGTTTATTTATTTTTGTATTAAAGTGTTTTATAATATATTTTGGAAACAGGTTATCACAATTGTACAGCATGGCTTCCTGGATATGTATACATTTTCCGCCTTTATAACTATAATAAAGAGCCGTAGTTATGAGACCATGCCATGGGCAAATGAGAGCCCTGGCCATGCGGCCCTATAGCTGGTCCCATAGTATAAATGACGGTATTTGCCCATTCCCTCAGTACAGAATCAGAAAAGCACCATTTCATTTTTTACCCATAACATTTTACTTCCAACTCAGTCACCGATTATATTTTTTATTTCCGGTTCATTTTCTCATAAAGACAAGTTGCCAGTTGGTCCCCAAAATAGTATTTTAAAACAAGCGTGTAAGTATGGTTATCCACTCACCTGCTGTAGATTAGGGGCTGTGTGTATGAAACATTTGTATTTGTAAATACCTGTTTTCATGGTACTTATGTCTTTCATGTAGGTTGCAGAGATGTATAAATGAGGTGTACAGCATACAGTAGACACACATTTCTATTACTCACGGGTTGGTATTTTTACATAAATACCATTAAAAAATATATCATTCTTGCCCTTTCTTAAAACAATACCGCCTGCAACCTCCCAAATGTATTTTTCTATGTAAGCAATAAACTTTATTTTTTATTGCACATAGCAATAAGGCAACATGAGCTATTTAGAGATGGTCTTAGCTTTTTTTGTATTAGATGTTCTAAGAAAAACTACCTGTCTAGCTGACAATGTTTCATTTTAAATATTTCAACACTAGTGCAAGATAACCCTCAGGCAACTAATTATTAGATTCAGTGTCCTATACAAAATAACTTCTAGATAAATTCAAACACAGTGCTATACAGTATTCGTTGCATTTTTCAGTGAAGCTTTAAGATAAGGGTTGTTTCATCCACGTCTTTTCAAATTTAATTAAATACACAAAATGTTACATATGTTTTTGCATTATTACTCTTACAAATTCCATATAGCATATTCTATATAGATATTGTGCAAATGTGTAATTAAATTAATTCATAAAATCAATTGATGTTTAACAAGTAAATGTAATTCATCAAAAGGCTTATCTCTTGGTTCAGTACTTTTCTCATATGATTCCAAGCCACTTTTCCACATGGCCAATTTTATGTCAGTCCTTGTTTAATAGTGTGTGCTCATAGATTGCACAGCACTGAACTTATCAAACACATATGTCATTCACTATATGTTCAGTATATTCTAGTAAACACATTGGTTCTGGATTTGTTTGAAAAATATCTACTGCATTTCACATCTTAGGTACGACACAATGCTGGAAAGAATTTGGACCTTTGACTGCAATTTCAGATTAGATAAGCACGGATATGACCCTTTTCATGTGAGAAGCCTTTAGTCTCCTGAGATGTAAATCTCGTATCTTACATAGGCACTTAAAGATATAATTAACTTTAAAGAACATGTATGGAAAAACGTAAGGGGGCTGTTATGGTGCAGTAGGCTTATCCACTAAGCTTTGAGAATTACTTGGGTTTAAATGTGGCTAAGATGACCAATGAAATCGATTTCAGCATTTGAAATACATACTTTGGGATCTAAATGATTAGGTGCACTGAAACATATACCATTAACATGTATGACTCCTGTTACACTTTTTAAACCATTGATAGAGAAATATATTTTCCAGAATCAATATGTCATATATTCTTTGAATATTTCAATTTCAATTTCAATTTATTTTAGTTACATAGCACCTTTCATACCACAATATCTCAAAGTGCTTTACATGTCAGTTAAAACACAGCAAAAGTATGCAGTATTAAGAGGTAGTAAATCTTACAAAATAACAGGAAATAATTATAACAATGCGATTAAAACAAATCACTAATCTAATTAAAACAATTGAAAAGAAACAAGAATATATATATTTAAATGTTCAACCATGCTGTTTGATTTTAGCAAGTGGTATATACTTTTAAAACAGGACATCTTTCTTTTTTTCTTTGTCACCTGGTATTTTTTTTCTTAGCCACTAGCTTCACTGCCTCCTTTCAGCCCATAGCATTAACCACGTGGACAAAATGCCTTCAAAGTTCATGTACCAGTCACTATAGTGTATTTCAGTTTAAGGGCAGCCAACCTCTATATTCCTAAGAAGTAACCAGTAGGCAACTGTAATAATAATGTATCTCATAAGACAATCAAAATTGCCAACTAAATTAGAGAGATTTCAACTCATCTGCTTAAAGCAGCTTCCTTTGGTGGCTTGGTGTCAAAGATAACACAAGCAACCCCCTTAACAATCAATATGCAATTTCATATCTTTATAAAAGATGTGTTCGCTTGGAGGCCATCCCACTGATATGACTGATGGGCCATTTATGCGCAGCACAGCTATCATTGTCTTAACAGCACCAACACATTCTAAATTGTGATAAAAGGTGCCCCCCCCCCCCCCCGCATAATGTCGGAGCAATCTGGTGCTGCATTATGTCATCATATTTGTATTTGTATTTTTTACTTTTTGTATCACAGTAAAGCTGTCACTTCAAAGCATGTCCCTGAATCTGGGATATTTACCTTAGATGTTAGCTTGTGTAAGTTCAGGAGGTGTGTAGCAAGGGGGTTTCCAATTTCCTGTCAATTAGTTCCGATTTACTATTTAAGCCCTGATCACTTGCACCTTTTGCTGTGTAGCGTTTCGTTTTTGTAGCACACGCTCAGACGCCGTCTTTTCGTGTTTCTCCGCTAATCTACACTTCGTTGCCTTTCACTAGAGGTCAGTTCTCTGCGCAGTGCTCCCACGATATTATCAAATATTTTCCTTCCTGCTCTGGCGCTGTTTATCATCATTCAGCTTCTCCGTTCGGCTGCAGGAGAATTTTCTGGCTTGCTTGCTGCTGGGCTTTTACAACCTGCGAGGGCTCATTCAACTCGTCGAATTGTGACATCTAAATACTGCATTAACGTATTCATATACATGACTGACTGTCCTAAAACATGTAACGAAGATATTAAAAACTAAAAGAGTATGCAATTGTTGTCTACACCGACAAAGATTTTAATCACAATAACCAAGTATATTCTACCCGGCTTCACTCAAGCCAATGATTAATTCTAATCATAACCTCTAGATGTCAGTATAACACCACACATTTTATAGTCTCTAAGCTGGTTTGCTATCACTGTGAAGCTCACACACTCCAGCTTTTCTACACATCCCCGCAGTTTGTTGTCATTCTGAGGGATTTACAGGAGACCTCCTCCTCAACCTTTTGTAGCAACTGACATTCTCCAATTTCAACAGTTCCCCTCTTCAAGGACCTGGTCATGAAGCAACCTTACTCAGCTGTTTGAGATGTTCAGTATCTACCATCGTAGTAATGTCCTACTTTCCTGCATCACGCATCCATTCCTGTGACTTATTCCTGTTCCCAGATTCATGTTTTCTCATCTGGTGCTGTTCCTCCAGTCTGACCAGCTTCATCAAAAGTCATCATTTCATCAACGCGAGCCGCTAGTCAGTCATGGAACCATGTCCTACGACTTATCAGTGTTTCAGTCAATGTCTTCCTACCCCCAATAGACAATAAACTGTTTGACCAATCAATAGGTTTTGCAGACACCTCAGAGCAACATATTCTTCATCCTCTCTGGTTCTGCAGCTGTCTCAGATCTCTGCAATCTTCATCTCTGCCCAAAAGCAGCTCCATCTCTGGCTCCATCTAAATCGGCCTTAACTCCGAAAGACCAATATCTACTGCATTCAGCAGATCCCTACTCTCTGCAGCAGACCACCGCACTCTACCAATGGTAGTCCTCCATCTCTATTCCAGATCTCTGCTTCAGCAAATCTCTGTTCCCACAGCTGGGCCTCTGCACACTACTGACAGCACTCCATTATTTTCTTTCTCAGACCTCTGCTCTGTTCAGCAGATCCTGCCCTCTACTGTTAATTGCTCCTCACTACAGCAGATCTCCACTCCCTCTTCAGATCTGTTCACTACCGCAGCTGCAAAGTCGCTCTAGTTTTTACTGTTGAAGTCTGCAGCTGCACTTCTCCAGAGCCAACAATGCTCCAGCCTTCCTCCAATACACAGATCGTGGCAGTATTCCCACAATCAAGGCCAACGCTAATCTCCATCTAATCAAAATACAGGACACTTCTTCAGCAATCCTATTCCTCCCAAATGTTACAGCATTAATACTTGGTTTGAGATGTGGTACGAGATTGGAAATCTGTCTTGATTATGAGTTAAGGATTTCCACTATTAAGAGAATAACTGGTGTTGCGAAACCCAAATCTCTGAATGTGAGTTTACCTTTTCCATTTCAAGCAGACATGATAGTAGCAAACTGCTGATCGATCCTGTATTAACTAACACATAGAAAGATGGCATCTCATCTTTGCCCTCATTTCTAGAACATGGGGCGCAAAGGAGCCGTGCTTCCCCAGTAGCCGATTCATGTTCGTTCAGTCCAGCTGCCACCTCAGCCCTCAGTTCCAGCTCTTCTTCTGCCTCTACTTTCAGTATCCAAGTTCAATCAGTTGGTCCCATTTTCTACAACCCCCATCCAGAATCCTCAGCTTCTCCAGATGCTATTTAACTGAAACCTACTCTCTGTAACCCCCTTCAATCTGCTCAGCATTACATGTCTGCAGCCCTTCACCTTGTTCAAGCTCCTATGCTACAGCCTGCTCAGCATCTTCAAACCCCTGCGCCCAGATTTGAATAATCATAGCCCTTCAATCAAAACCTGGCTCTCATGGTCCGTGCTAGGGATTCTCTCCAACTCCCTCCAGTCTCTCCATATTCAGCATTTCGTCTGACCCTCTGTGGGATTCTTAAGAGCTTTCCCCCTGCCTCACCTTCCCGTCTGTCTATATCAAAATATATTCTCCATTTGCTAATTTCCACTCTTCTGAAAAGCCACTTCTCCCCCTACAATGATTTACCCATGGAGATCAGCTGCCTCTCGGCTACCTTCCATGCTTACTCCATCACTTGGCTGCGTACCTCAGGAAGGATCAATTCAGCGCGGTAGGTCCACTCACAAGTCAAGTATCAAGTTCCCTATCTCCCTTTTCAAGGTATCTCCACAGCAGGAACCCCCCCCCCCACTCCCCTCCTCAGACCATCTGTTCATTGATTCCTCTCACCTCTATCATCACTCGTCTCGTCTCGAGCAGACCTCCCTCCATTCCTCCACCCCTCCCCCCAAGCAGGCTTCCTTCCTGTCCACCCTCGCCTCGTGAGTAGGCCTCCCTCCTCAACTCCACCCTCTCCTCCAGAGCAGGCCTCCCTCCTCGCCTCCTTGTATGGCACCCTCCTCTCCACCCTCTCCTCCGAGCAGACTTCCCTCCTCTCCACCCTCGCCTCCTCGCAGGCCTCCCTCTTCTCCACCCTCTCCTCCAGAGCAGACCCCCCCCCTCGACTCTCCCCTTTCTCCCCCACGACTCTTCCCTTTCCCCCCCAGCCTGATCATAAATGTGGGGGAACTGGTCCTCCTCTGCAGTGGATACCTACATTAATTCATCCTTCCCTGATATATTTGCTGCTCTTTCTAAAAATGCTAGAATCATCTCTACTCTTCAAAAGGCTGCTTCTCCCCCTACGAGGATCTACTCACAGAGACCATCTGCCACACAGCCTTCTTGGCTTTCTCAGAAGCTCCGAATTCACAGTTCTCTCAGCTTCTTGCTTCCCCTCGGTGGATATTCATTTATGTGACCTCTCTTCTATTTCCAACTCCTATTTTCTTATTTCGGCTGCGCACTTCAAAGACAGACCAACTCCGGTGCGGTCAATTCATTCAGCTTTCAAGGACCAAGTCTGGTCTCTGCCCTTTCAGCAAAGTCAAGGACAGGCCTCCCTCGTCATCTATTTACCCCATTCCTTTTGTATCGGTGCAGCCACCTCCGCTGCAAGGGTCAACATCAATCAGAGCCTGATCAAGACCATGTGGCACAGTCCTGTTCTGCAGTGGATTCTTATGTTCATTCATCTCCCTCTGACATAGTTGCAGCCCATTCCAAAATTGCTAGTATGCCCGAAGTGGGGGCTACCTGTCTGCTGGAACCACTAGAGGTTTTCCCCTAATTAGCTTCAAGTTTTTTTTCCTCTCCACTGAGCAGCAGGTGCACACATAGTCATATCCTACTAAATTTATTAACCATTCTCCTCTCTGTCCCATTTGTACTTCTAGTCTTTTGTTTATGTTATGCGCTGGCATGTGCTCTTTTGTTTGTCTCACAGTGTGGGTGATTTGGTGGGGTGCCTGGGGTCCATCCTTTGGGGTGCAAGTGATCTCACTTCCCCAACCTCAGGGCATGGCTTCAACTAACCGTTGACCTTCAGGGGGGGTTTTCACCGTGTGAGTCAGAGCGGACCCCTGGCCACACTCTGTTTTTTCGCAGCTCCTGCACTTATCTTGCTTCACTCAAGGCTGTTCTATACTCCGTCTCAGTTCGGGATGTGGCTACTCATGCTCGAGTCCCATACTAACCTCTATGCCTTTTTCTTATCTCGGGTCCCAGACAGCGTGAAGTCTTGGCCAATTGGGGGTCTAACGAGCGCCCCTTTACAGAAGTCTCAGATGCTGGGTACCTCTCCCTCTCTATCTCCTTTCGTGTCCCAGTCTTCCGGGACCATCTTCCTCTGAGGGGTGGCTCCACGAGTCATAACCCTCTTATATGTTTTCGGTTGCTAGGTCCGTCTGCCCTGAGCGTGTCGGCATCGCCGCCCTCAGTCAGTGACCACTTCTGTATCCCGTTTCCAGTTGCTAAGCCTTCGGCCCTGAGCTCATGTCGGCATCGTCACCCTCAGTCAGTGACCACTTCTGTTTCCTGTCTTTCGGTTGCCTTGTCCGTCGACCCTGAGCTCGTGTCAGCATCACCACCCTCAGTCAGTGACCACTTTCTGTATCCTGTCTTCGGTTGCTGGGTCCTTTGCCCCTGGGCTCGTGTCGGCATCGCCGCCCTCAGTCAGTGACCACTTTCTGTCCTAGCTTCCATGTCCAGCTTCGCTGGTCTGCTACTAGAGTGGGCCTCGCCTGCTCTTCTATCCTAGGTCCGGTACTTTCTAGCCGGCACTCTGTCCTACTAACCACTCCCTTCTGCTTCTTCTGCCCTATCTCTACCTCTACCCCTATCTCTACCCCCAGCTCACACCTCGTGAAATGAAGGTTAATTTTCAACATACAGCTTCACAACGGAAATTAGAAAACCCAACCCTATGGTATCAGATAAGCAGATGGATGATGAACTAACTGAATAACAACAGATGTAACCAAACACATCTCCTCAAGAATTCATCACGAGCGAAACTGCCTGGATGATTAAATTGAGAGGCACAAATCCTTCTTTCATTAACCAAACACTAAATTGTATGTAATTGATAACAATGATTTGTTTAAAGCATTTCTCAGTTTTAATTATTGATCATAAATATCTTAATCTGTTTCAGTATGAATTATTTAAATGCTTAGTACAGCACATGCTAGTATATGTAGTGTAAAGATAGTTTATAGTATTTATATGTTCAAAACAGGAACACATTTTCCACACAACACATTTATTCATGGAGTGGCTTGCCTGCAGCACAGGGAACTGCGGAGAGGGAGAGGTAAATTGAGCGATGCTAATAATGTTAAATTACTGCAAAGGGATGGGCGAACTGTGAAAATATTAGTTTTATAGTCCATCAAGAGTCAAGTGGTAATTTGTATTTGTATCTATTTGTCTTATGTCTCCTTGTGAAATTGTACTGAAGTCATAGTGTTATGTTATATGGATATACAGCCTTGTTACCCGACCTGAGTCCGATGGACACAACAATAAGTGTCGGGTTTAGGTCCGGTCTAGTGTCGTTTGTGTATTATAGTTCAGGCTCGGGTCAGGTCGGGGCATGTCAGTGTGTTATCAGTGAGTGGATTATGGTGTTTATAATTTTAAGTGAGTATTTTTTTTTCACATGTGCAAGTGCTTCGTAAAACTCACTTCCTGCTTCCTTTTTTTCCTCTTGCATGAGTGAAGTGCTGCCTTGAGTGGCGAAGGCTTCTGCACGCCAGTTAACCAAAAATTTGTGTGAAGGAGAGATTCTCTACATTAAAAATACTGAGGCTGATTGGGTAAAAATAATATAATAAATATCAACAAGAGAACGTGCATCAGGGGAACGTTCCGGTGCTGGAAAGAGTACGTCTAAATCCGCTGTTTGGAAAAATTCCAACATTGCTGTATTCAGCAATAGTAAAAGTCCATGTGGCTTTGTACAACGCAAATCTTGCAAAATATTACTGAAATATGACAGCTAAAAGACGGGAAATTTATCTCTGTGGCGGCAAACTGAAAGGGGATGTTTCATTATGTAACTGGGTCGAGACAGCCGTACATGACTTATTTTGTCCAAAATGATAATACAAATTTGCAAGAGCATCTTCTGTGTGGCTATTTATGGCAACACAGTTTTGCCTCTTTTTAAATCATGCAGTGTTGGATTATTAGGGATGGAAGTAAATGAGATATGATTAATTGAGAGTGATTTTTTTTTTATTTTAATTTTAACAGGACATTGGGAATAGATTACACTGAAGGTATTTAGTTTCAATAGCAAGGTACCAGCATATGTTTGGAATTATGATATTTGTGGAGCTGGTTGGGTCGGGTCGGGTATGCAAATATTTAAAAGGTCTCGGGCCTGGGTTGGATTCAGATCGGGTTTTAAATTTAGGTCCGAGCAGCCTTCTATATGGATATATTTAAAAAATAATAAATAAATGTGGGTGTTTCTGTCAGATTGAACTAAATGCAACCAGAATAGTTACTTGCTGCTATGCCTGAATCATTATCTATAATAAGCATATTGTAAAAACAACGAAACATTAATGAAGTCCCAACATGCAGTCCTAAGCCTCTTTTGAGCAATTATGACCTATTGTGCTAAAATGAATGGTGTTTTTTACATGATTGTGTGTCTGTGCATGAGAAAGAACCAAAGCAACCAACTCACTCACCTGGGCACTAAAACATGAGGCAAAAATGAAAACAGTAACCCCAGTAAATCCAGAACCCATATATATATATATATATATATATATATATATATATATATATATATATATATATATATATATATTTTTTTTTTTTTTACAGTGCAGTGGTTTCTATCTGTTCGAATACAATTATTTATGCCTGCTCACAATTTATGGTAATGCTGATTCAAAAGTGCTGGTTCTGCTGACAATGAACTGGAAACTGTCAGAAAGTCCAAAAGGAAATTTGGGAATTCAGTAAGCTGTAAATCCATAGTAGTGACCTGGGCCTTGTTACAGCACAGTTAATAAACCAAATGATATTGTGTTAGACAAACGATTGCCTCGTATCGGGCTGTATCGACATAGACGTTCAGACTTTCTATGGAAGGAGTCCCAGTCGAGGGTACTGAAAGAACACAAATGCTATTATATTATAAGAAGGATGACTGAGACTATAATAATTAAGTCCTTTCGCATAAACATAAGTGTTAGACCTCTCTCTCAGTTCTCTCTCTCTCTCTCTCTCTCTCTCTCTCTCTCTCTCTCTCTCTCTCTCTCTATATATATATATATATATATATATATATATATATATATATATTCTATATCCTATATATATATATATAAACTCTTGTTCCTTTCCAGTCTCCAGTTTTAACCTTTTGGTCAGTCTCTCTGTATTGCACAGGATGAATTATCTTCTGATACATTTAAACAGTTAAACAGCATGATTATAACTACCTTTTAGCTCACAAAGTGCAACATGGATTTAAGATTATAGTATTCTCCCAAGCTATCATGTAAAATGCTGATAATCAATAATGTTTTTATTAACATTTAGGGATATGCCTATGGCTATTAATAAACCATATTACTACAGTGGAGTATCATTGTTGAGTTTTAACAAGAAAAAGAAAGCATGACCATGTAACCCTAGTTTCAGCATCTTTCCACTGGTTACCAGTTAAATATTGAATTGACTTTAAAGTCTTGCTGCTGACCTTTAAGACCTTGAATAGTCTGGGTCCATCTTACACCAAGGGTCTGCTTTGCTGCTACATTCCCCAACACAACCTGCTGTCAGCTAAAAATGATCTCCTTTCTGTGGAAAGAGCAAAATTACAAACTATGGGAGATCGTGCTTTTTGCTCTTTGGCCCCTCGTCTCTGGAACTCCCTTCCAAGGTCTATCAGGGACTCAGAGTCTGTGTCTATGTTAGAATCACTCCTCCAGACTCATTTTTATACATTGGCTTACTGCAATGCATAGTTTTTATTGTATTGTTTTAAGTATATTTATGTATTTCTTTTTTTTTTTATGTAAAGCGCTTTGGGATTTCTTTTAATGAAAGGCACTATACAACATAAATTATTATTATTATTATTATATTATTATTATTATTATTATTATTATTATTGATTATTGTGATTACTGTGGTGCCATTCTATTAATGGGTTGGAGTAACACTAATGACACCACGGTAAGATAATACCCAACACGGTAAAATCGAACACGATAGTAATTTGTTCCATAAAAACGTTATGGTAATGGATAATTATCTGATAACGTAACGGTAACATCACCGTGATGGAACAGTAAATCCTATTAAACAATTTTGGTTTTAAAACCATGGAATAGTCCGTACATGTAAATTACTGTTACGACCGAGGCTATGTCGAAGTAAGACACAAAAACTGTTTTGACAAAGTACGTGATTCCTAAGTAATATTAACGTAAGACAAACCGTCCGATTTCTGTATAACTCTATAACACGTTTATCAAGGGAGACGGGAAAGAGGAGTTTTTTCACATCTACAAATAGTGTAGGTTTGTATCAGACACGTTGTATGAAACATCAATCTACAGTTACTGTCTCTAGGGTCAGGCTGGTACCCGTTGCTTAAATTTAACAGACTGGCCTTGCACCCCTCCTCATACTGGCAGCGCCTGGTCAGTGGACACTGTGCAGAACCACTTTGCCTGCTGGCACAAAGCAAAGTGTATTTCTTACTCAAAATGATCTTTAGTTACCAAGCTAAACATACATGTTATACTCCATCCTCAGAAACATATATTGCTTGGTATTCCATCTGAATTTCCTCACTTAAAGTGTAAAGTACAGTTTGTAACCAAAGACAAATGCATTACAAGACCTGAAAATAGCCTTTGCTTTATGTCTTTCCGTGACCTGTACTTGTCAGAAGGCTGAAGACACAGGTGTAGATTTTCCTGGCTGAGCCCTTTACCTCCTGGACTTGGTATCTTGGAAACATCCGTTGCTAAGATACATAAGGGAAAAATGTATTGGCTTGACAGAGGGAAAACCAATCGATCTTCCCAGGAGCCATATGCATTAGGTACATATAAGCTGTTACTAATACTATGACTGACCCTGTTAGAAACAGCCACCACTGGTTTTAAGATGTTTGCAAACACAACCAAGTTTATTTAATAATAGTTTTTTTTTTTTTTTTTTTTTTTCTACATTCAGTAGGCACATTTTTTAAATTAACTTGTTATTGTTGGCTTTTAAAATACCAATTTTCAGCATTTAAAGCAGTTTCCTGGACTTTGCTCAAAAGAAAAGCTGTTGCCTGGCTGCTGTGGCTCTAAAGCTGCGTGCTGCTTTTTGAACCAGCATTGGAGCCCTTCCAAATGCCCAGCACACCATCCTCATTTACTGTAAATGTATTCACAAAATGTATTTACCCTTGTACAGAACCTTCTAAGTGAAGCGCTTCACCAAACCTATTTGCACTAAGTGCCAAAGGGAGCCTTAAGACTCCAATCTGCCTGTGTGTTGTTTAGCTTGGTTGAAACGACAGGTGCTTATGTTCATCTGGGTGAAACCACACATTTGTTACTGGACAGTACATATTGTTTTTGCATATTGACAAACAATAAAAACAGTTCATCTCAACCTGCATAGGAGCTCACCTCTTTAGCAATAGGGATAGTGCCTGGAATTAAAAGGAGGCTTCCTCCTCCTAGTAGCCCTTACAATGTTCTTATCATCTAAACATAGAGAAGAGCTGTAGAGTCAGTGCCTGGGCTAACAGGGGGGGGGGCTGTCACTTTGCAATCACTTTAAAGCTGCTTGGTGTTTTTTGTTAAGCCTCCTGTGATCAGAATGCCATGGACAGCTGTAGAGTTAGTGCATGCTATGCACAAGGGGCTTTCACCTTGCTGTGGCTCTGTTGTTGCCCATGGCAGCTTTAGCCTCTCAGGGACTTGAGAGCTGCAAGGAGCCGCTAGAGTGGTGCTAGGTATAGACTTGGAGCTGTCACACTGCTGTGAATGTAAAGTAGTATGTGGCACCTTCCTTCCACCCTGGGAACAGAAGCAGTTACATCAGCCGCTGTAGGGCAGGCTTTTTGTGCACCTGGGTAAGCCTTGTGGGCTGACACAGTGAATACAAAAGGTATATATTAGATTATCAACTGACAAGGATAGGCATAGGGTTGTGTTGAGGTGAGTCAAGGTGGTTAAGTTGATCTGAAGCCTACAATCAAGGCTAGATTTTGGTCTTGACTTTCATTTGGCTGAGCATACCCTACAATATACAGAAGTCATCAAATGTTGTTTTAAGGGGGAGCTTTTACTTGGATACCAAAATTGAAAGGATGACACAGTTGCAAAAAGTTATCTTTACAGATCCAAATAAACGCAGAAATAAGTAGTAACTGCATTCTACACCCCCCCCCCCCCCCCCCAATTAACCTAGTATCTGTGAATAAAAATATAAAAACAATTTAAAACAATATGTTGAAAAAGGAATTGCAGTGATACATATAACATAGTACATCATTTTTTTTTTTTTTAGATTACACCTGTGTACAGTTTATCTAAAGATTTTTAGGCAAAAAGATTTTTACAATTGTTAACATTGTGGTGTATCGATATAAGGTATATTCCAGGTTATACTTTTGTAATATAAACGTTATGAAAAAAATTAAATTTTTTTTTTATATATATATATATATATATATATATATAATATATATATATATATATATATATATTATATATATAGATAGATAGATAGATAGATAGATAGATAGATAGATAGATAGATAGATAGATAGATAGAGTGCTACCCCATTATAATACGACCTGTTATAGTTCGGAATTGGTTGTAACACGGTAAGGTCATGGCTCACATTTCACCCAAAATGCAATTTGGCTTGCAAACGTTGGGTGAACGTTCCAGATATACAATACAAAGCATGACGGACAGCAGTCTGTCTCTGTTTCTTGATGATTTTCATGCGGAATAATGCAGAATGAAAAACAAATTACATTATAGATTAATGTTGCAAAATATTGCACAGGCAGTTGTTTTGAAGTATGTATTTTACTGTTAATGCATACGGGTTGAATGTAAAATATTTTATATGTTATGCTTCACAGTATTTTTATATTTTATGTCTACTTTATGCATTATAAATAATTCACATGCTCTCTGTAAAGGCCTCTGTAGAAAATGACTTTCGGTCACTACAGATATCAGTTTATTTCCAACCACCAGGACAGAAGTGAAAGGGTATATATCCTTCTGCAAATTTGTTGAGGCTTTTACATTTCTATATAGATATTAAATGCATCTTGAAGTTATTCTTCAGAATGCAAATTTTGAATCATCACTCCCGGTTTTCTTTAGATACTAATGAGGTCTTTAGGTGTGATATGCTACAGTTTGTTTTTTATATTATAATCTTGCCAGTTTAATTGTAACAAATTCTGACATCTAAGCATATCACCAAATGTCATGCTGTGGAATTAAAATGATAAATTTTTATTAAACTATAAAGTAGAACTCTGGCTAGCGACACTTTAATTAGCATGCTTTCAGTTTGGTGTGTTCTTTGAAGTGCTGGCAGGGATAGGCTGTAATGCCAATGTTATATAATAGTACTGCATTTTCCTAATTGAATTTGCTGGCTCTAAGATCCCAATACTAAGTTATCCAGATTCAATTTGTTTGCTCTAAGATCCCAGCATAGAATACTCTTTACTGAAATTGCTTTGCTTATCTTTATTGAATGCTTTATTACCCACAGACACTAATCTTCCTCAAAAACCTACAGTTGAGAGGTCAAACTGAGTGGGAGCAAGAATAAAACAACAAACTATGAGAGGGTAAACAAAGATAAACCGAGTATATCATATTTTTTTGAGAAATACAGATTTCTGCGTACAGTATTATTTGGTCAATCAGATACAACAATACAAGGTTTATTATTAGCCTTATTCACAGCACAGAGTTTTGTTTCACTGGTAGTAAGCAACTGTGGGAGCTTAAAAACAAAACGGGGGACCAATGGCATCAAAATGGGATTCTGTTCCAAATGATGAAATAATCAATATGTTCTGTACACTGCACTAATATAGACAATTAGAGCATTAGCTGAAAGTAGTGGAAAAGCACTGACAGTTCATTAATTAACTTCCAACAGGAAGCAACATTAGTGTAATTGTTTTTAAACATACTGTAGCCTACAGTGCATCTCTTGATCAGAATAGCAGCCAGAACCAGCTAAATCAAAAACAAAAGAACCAGATACATCAAAAACAAAAGAACCAACTATATCAAAAACAAAAGCTAAAAGAACTGATATGGTTGGCACTAAGATAATGCTGAGTGTTCTGTATTACCAGTAAATGAAATGGCTCTAAAGTTTTCAGCAATGAGTTCCTCACATTGAACACTGCTTTGTTGGCATTAAATCTGGAATTGTCACATGGAAAACTGAAGCTACCTGTACAATCTGTTCAGAAGTAGACTAATTGGATATTCTCTACTCAGACCAATTATATACAGTATGGTCCTACCACATTCCGATATCAAATTAGTTGTGGTGAGGCATGTCTAAAAGCATTGCCATAAGCATGTCCAAAATTGCTGTGAGCTCAAGCTCTGGCAAAATATTTCACTTGAATACATTTATAAAAGATGGATATTGTGTGAAGCACTTCCATTATAGATTCGGATCCCTGCAGATACGATGATATTAAAAGTTCCATATAGCTGCTCCTGCAAACTAGCCTAGCTTTTTTGTACAGTGGTTAAGACACTGACTTGGAGAGTGGTCACTACTACATGTCCATCCTCTGCCTTGTTTTAACAACACAGGAAATATTTTCCTTTCTAGCACTGTCATCTTTAAAGCAGGCCTGTATTTCATATTAAGTCTAAATTCAAAGAGACATAGGGGTAATTTCCATGTAAAAACAAAAATAAGTCTCACCATTCGGGTTGTCTATGCTTCCGTGTAGTTTTCTTTTAGCTTGAGAAATTATCCTTCCAAATGCAAATAACCTTACGGGCAGGCATAGTTAGTGTCTGATTTAATTTGGCATTGTGTGACTTACTTAAATCAGGTTTCCATGAAGTTTTTTCAGTTGTCTTAAAACACAGCCAGCCTCATTTGGCCAAAACAATGGAGCTAAAATACCAGCATTTAGTTTAATGTTATAAAAATGATCCAGTCAAAATGTTTAGCACACTACATTTTTTATATATTGGTAGTATATCTAAAATAGATTACCCCACACACCCGCATTTCCCACTTATAAAGACATAATAATAATAATAATAATAATAATAATAATAATAATAATAATAATAATAATAATAATAATAATAATAATAATAATAAATACGGGAATCCGAATTCCACAGGGATGGTGCCAATTTGTGGAAATAACTTTTTTTTTTGCTTTTATGTTTTCATACTTTTAAAACAAACATTGCTCAGTGAATTAGGCTCAAGCCTGATATTGTCAGTAGCCTTCAGCAATAACACAGCTATGCTAATGTAATACATACTTTGATACAAATGTCACTTTTTGTCCCCTTGGTAGGTACCCATGATAGATTCTGCTTGAGGCTAGTGTACAATAAATTGCATCTTATTGCTAAGGGACAGAAAAGTCTAGGCTAAAGCAATCAGTAATCCAGTGACCAATCACAAAGATACCGAAATTAAAGAAGGGTTTTTTCATGTATGTATGTATTATTGCAAAGACTAAATATATATATATATATATATATATATTATATATATATATATATATAAATATATATATATATATATATATATATATATACAGTATTGTGCAATAGTTTTAGGCAGGTGTGAAAAAATACTGTAAAGTAAGAATGTTTTCAAAAATAGACATGCTAATAGTTTATATTTATCAATTTACAAAATGCAAAGTGAGTGAACACAAGAAAAATCCACATCAAATCAATATTTGGTGTGACCACCCTTTGCCTTCAAAACAGCATAAATTCTTCTAGGTACACTTGCACACAGTTTTTGAAGGAACTCGGCAGGTAGGTTGGCCCAAACATTTTGGAGAACTAACCACAGTTCTTGTGTGGATTTAGGAAGCCTCAGTTGCTTCCCTCTCTTCATGTAATCCCAGACAGACTCGATGATGTTGAGATCAGGGCTCTGTGGGTGCCATACCATCACTTCCAGGACTCCTTGTTCTTCTTTACGCTGAAGATAGTTCTTAATGACTTTTGCTGCATGTTTGGGGTCGTTGTCATGCTGCAGAATAAATTTGGGAAAAATCAGATGCCTCCCTGTTGGTATTGCATGATGGATAATTATCTGCCTCTACTTCTCAGCATTGTGGAGGCCATTAATTCTGACCAAATCCCCAACTCCATTTGTAGAAATGCAGCCACAAACTTGCAAGGAACCTCCACCATGCTTCACTGTTGCCTGCAGACACTCATTCGTGTACCACTCTCCAGCCCTTCGGTGAACAAACTACCTTCTGCTATGGCCAAATATTTCAGATTTTGACTCATCAGTCCAGAGCACTTGGTGCCATTTTTCTGCACCCCAGCTCCTGTGTTTTCATGCATAGTTGAGTTGCTTGGCCTTGTTTCCATGTCGGAGGTATGGCTTTTTGGCCGCAAGTCTTCCATGAAGGCCACATCTGACCAGACTTCTCCGGACAGTAGATGGGTGTACCAGGGTCCCACTGTTTTCTGCCAATTCTGAGCTGATGGCATTGCTGGATATCTTCCGATTGTGACGGGAAGTAAGGATGATGTGTCTTTCATCTGCTGCAGTAAGTTTCCTTGGCCGACCACTGCATCTTATATCCTCAACGTTGCCCGTTTCTTTGTGCTTCTTCAAAAGAGCTTGGACAGCACATCTGGAAACCCCTGTCTGCCTTGAAATTTCTACCTGGGAGAAACCTTGCTGATGCAGTATAACTACCTTGTGTCTTGTTGCTGTGCTCAGTCTTGCCATGGTGTATGACTTTTGACAGTAAACTGTCTTCAGCAACCTCACCTTGTTAGCTGAGTCTGGCTGTTCCTCACCCAGTTTTATTCCTCCTACACATCTGTTTCTGTTTCAGTTAATGATTGTGTTTCAACCGACATATTGAATTGATGATCATTAGCACCTGTTTGGTATAATTGTTTAATCATACACCTGACTATATGCCTACACAATGCCTGACTTTGTGCAAGTGTACCTAGAAGAATTGATGCCTGTTTTGAAGTCAAAGGGTGGTCACAGCAAATATGGATTTGATGTAGATTTTTCTTCTGTTCACTCACTTTGCATTTAGTTAATTGATAAATATAAACTATTAACATGTTTTTTGAAAGCATTCTTACTTTACAGCATTTTTTCACACCTGCCTAAAACTTTTGCACAGTACTGTGTGTGTGTATATATATATATATATATATATATATAATATATATAATATATATATATATATATATATATATTATATATAATATATATTATTTGTAGTAGCTTCAGTATTTTTTATAACCTTGCCTGTAAAACAACTTAACTATAGAGCACTTTTTTATGAGTCAAATAGCAATAATCTGAAGCTGAATAAATGGCGTCACGTAAAAAACATATGATTTCCGGATATGTTTCCATGCAATTGTATCGCTTTTTATTGTGAATAGGCGATTTACCCTGCCTTTGAAGTGGTACAATGTTTTACACATGCACTTTCTATAATGTGTGGGATGTGCGTGGTATGTAGCTCCCATGAACACTATGATAAGTTGGTAAGTTGAGGTTAGTTGTCAGTAATTTTGTCACCAGTGACAAGTTATTAGTGGTAAAAAAAAAAAAAATCTGCAATACCTGTAAATACTACTAGGAGACCTACGGCATTATACCTGATTTAGTTCTGGTCCATATGTTTTTTGGGTCAATAGTGCTGTGTTTCTATGCACTGTTTTATTTTATAACCATGAGACAACTGTATTAGGTGCTGTTAGCGGGCCATGGAATAAATCAGCCTCATAAAAACGTCAGACTCTTGGTAACTGTGTTCGTGTGAGAAACAAAAAAATTCAATAAATAAATAGTACCAAGTACCAAATATAGGAAGTGTTCATGGAGGGCCATTTATTTCTTTAAATCTGAACACCCTTCCATCCAACAGTTAATGTAGATCTCAAATACAGGGCTCTGTCCCCAACATTCGTTATTTTTATTAAATTACCTTGTTTTCTAGCTACAATTAAACTAAAACTGTAACAGACAATTATTATGGGTTTCTGAAAATGATTCAAAATCAAAAAAATGTATTAGCCCCAAAAGGTATCAAACCAAACAAGAAAAGTCAAGTCCAGTATGATCTCCTACAGTGATTCTGTTGCTATCCATACATGATATCTATCTAACTGCAGTTTGTTCTTCTCACAGAGCCTCAGGCAGATTATGATTAGTAGTTGGCACACCTTGCTCAATAACTCAGTAGTCTTTATGAGTACACCTGTTTTGAGGAAGTGCAAATTGCTGAAATGAGTAAAGCTAAAAAGATGGTATACATATAAAAAATGCCAATGCATCTGTGGAGTAGCGGCCGATCAAGGCTGGTCTGCGCCCTTGATAGAGTGTACACAGGCTTCGAAACTGCAGTTTAGCACTTCCTTGCACACTTGTATTATTCCAAACAAACAAAACAGAGGAGAAAAAATAAATACATAAATAAAACAGTGCCAAAGCTATGGTTATCATGGTATATCTGTTCTCTCTCTTTCACAGTTTTTTTCCACACTTTTCAGGCTGGCATGCACCTTCACTGAACTAAATACAGAAATACAACAGTGCCCAAGCTATGGTTATCATGGTATATCCTTTCTCTCTCTTTTACAGTTTTTTCTCACTTTTCAGGCTGTCATACGCCTTCACTGAACCATCTCTCTAAACAAACATTTCCTTTGTCATTTTATAGTGTGGCCAGATGTAATTGCTAATAAATAAATCACCGCCTGGCCACATTCTACATTTTCTCAATGAACTAATTAAATGCTTAAACAATTAAACATGCAATACTGCATGGTTGTGCATCTTGGCTCCCTGATGTTTCTCCACACGTAAGCCAAGATGGCCATTAGTCAATTTTTTAAATGTACAGGGCCTCTGCTCTGTCACAACATCATGTAAGAAACATTGGAACATGCAGCATAAACAAGTATAGCATGAAATGCTTTAAAGTAATAGTTCTGGATGTTATAATAGCATTCTGCACAATAACATTTTTTAATATGGCATTTGAGCAACCAGGTTGGGTAGTGTTTCATAAATGTAAAATTAACTTGGGATGTTAACTGTTAATCTAATTATAAAACAGAAAGTAGCTGTTTTGATAGAGGAAAAAAAAAAAAAGAAAACAGGATCACACGCATTGGCATTACCAGAATTAAGATTCAGTTATGAGAATAGGCATAAGACTTTTGAAGGATCTCAAGTAAAGAGGTACTGACAGGATTGCTTACCTTATGTTACCATGTTAAACACTGTTACTGCAAATGCAAAATGAAAAACAAAATTTTCTTTGAATTTTCTGCACTAACAGATTGATATCTGAATGATCACACAATAGAGAAAGGGAAGGAGATGCAGGAACTGCATCCCAAGCAGACCAACGAGAATAGACAACACCTGTGCGTTTCAGAAAAGTGAAGATGAAATCATTCAAAAAAGCAGACCTGGTAGTCATTACATGGACTATATCCTTAGTTTCTTAATCCCTTTAGTGTACACTGCTGCTTCAGTACTCGGTACATAGCCTGTGGGCCAGAAATGGTCTGCAACTACATGAGTGAATCCACAGTTGGACATTGATAAATAAAGTTATTTTAAAATATGTTTTAGCACAAAGTGAAATGGAATGCTAGCACATGCATACCAAGTGCTTAATTTGTTTGTAGATGTTATTGAATTTATTTCTGAAATCTATATTTTAAATGTATTCATGGAATAATCCCTGACTTTATAAAATAATAATTCCAACTCATTGACCTATTTATAAATCTAATTGATTATCACTGCATCAGGTGATACAGGAATAAACGAATCAAGCAACACCCTTACTCACCACTTTCAAGCAAACCTTCCATATGTATCTTTCACTTCCATATTTAGAAATAGTACTGTTAGAATGTGTCTGCAGCTTCTGCTTTTGGATGGAGAGACAGTACTAGTGCTTTAGTTTACTTATCAACTTACATTTTTTTTTTTTTTTTAAGTGATCAAGAAACTGTCCTTGAAAATGAGAGCTTAGTCCAAACCAAGAGAATAATCGCCAGAGAGAGTTCTGGGAGTTAGTTCTCCTTGATAGAGTTTTGAATATTTCCAATCTGAAGGCCTGTCTCGAGAGGTTCTTTCACAGTTTCAAGGATGCTATTGAAGTGCACGTCTTGTTTGGTATTTAAGTAAGTGGATCTGAATCCCAGTGCACACAACTAAACAAAATTAAAATACAGATACTCATGCAATGCTTTTATTATAATATTTTTTTTTAATATTAGACACCAACGTTTCTAAAACATCCATGAGCAGATTTTCAAATATCTGTATTCCAAATTGTTAATGTCAGTTTCACATAACTACTTTTTTCTGAAAGGAAAACACTAATTACAATTTAGACTACTTACAAGCTCAAACTGTCCTAGTTGTTTAGCAGTGATGGTTGGTGGTGCTGGATGTTCTCTGCTGTAGGTAAGATAACCACAGGATCTGTTCCCTAAGTTTGTGAGAGAGAGAAAACTAGGTTGTAACTGCCATTTAACCAGAATTAGTTTTGTAAGAATGGGCTAAAGATATTGTAAATTTGGTCAGCCGAGTGAAGATATACAGTATTTCAAAGCTGAATTTCTCTCAGTGTTTTGTTTTATACTAATTGAAAGGTTTTGTTTCTGTTCTAAGAACAACCTGGTGCAGTAAGTAGGTATATGGAGACAGTAGGAAAAAAAAGAATACATGTGCCATAAAATGTTAGCTGCTGTGTCTGCCACGTTTGTATGAGTTTCGCCAATAATACATGGTGGGAAGTTTGGGATTCCCAGGGGGAACTGCACCTAATCCTTTGTCAGGGGCACTAATGGGGCTCAGACAGAAAGTGGAAAGGGGTGAAAATGCACCTACATATATACATGCGGTTAGTTTAAAATGTAAGTAAATAATAATAAAAAACACCTAAAATAAATAAATAAATACATAACACACACACAAAGCTGATTTATATCTTTGTTTAAACAACTCTTTATTGAATAAACAATGTTAAGTGCTAGGTCTTTTAAAAATATATATTTTATTTATTTAAAAAACACAAATCAAGTAACAAAATATTATTATTATTATTATTATTATTATTATTATTATTATTATTTATTAGTATTATTAGTAGTAGTAGTAGTAGTAGTAATAATAATAATAATAATAATAATAATAATAATAATAATAATAATAATAATAATAATAATAATAATTTGTCATCACATTCCTCTGCAATAAATTTGAAGTCGCATTGTTGCATAGCATTGCAAAAAACAAACCAAAAAAAGGTCCTAAAGTGGCCAGGTAGTGTATGAGTGCCTGTTCACTTTCTGTTGCTTGGATAAAGGCGTCTGCCAAACTAATAATGAGTGTGTAGAATGTATGAGTAATAAGTTATGAATCCTATAGTTATCATAACAGAAAATTACACTGGAAACATTTAAATTAGGGAACACTGAAAACACAGGGAAATGGTTGCTGCCTTGTTTATTAAAATAATATAATATTTTAATGGCCACTGGTTCTTTTAGATTATATATGATGGAATCCTTAGATATTCTATAAATATCATATATATATATCCCTGGGACTTGTTTTCAGTTTGAAAACGTACACAATTTACTGCTAGCCCCCCCCCCCCCCCCCCCACAACGCCATAGCCCACTATTGTACCATCCACAAACATGTAGGTGGTGGTGTGTCTGTGAAGGACTGACGACTTCAATGAACAGTCTTACTGGTCGGCATGAGCTCAATACCGATAACGTGGACCCAATTGCACCGTGTGGACTTACCTCCCAGTACAGTGACTCACCTCCCAGCTTGTTCCACACATAATGCAGAAGCCATCAAAGGGGCTCAACGGTAGGGCGGACGGGGTGTTCCTCCACAGCAAAGCTTTCCTCCTGGGATTTATGATGGTAGTCCTCTGGAGTCGCCCCACGCGGTTGAGGATGGCAGCTTTTAGCATGGGGTAATCCATCATCGCCTCCGGATCCAGGGTTCTCACCGCCGCCTGCGCCTCCCCCATCAGCTGTGGTAGGAGGCTGGTAGCCCATTGCGCTTGGGCCAACCCGGCAGAGATCGCCATGGCCTCGAACACCTCCAGGTAGGCGTCTGGCTGATCCTTTGCCATCCTTTTTGTGGGCTGCTGTAGCATGGGGTCGGGTGCAGCCACTCTGGCACCCCCCTGCACCACTTCGGTTAGGATTTGGCGCAGGAGGTCCATCACAGTAGTGAACTGCTGCGGATCTATTCTGCCTTCTTTTTTTATTATTATTGTGCACTGCTTTGTGTGGGCAGTGCCAGTGAATCTCACTTCAGACATCACACGTGGAATGGTGTTAGGCAATTCACTGACAAGCAGACAGAACTTTTATTTGTAACGCTGCTCAGGCACACTGATTTATTTCAACCCACAGAGGGCACTGTTGTAGGTGGCTTGAGTACCAGCAACTGTAAACAAGACCACGGTTATACCAATCCAGGTACACAGTCCAATGCAGGTGCACTCGCAGGTGCTCTGGAAATAATAAGTCACAAAGGACAAAACGTGAAAGAAAAAGGGAAAATAAAACACAGTAATAAAACTATAAAATAAAGGTGCTGCACTCGGCAGCGTCACCCCAACCTTCGCTACCCACATGGCCCGGGTCTCCGTCCTACACCTTGGTGTTCCCTCCACCTATATGCATTCAGGGTCTGCCCAAGGATTCCGCGATTTCTACAATTTTTTTTTTTTTTATTTATTTCATTTGTTTTTGTTTTGTCGGCCGTGCTCGGTCCGGCAGCCCAACTTCCCCCAGCTAGCTCGTTTCGTCTAGAGGGGCAGCCCGAGGGAACACAGAGCGTAATCTTTATAGGGTCAGACACACACCCTCTCTCCCACTTCTCCGTGTCAATGCCATGACCGACAGAAGAATATTGTAAGGCTGCTGCCCTCTTCCTGCAGCACTATGAATATGCCCGGAGAGTCAGCGCAGATCTCCCCTGTTAGAGGCAGATATAGGATTCATATTCGGTTCACCTAAGTATTCTGCTGAATCCTAATCCTGCTCAAAAAGTTGGTATTCGTGCCGAATCCAAATCTTGGATTCGGTTTATCCCTAATTTAAGCCATACTTCTAGCAAAGAATAGTGCAATCAAGGATTATAATTCTAGGAAAGACTTTATTCTCCTATGAACTTTGCATGGATTAATGTACCCCTTTGATGGTTAAGTAAGCAGTTTGTAACAAGGTCTCAGTCCAAGCAGATTTATAATTTTTAGTATTTCAGGTGTATCCCAAAAATATCAAAAACTTAACAAGCATCAACATGATCCAATACCTGTAAATCCCCAACTCCATCATTTTATATTCTGTTTTATAATCATTTATTCTGTTATATATATATATATATATATATATATATATATATATATATATATATATATATATATATATATATATATATATATATGTTATAGTTTTATCAATGTGATGCTAGCAGAACAATAAATAAAAACAGCTTAAAAAAGCTAGGGTTTGCATAGGAACATTAGCAGATCAAACAGACCTTTGTATCTCAACGTAAACAAAACCTGCTACTGTGTTCTCTCAGTTGCGAAGCCTCTGAAAATGAATGGTGCATGGAGGCAGAAACTCTCCTTTACTCCAATAACAAGCGTCTTTGTATGGGATCTCTTGCCATCTAAACTGAGGTCTTTGTTCGAGCTAATTCAGGAAGATGTAATTAGTTACTTTATATAAGGTCTTTTTCATTAAATAGGGGGATGCTTTACTAATTTGGAGATTGGAGATAAGTCCAAGAATATTATGTATCCAAGGGCTTTTACTGCATTTGTTTGAGATGAGGTCTTAGTTGGTTTTATTTTACCCAACCTTTTGCCCTTATCAGCTTTTCCAACAAAGAGTAAGCCCTCATTAACTGATAAAAAGCAGTCAGTCAAGGCAGAAACCATATACTTCTCAACTCCATATTTCAATTCATACAGCATCTTACTTCAGGGGCTCATTTTCTTCAGGATTTTATATAGATACTGTAGCTGGGCGGTAGGAAAGCCCTGCTGTTTGAATGTATTGATTAAAAACCTTGTGCAGAAGGTGGCCATCTCCCGAATGAATGAATTGTGTAATTGTTGCTAATCGGGAGATGGCCACCTGTATATGAACCCATAGCTCGCTGCACTCGGGGCCTAGTGTTCAAGAGGCGGAACGAGAGCGAGCGAGGAAAGATTAATTTAAAAACTAAAAAAACATATAGGAACAGTGAAGTGATTGCCGAGCCTGACCTATCTGTGTTCGTGATTTATTTCTGTTTAAATATTTTATTTTGCTCTGTGAGCAGTGTTTTCTATTTTTTTAAATATTTTATTTATTTATTTATTTGTCTTTAAATAAACGGCACGCGCTGCACCTGTGAACTGCAGTACTTGCCTGTTTGTTGTTCTTCCTGCATCTGGCCTGACGTCACCACTCAGCGTCATCCTTTCACGGACACATACACCATATGGACTTTGGGTTCTTATTTTGGGTTCAATACTGTATTGTGAAGCAGTGTAACACAATAGGATAAGTGAAGATGTACCCTTTCTTTTATAGGTATTAGGAGGATGTTTATATGTTCTAATCCTTTTAACACAGTATTTTTATTATAGGATGGTGCACTAAAATATGTATAGTGGTTATCCAAGGGGAAACACTTTCTCATAATAATTTAAATGATATAGACTGTCATTCATTGCCACTAATCACGCTCCCTAATCTGAAGGGACACACAGCGGTATAAAAAAAACATTATGGGAGTCGAAACAAGCTTGATAGACAGATAACATACCTTCTATGTGAACATGGTGTTACATTTTAATTATTTTTTTTACAGAACAAACAACACCATTTTTTAAGTAATTTTTAATAGAATATTTTTAAAAAGTTGTTAATGCAGTTAAGAAGAAGAAGAAGAAGAAGAAGAAGAAGAAGAAGAGGTTGTTAAAGGATGCTGAAAGTGTCGTAAGTGCATTTAGTTGCAAAGAGTTCACACAGCTTGTTGCATTTGTCTTTTTTCACTTTTTCAGGAAAGTCGAGTCTTGTTGTAAAGAATAGTTTTTTCAGTATGCATGCCTATGCCTACTGTGGCAGGAAAGTGAAGCATAGATTGGAAATGAGTACCATGTATAATATGACTAAAAAGTTACATAATTTAAAATGTATTTCTGACAACAAACTCTGTTCTGCACTTTGTTGAATTTTATCTTGTGAAAGTTTTAAACATCTTGAATGCATTTTTTCAATGATGTGCATGTTTAACATTCTTCAAATTGGACTGTAAGATAAATATATTATATATATATATATATATATATATATATATATTATATATATATATATATATATATATATATATAAATGAATTTTTTTGACTATCCAGCTGTTTTATGACCATTTTATAAACTGATCAGAAAATAAAAGGTTATCAGTAGTTTTGTAGTTTTGTGCCAACAATTTTAGCCACCACTATATATGGTATACATTGTCATATGCGGTTTGTATCTGTGCTGTATATAAATAAGTCCAGATAAAACTGCCTTTTTGTTAACAGATTTGAGAACCATCAATCAATTTGAGTGATGGCTCCTCTCTTTGTGTTGCCATAAAGTGAGAATGAAATTGTGTTATCAAGATATACTGCAAAAGCTTTCAGAAACATTGTTTGAATTGGGCATTTAACAATAAAATAAAATGACTACGGGAGAAATGATTAATTGGATAAAGGAAAACCTCCATACAGTCATGTCCTGTGGAAAGGTATGATAAACCATTAATTAAGTTTCATGGAGGTAGGTGAAGATTTAAAATAAAGCCTTTTACTTCAGGGTGGCTAGTTCAATCCGACTGAAGTTTCATCAGTTGTTGTTTGCAGTCGTACATGGCATGGGTTCTGGTGGATATATATATATATTGCCTATAACAGAAGTCTGTTGCCTGAGTTCCAATTTAATGCTAGAATACATGGCAGTTTAGTGATGTGGCCCCACTGATCAATGGTATAGATCTCCATATCACAAAATCCAGCAGGTTTTCCATCTTCTCAAAGTAGTTCCTACTTCAGCTCTTCTGTTAATTAAAAAATTCCCTGATTTATATGGTGTAGAAATCTAAGCGCACTTGTGGTGTCTTGTTTTCCCTTCTTATGCTCGATCCTTGCTGTTGTACTTGTCAAGTAATAAAACACATTGTTAAAGTGACATGTAATTACTAAGGCTGCCTTTTTGAGTAATTAAGTTTGTAATGCGTAGTTTGTGGAAATATACAAGAAAGTTGAATGATCAATAGCAGCACGGGCAGGTTTTGACTCTTTTCTCATTGTACACAGGCGGATACTAATAATTGTGTTATACTTTTGGATTGAAGTAAGAAGGGAATGATGTCAGTGACAGAAGACACTAGAATAGTAATGTGCAGCAGACTGTTTTCAGGAATGCTGGATAAGTGTAATGTACTGTATAGAGATGCATCTGTAATACACTCAATCATAAAATCTGAGTTAAACTAAAGAATACTTTGCTAAGCTCATTGAGTACATGAATTAAAAAGTATGAGACGTTATAATGAAATCCATCAGTGCAGCTACATCCCACTAATAAACCCAGCTGTATAGCCAGGATGTTTATCCATTTTTGTAATTGGTGTTGTAGTGTTTGCTGCCAGAAAGTGTTTGTTTGCTATGCATGTTAGGTCCTTGAACATAGTGTAGACAGATAGAATTCTGACATAACTCTGAGATTTGTCCAACAGGGGGAAGACTGCTGAAAGGACACAACCAAATGTACTCACCAACCTAGGTCCCCATGAACTGATCTTTCAGCTGCTTTCTTTTTTATTTTATTTAGCTTGTCAACGTTCATCACAAACAGGGGTGAAATTCTCAACAAAAAAAGTGCAGGTACTTATATGCACAGCCGAGTGTAAACATTTTAACAATTGAGACAATTTGAGTGCTAATAAATAAATACTTTAAAAAAATGTACACATACTGTACACAATACATTTATGAATACAAAATAAGCCTTAAAAAATAATTGATCAATTATAAGCAATTCACCATAAGGAACATGAAAATACTAACAGCGTTGTATCCTCTGCTTGTATCATTCATGTACTGTAATATAACACTTAAGTTAAACCTTACATGACAAGCATTAAGAAGTATTACACTATGCAGTAACTGCTGTAGAGTGGGAATTTTGTTTAAAGAATATCCCAAAAAAGTGATGATTTTATAAAAAGTAGTACAAAAAACCCAACTGTGCTAAGAAAAAAATATATATAAAAAATTCCAAGTCAAACATTGGTTTACTGCTGTGTTTTTTCTTTTTTTCTTTTTTTTTCTTTTTTTTTTTTAGATGTGCACTCAAGTAAAAACTCACATTTAACTTAAACTCTTCAAAATGTTTTAGAAAAGGGGGCTTGCACAAAGAAAAAACACATCACCAGTTTGGTTTTCATTTATTGCAGTCCTCATAAAAGAAAATACTAGGATCACAATAAAAGAAAACGTTTATCACTTTCGCTTACCAAAATCTGAAGCTTTACTTTGATCCTGTTTTTTCATGTTATTGTTAATCCCTACTGTCCCACTCATCACTCGCCTTTTTAGAAAATTTCACGCAAATTCTGGCAATGTGGTAAATAGGTGCAAGGCAAAACGTGTTATGATAATTATTTCTAATATTTATCAACTATATAATCTATGGTGAACACTGACATGGATTTTTGCTTTCAAATTCATGTGCAGCAGTGTTTGTTTTGAATATTTCAGATTGTTCCTCTGCCACAATAATGAAAATAATTATTACTTCATAATAATAATTATTTCTTCCAAGTCTTCTCTTCTTGATCAACAAATGAGCACTGACACAAAGCAAAATGGGTAGAGATGTGTGACTCATGCCAGGGCAGAGATTTATGACTCATGCCAAAATGAAATCTGATCAGAATGAAAGCTTGGCCAATCAGCATGCAGTGATTATAGTGACGTTAGTGGTGACCAATAGCAGCTGTTAAAAGAAAATCCAATTTCAAAAGGCAGTTGGAGTTTATGAGGAAAAAAGCAAACAAAAAAAATGAGAGAAATTGGTTAGGTAGTTGGAAACTCAGGCCCAGATGAGCTCTTGTAAAGATCCTGAGGGCCTGGGCAGAGACAATGATCTTCAATTACCAAGAAGCTCTTTTAGACAAGAGAGAGAGAAAGCAAGCAAAAGGGTGTTCTTTACTCATTTCTTGATATAAAATGAAGAAGTATTGTATGTTTTTTTTTTCTTTTTTTTTTAAACAGCCTGTTATTTGAAGCACTTCCCTGCCCAAAAGTAGTGATTACCCCATATTTGTGTGACTCGTTCATGATATTACAGACAGGTCTGCATTAAGATCCCTGGAGAAGGCCATTTCTCATTCCACAGGGTTAATAAATTGTACTTGATGAAACCAAAATGTCATGAAGCAAATCCTGCTACAAAAAAAAATAAAAAATAAAACCATGTGGCAGAATGCAATAAACATCACATCAAATGCAATATGTTATACTTTTTATATCTCAGGGAAAAAAAAAAAAAAAAAAAGCTACAATCTGCTTCTAGGGTAATAATAGCTCTCATTTGTTGTTTCTAGGGTAAGATCCCATATTATCGAGTTCAGTGTCAAAGAAGAGACCTTCATACTGGTATGCCCGGTATATATATATATATATATATATATATATATATATATATATATATATATATATATATATATATATATATATAAGGGATTGGTCAGTTAAAAAACATAAAAGACAATGATAATATGGTAAAATTGATAATGGTTTGTAAAATAAGGGAGATTAAAAGTAATTAAATTGGGTTTAAAACGAAAGTTCTTATTGTTCAGAGACAATACATTGGGGGCATTAGGACCCGGTAGTGGCTACAGGAGTTGTGACCAACTCCAGGTTTATTTAATAGACTACATAGCAGATTAATTAAGAATGTTTAAAATGGTGTGAGTGGTGGTATGAGTTTGGTTGGGAAGTTGGAAAGCAAGCAGGTTATTGTGTGTATTATGGAAGCGAGACAAGGAACTACTGGAAAAGTATTTGGGATTACGATTTGAATTTTGCTGACGAGGGAACAGGTTTAGTCTGCCTTGTTATTAGTTAGAGAAATAACTGTTTAGATAGTACTCAAAACGGGTTAGGTTTTGTTTATTTTCTTTATATTATTGTGATGTAATAAACACACGCTACAGCCTTTCCTGGCATCCTGTGTTTAAAGCGTTTATTTGGAGAAGAAAAACGTGTGACTGGAGGGAAAGCCATCATACTCACACATATATATGAATCAGTGATTGGAAATCTTGACCTGTACTTGGTTAAAACTTCATCATCGAATTAAAAATAGATTGAATGATTGCCCTACAACCTTACACCACCAGTCAATAGTCTCTATCTGTCATATGATTGCTTCACATTCCTGTCAGTCTCTCCCCTTTTCAAAGGAATGCCTTTCTCCCCGTACTCCTCATCAGAGAAAATGGCTGAACACCGATTCTGTGAGATACCAGAAAATTAATTACAAAACATACTACAAAAGAATGGTGCTCCAAACACAAAAATGGTTATTAATACGTCTGTGAGAGTAAGACCCTCACTGTAATATTAAATTGCCTGTTATTGTGATTGTTAATCTACTGGTGATAGAGCCGTGGGTTTATTATGTATTGTGCATGGTGTTGATCCAGTATTTATCTGATGGTGTTTTGCTGTAGTTAGATTAGGGCGCTTTCAAGAAGGAAGTTTCCATAGTTATACATGTGGAAGTAGTGTTTTGTTATGCTATATGGTCGGTAAGCTTCCGCTAGAAGGAATAATGCTCATTTTCAGTCTTTACTTTCCAGTCTTTCCTTAGGAGTATTATAGGAATTAATAGCTCAGTCACGATCTTGTCTGTTGAAAGTCAGTTATTGATGCTACAACCTGCTAGTTTGTGTTAATCGTTTGCAAAATTTATGTGCAGTATCCAGTGCAAAATAACAAAATAAACATTTATACCTGTGAACATGACCAGTGACGGTTTCCTGCGTTTTAAATACCTCTGTATTCCTGTGAAGGTGAAGTGATTGAAGGTGGGGGTAAAATTGCACCTTTCACCCTGTTTCAACGTCACTGTCACTGTTTTATGACTTTCTGAAATTTAAACAAATTCAACTTGACGAAAACACATGACAGACGGGATATAAACTGGATTATGCAGCAGTCAGCAAACCAGATGGAGACGGAAAAACCCTTTGCTAACTGTACAGTATGAAATATGTATGAATTAGTATGAATTAAACTTTTTTTCTGTTATTTATTTATTTACTTATGTGGTGTCAGCTATACTTAAACAAAATACATCTCAATATTTATTTACATATGCTATATCAGCTATTTTTAAACAAAATATGTAAATTCTCATTTACTATCCAACATTGCCTCACTTATTTTCTTGACTGATTCTTGCCTGTGTATATTATCTGTTATGTGTTGCGTGTGGTGTGTTTAAATGTTGGTGTATAGACATTGGTACACGGGATATAAACGGGTCTGTGTAACACGAGTGTTTAAAAATGTATATGTGTATTTAGGCACGAGGATTGCACAGCACTTCACGTGCAAGTAAAATGTAGTAATATGTGATCACGGGGAATACTTTATTAATTCACGTGCTGGGATTCAAGTGAATAATTAATTGGTAATTGAATCCCAGCACAATAGTATATATAGATGCACGTTGGCACATACTGGTTGTTGGGTGTTCAAGAAGACGGAGGAAATTAAGTAGTAGTAGTCTTTGTTTGTCTATTTTATTTTGGCGTAGAGTGCCGTGTCCTGTGTTTTTCGTGTTTGTTAAACCTTTTATTTTGTAATAAACCGGCGCCAACAGGCGTCTTCATCATTTCATTTCATCCGTCCTGTGTTTTGTATATTTCATTACCTTTCCTGGTTCTGACGCCGCCCACTTCGGCCGTCTCTGTGACACGTGGTGTCCTGCGTGGGATAACAGCGCCTCCAAGCGTCAGACCAGGAGAGGTGTTTTGTCAAAAAAAAAAAAAAAAAAACCCACAGCAACAACAAAAAAAATAAAACATGGAAGGCTGGGACTGGAGAGATGGCTGCCAGGACCTGGAGGAGTTCCTCGGTGGTCTGGAGGACCAGGGCTGGTGCCTTGCCTGTGGGGAGTTTGGGCACCCGGTGGTGCGCTGCCCCTACCAGGAAGGAGAGGAGGAACTGCCGCAGGAGAGGAAGGTGAGGAGGTGGCAGAGAAGGGGAAAGGGGAAGAGGAAGGCAGAGGTCCCGGGACACGGCAGTGGGTGAGGACGTGCGTCAGAGGGCAAGGGAGGAAGAGCCGCACCAGTCCCCTGCAAGTGAGGGAGAGCCGCACCAGTCCCCTGTATCAAGGGGAGACTACACACCGCTCCCACCTCCACCACCAGGAGACTACACGCCGCTCCTACCTCCACCGGCAGGCGCAGAGCAGCAGGAGCTGCCTCTGCCTCCGCCACCTCCACCGGCAGAGCAGCAGGAGCTGCCTCTGCCTCCGCCACCTCCACCGGCAGGAGGGAGAGCAGCAGGAGCTGCCTCTGCCTCCGCCACCTCCACCGGCAGGAAGAGCAGCAGGAGCTGCCTCTGCCTCCGCCACCTCCACCGGCAGGGGGAGAGCAGCAGGAGCTGCCTCTGCCTCCGCCACCTCCACCGGCAGGAGCAGAGCAGCAGGAGCTGCCTCTGCCTCCGCCACCTCCACCGGCAGGGGGAGAGCAGCAGGAGCTGCCTCTGCCTCCGCCACCAGCAGAGGGTGAATGCCTGCTGGGTCCCTGTCCACCAGCAGAGGGTGAATGCCTGCTGGGTCCCTGTCCACCAGCAGAGGGTGAATGCCTGCTGGTATCCCTTCCCCCACCAGCAGAGGGTGAATGCCTGCTGGTATCACTTCCCCCACCAGCAGAGGGTGAATGCCTGCTGGGTCCCTGTCCACCAGCAGAGGGTGAATGCCTGCTGGGTCCCTGTCCACCAGCAGAGGGTGAATGCCTGCTGGTATCACTTCCCCCACCAGCAGAGGGTGAATGCCTGCTGGTATCACTTCCCCCACCAGCAGAGGGTGAATGCCTGCTGGTATCACTTCCCCCACCATCACGAGGAGAGGAGCTGGAGCTTCCTCTGCCTCCACCTCCATCAGGGGGAGAGGAGCAGGAGCTGCCTCTCCCTGCACCAGAAGGGCCAGGACTAGATGCTGGAGGTCCTCAGCAGCCCTTGTGAACTGAGGGAAGCACGGGGAAGAACCTCCCGGCTGCAGTGGCCGAAAAGAGGGCCAACACCCGCACCCCAGCTTGTCCTGACTGCCAGCCTCGCTTCGCCCAAGGATGCCAGCCTCGCTTCGCCCAAGGATGCCAGCCTCGCTTCGCCCAAGGATGCCAGCCTCGCTTCGCCCAAGGATGCCAGCCTCGCTTCGCCCAAGGATGCCAGCCTCGCTTCGCCCAAGGATGCCAGCCTCGCTTCGCCCAAGGATGCCAGCCTCGCTTCGCCCAAGGATGCCAGCCTCGCTTCGCCCAAGGATGCCAGCCTCTGCATCGCCTGGGGTTGCCCGCCGCTCTGCATCGCCTGGGGTTGCCCGCCGCTCTGCATCGCCTGGGGTTGCCCGCCGCTCTGCATCGCCTGGGGTTGCCCGCCGCTCTGCATCGCCTGGGGTTGCCCGCCGCTCTGCATCGCCTGGGGTTGCCCGCCGCTCTGCATCGCCTGGGGTTGCCCGCCGCTCTGCATCGCCTGGGGTTGCCCGCCGCTCTGCATCGCCTGGGGTTGCCCGCCGCTCCGCATCACAGCCGGAAGTACTGTGGCCGGAACCCCACGAAGGGGAGCTGCCGGCCATGAAGAAGGGGGAGGAGGTCTGGAGACCACCAACCCCAGCAGCAGTTTCGCTGCCGGAGAAGGGGGAGGAGGTCTGGAGACCGCCAACCCCAGCAGCAGTTTCGCTGCCGGAGGAGGGGGAGGAGGTCAGACCGCCAACCCCAGCAGCAGTTTCGCTGCCGGAAAGGGGGAGGAGGTCTGGAGACCGCCAACCCCAGCAGCAGTTTCTCTGCCGGAGATCGTGGGGGAGGTCCGGAGACCTGCTCCCTCTGCAGTTTCTTCCCTGCAGGAAGAACGGTGGTTGAAGCCCCACCAAGGGGAGCTGCCGGCGCCGAAGGAGGGGGAAGGTCAGGAGACCACACCCCAAGCAGCCTTTCCGCTGCTAGGACTACCCTGGCAGGAGAATGCTACCCTGCTGACAGCATTACGACCTGTGGGCCCCTGGAAGCCTCTGGTCCTGGCCAAGGACTTTGGGCGGGACTTTTGGGCTTTTAAGGGGGGAGGTGGCCATTGAGGCCATGTGTGCTTTGCACAGGAGGGGGTATATGTGACAAAGTGCCCGCCCCTGTGTATATTATCTGTTATATGTTGCGTGTGGTGTGTTTAAATGTTGGTGTATAGTATTGGTACACGGGATATAAACGGGTCTGTGTAACACAAGTGCACGAGGATTGCACAGCACTTCACGTGCAAAAAATGTAGTAATATGTGAGCAAATTGCACTTTATTAATTCACGTGCTGGGATTCAAGTGAATAATTAATTGGTAATTGAATCCCAGCACAATGTATATATAGATGCACGTTGGCACATACTGGTGGTTGGGTGTTCGGTGAGCGGAGAACGGGATTGGAGACGGAGGAAATCATTTATTTTGGCGTAGAGTGCCGTGTCCTGTGTTTTTCGTGTTTGTTAAACCTTTTATTTTGTATTAAACCGGCGCCAACAGGCGTCTTCATCATTTCAATTTCATCCGTCCTGTGTTTTGTATATTTCATTACCTTTCCTGGTTCTGACTGATTCATATGTTAAATACTGTAATGTAGTGCAGACCCCACCATAGTGGAAAATCGGCTTAGGGCATTATATCTCCTGTCGGTAAAAATACTCTTCCCTCGGGTCAATATTTTTCTACTATAACCCCCCTTGCCAGTCTATATTTACTATATATATACAGTGGCTTGCAAAAGTATTCAGACCCCTGACCAATTCTCTCATATTACCGAATTACAGATGGTGCATTGAAATTTCGTTCTGTTTGATATTTTATTTTTAAACACTGAAACTCAGAATCAATTATTATAAGGTGACATTGGTTTTATGTTAGGAAATATTTTTAAGAAAAATAAAAAACATATCTTGCTTGCATAAGTATTCAACCCCTGTGCTGTGGAAAATCCCAGTTTGCACTGATGAAAGAAATTGCCCTAACGAGGACACAATTACCTTACCATTGGCCTGCACCTGTGAACCATTAAAGTTGCTGTCACATTTTCTGGATAAAAACCCCAGTGTTGAAGGATCATTGGTAAGGCTGTGAATCTGAAGGAAAATGAAGACCAAAGAGCATTCTACAGAAGTTAGAGATAAAGTAATACAAATGCATAGATTAGGGAAAGGGTACAAAATAATATCCAAGTGTTTGGATATCCCAGTGAGCACAGTTGGATCAATAATCAGGAAGTGGAAGCTGCATCATACCACCCAGGCACTGCCAAGAAAAGGCCATCCCTCAAAACTCAGTGCTCAAACAGGAAGGAGACTTGTGAGAGAAGCCACAGAGAGGCCAACAATCACTTTGAAGGAGCTACAGAGTTCAGTGGCTTGGAGTGGAGTAATGGTGCACCAGTCAACCATAGCAAGAGCTCTGCATAACACTGGCCTGTATGGGAGGGTGGCAAGAAAGAAGCTGTTACTCAAAAAGTACCATCTGAAAGCACATCTGGAGTTTGCCAGAAAGCAAGAGAGTGACCCAGCTGCGATGTGGGAAAAGGTTTTGTAGTCAGATGAGACCAAGATAGAGCTTTTTGAAAAAACTCAGAGCGTTATGTGTGGCGCAAACCTAACGCTGCCCATGCCTCAAGACACACCATCCCTACAGTGAAGTATGGTGGTGGCAGCATCATGCGGTGGGGATGCTCCTCATCAGCAGGGACTGGGCATCTTGTTACAATTGAAGGAATAATGGATGGAGCAAAATACAGGAAAATACTGCAAGAGAATCTGCTGCAGTTTTCTAAAAAACTGAAGCTTTGGAGGAAATTCCCCTTTCAGCAGGACAATGATCCCAAGCACAAGGCCAAAGCCACATTGGAGTGACTCAAGAACAAAAAGGTGAATATCCTACAGTGGCCCAGTCAAAGTCCTGATCTCAATCCCATTAAGAATCTGAGGCACTATTTGAAAATTGCGGTCCACAGGCGTCGTCCAACCAACCTTATTAAATTATTAAGCATCTAGTATACATGTATACAATGTTAATAAGCAGCACCTTCATCTAAAGTGTTACCCAATTCTCATTAACTGTTACCATAAATTCTAGATAAAGCACTAATATAAATAAATAAATAAATAAATACACACATAATAAATCAGATTGTATGATTGCCTTCTGATTTGTCAGTGCACTTAATTGAAATTGAATTTAAATGTACTGTAATTTTAAAGCAGCAACCCATTCAATTTCAATTATGTGCACTGACAAATCAGAAGCCAATCATACAGGCTTCTGATTTGTCAGTGCACATAATTGAAATTGAATATGTTACTGCTTTAAAACTACAGTAAATACAAATTGTACAATAGTTTGCCAGTATGAATTTCACTGTTGAAGGATATTGCTTCCTAGCGTCTGGTGATGAGATGTCATACAGGTTGTAAAAGGTTTACTGACACCCCCACTCCCCACCCTCACGCCATGGTTGGGACGTACAAGAGTCTCTTGACAGAGTTCTATAATATATATTATATATATATATATATATATATATATATATATATATATATATATATATATATATATATATATATATATATATATATACACACACACACACACACACACACACACACACACACACACAAGCTATTCTATGTAAGCTACCTCCATGTATAAATTAATACTTTACAGTCACTTGGAGTAACTACAGTATGAGATTGCACTCATTTTTGTATTTTACTGCTCGTAAAGTGCGTACTAAGGCTGATAAAAGATAATTTGCTTATTTTGCTCCATGGTCTTGAAACAACTTACAGTCTAAACTTAACTTCCATTCCCAAATAACTTTAGTACAATTTAAGCTGCATGATTATCTAATTGAGAGTGTGCTTGTTTTAAGAAATTGATTACACCTATCACTAACTGATTGTCACAAACTGATTGTTTACTATATTGAGTATGACTTGTGTTTTAAATGTATTTGTATTTTTGTATTGTAATATGTTATTGTACTGCTACAGCCTTTCTTGGTTAGGTCTTACTTACAAAAGAGGTTTTAATCTCAATTAGACTTCCTAGTAAAATAACGGTTTAATAATAATAACATATTGTTCTCCCACCATATTAGATTGTGATCAGCACAAGCTACCCTTTTACCTTGCAAAACAAGACCTATCACCAATGGTACAGCACACAGAACATCATCACAGTAAATATGTTGGTTTACTAAACTGAAGACAAAAACATCTTTTAACTTTTTCGCTGACAAAGGTAGCAATATCATTATAATTGTGAACAGCACTGGTGTTCAATTAGCTATTAAGAAATGTGCTTAAATGCTGACACAGCATGAACACAGAGGAAGGGGGGGGGGGCATTTTTCTAAAAGCTAATTCACTAATTCACAATGAACCCTGATATTAAATAATGAGAACTCCCAAGTCTCTGTAAACTTTCAAGATTTTTGTTTAATTGTAAACTGCTTAAGGATTTAAGAAGCTCTTATACTTTTTGGAGAAAGCACATTTTAGTTCACAATGCAAAGCAATTAATGGCATGTCATAAAATGTAGGTTATGGCCAACAAACATTGATAGATCAGTAATCCCTATTGTTCTTTTAATGAGTGCTCTTTCTGCACCACTGATGAAAAGTAGTCTGCAAATAAAGTAGAGCCGTTGGGTACATTTACATTTCATCTAGTGCATAATCATTAACTGTTGTTGGGGGGAAAGAGACTTGTTAGAATGTTAGTGTTTATTTCTAAACCATTTCCTCTTGAAATTGAACCTGTTTGGTGCAAAAAATACCAATGAGACCATTGATAATAATGAGACTGAAATACAAAAATGATTTCCTATTGGTTATCCATAAGGGGATGTCAACTAACTACCTGCAGGTGTCTGCTTGAGCTCACTGAGTTCATGACCAGTAGGGGGCGCTGCAGCACGATCAGGAGAAAGAGTCCCTGCTAGTTTTGCCTCCCGTAAATCGAGGAAACCCCAAAGCTAATGCATTGCTCTTTCTGGAATGTAAAGCTCCCACAGCGGAAACTAACGTCTTCACACAGCCAGGATGCAAACCAGCACTTTCATGATTGCATAACCCACCCTGCACACCACAAGGCTGTGCTTTTACCACTCAGGAACCTAGGTGATCTTCACAATATCATCTTCAGTTTGGGAGCACTTTGGTTTCTGATGACGGCAGCATGCATGGTACAATCTGATCAATCCCAGTTAAATTGTAATTCCAGTACTGATACATTACAATGGTTTCAGTATCTCCATTCTCCTAAAGAGTTTCTTCTTGATCGTGCAAAGAGGCAACATCACTGGTTTAATAGTTCATTCAAAATAATTTATTGGAAGTTGATGCTGCCTGGCCCTTAATACTTACTTTGAATATAGGCCAGGCTATTTTGTTCCAGACACACTGGGGCTGCCTACTGAATCAATACTGTCTTGTCAAGAAAGATGATTTCTAATCATCAAAATAACAAGAAGTTGTGGTAATCAGGTTCTGGCATAAGAACATTTTAATGATACAGGTGACTGATGATCATGGTCTCCGTTTATAGAACCTGAATTTTCTAAATGCAGTAGGACTGTTTGTCTCATGTGTGGTCCTTTGAAGATTCATGGCATAATAATGTAAGATTTATAAGTTGATCCCATAGTCCCCAAGCATGCTACCATCCAATTGACTTTACTAAGGGTCTCTCTGTGTAGTTTTGCATTGAAAACAATATTGGTCATATTCATATCAACGGACAGACTTGTCTGCATGTGTGTGGTTGTTTATAAATAGATGTGACTTATATTTTCTAAAGAAAAATAAAATGATTATTTACTGAACGTGTCGACATGGTAGGTTTCCAGCAGTCTAAATAAATACCAGTTACATGCTGCCAATCTAATAAAATAAGTGTGTTTTGTTGTTGTGATTTTCTTTTTTTGTTTTTACATGCAATAAGTATCAAACGACTTTGTGCAGGCAGATACAGTAGCTCACTCAACATGATGTTTTATTTGCTGGGTTTTTTGTATAATTGTGAAAAGTCCATTGGAAAACCAAAAATAAACTGACATGTGAATTTAATCGAGTTCATTAAAAGTTTTTTTGTTTTTTTGCATTATTATTATTTTTACCTGTTTCAGGTTGTTCCTACCACGTTAATTTGCTTTCATTTTGCTGGATTGTTTTCTTGATATATTTATTTATTTATTCATTGATGATTTAATTGTTAAGTGATGTCTCACTAAGCAGTCTATTTCAGATGTTATGCTTCACTCAATCCTACAGGACAGCTAACAAACTCCTGAAGGAGATTTGTCATTTTCATGTTCTCCAAATGAGAGAAATCAGTCCTTCATTGAAAGAAGATTTCTTTATTGAAACAGGTACTGCACAAAGAAGAAATACAAAAAAAAGAATTCAGTTTCCTGTATCCTAACTCAGGGTACAGACAGAGGATGTGGGTGTTTTGTGTAGGGGAAAAGCTTATGCCAAGAAATGGCACGACTACAATGGCTGCAATAAATCATTGTTAAATGCAATGGTGTGTCAGAAATCCTTGACATTAAGAAGCACGGTGTCCTGCTGGCAAGTATTTCTTGTGCTACACTGAAATAAATGAGTGACCAATGAAGAAGGAAAAACAACTGAGGCTTGGAGGCTATTGCTGTCTGTAACCGTGCATGCAGGATACATTTATATTGCTTGCAGCATACAATGGATATTATGCAGCACTGACAGAGTATCATTTGCTACCTTCCAAATGTATTACATAATGGGTTTTGCTGTTGTCTTAACGCCACCATAGGTTTATTTCATGCATATAATATATTGCATAATTTTATGAATATGTGTTACATTTGTTGCACTATATTGATAAAGCAATCACATTACATTACTGTTTGTTTGTTTTCATTCTGTATTGACGTATACAATAGTACTCAAGAATGTCTGTTTATACACCATGTTTAAAGTCTGGTAAACATATACATTCCAAGGCATATACACTTGGTTTTTTATATAATATATATATATATATATATATATATATATATATATATATATATATATATATATATATATATATATATATATATATATATGTACATACACACACACACACACACACACACAGTACTGTGCAAAAGTTTTAGGCAGGTGTGAAAAAATGCTGTAAAGTAAGAATGCTTTCAAAAATTAGACATGTTAATATTTTATATTTATCAATGAACAAAATGCAAAGTGAGTGAACAGAAGAAAAATCTACATCAAATCAATATTTATAGCAACTCACAGGTTCACCAGCAGGAGGTGTTCATGGCGGTCTAGGAACAAGCCCACAGGTGTTGAAGATAACACAATTGTAAACCTGTGGTCTGTACATGTCTGCCATGACATCAAGGAGTTAACAGGTAAACAGGCTGTAGGTGTAGTTAGGTAGGGTATCGATATTATACCATTATTGGTTCTCATTAGCCTTAATTGGCCCAAACCTGTAGCCTGCAACCGCCCAATTCCTAGATGATCCAGCACCTATAAAAGAAAGCCTTTAGAGCCAGTCAGGGTTGGCTTCCAAGCAGTGAGCAGCGTGAGCTTATCCACACCCAGAACTGAATGGGAATACAACAGAGAAGCTGAAACTGCCTTTGCGACTTGCGATCTTCTTTCCTGGGCCCCTTGCTGTTGGAATGGAATACAGCAAAGTGGAAAGAGACACCGCTGGTTTTCCCATGCTAGAGGACAGGCTGAAGCCAACAAACGACCTGATAAAACCCAGGAAACAATTCACAGACTGGACGTGGTTAACAGTCCAGTTAGTTTACAATGTTGTTGTTTTTTTTGGTAGAAATCCTGTTTGAATTGTTTATTTTCTTTATACCTTGTCTTGCACCCAGTATTGTTTCTTTTATAAAAGCGAGCAAGTTTTTTTTTTCTTTAAGGAATCTACTGTCTGCTTCATCTGTGTGCATCCACACGCTCACAAGATACATATATATATCAGTAAATCAATGGAATGCCACATGAACTCAAATATAATTGTACCTGCAAAGTAAACATGGAATGTAATAGAATTCTCATTAATTATAATGCATTTAAAGCAAGGGTATTTTAAATAATGAGCTTGGCTACTGTAGAACGCTCCAACTCCCATTTGTATCAAATCATTTTGCGAATAACAATAGCTACTGCCCAATATATTAGATTGCCCACCTCTTTTTAAAATAACATCTGTCTTCATTTGCATACCTGCAGAGATGTCAGATGCTGTCTGTCTGCATTCTACATACTTATTGCAACAGCTTTACAAAATATTGCATTTTCTTTGTTGGTATTTAGGTGACACTGTGTTTTTTTTTTTTTTTTTTTTTATTACCGCTATTATTTGGAGATGCTTATGAACAATAGATCCGCTAAGATGTGGGGTCTCACACTGATGACTGTTGAATTCAATTACTGCAGAGTTTGAGTCTAGAGTTCTGTCAATCTGCCACAGCACTTTTAATCGTTATGACCTGGTCCCCAAGATACCAAGAATAAGTAAATATGCATTGTTTTTAAATCCATTATGGCAGTAGGTTTAGTCAATACATCTTTGAAGTGATAGCTCTGGGATTCAGTGTGAAACAAGAACAGTCACATTGACACAATAGTGCTTTGTGTGTTTAAAGTTAAACTAAAAAAGTGTTTTTGTAATCAAACTGGATTCTAAATGGATGGCAAAAATAACATTATGCACTCTTATTGAAAATGCATGCTACAGAATCAGTTTGATTTATTTTAATGTGTAAGCTGTATTTTATTCATGTATTTGTAATATGAAGGAACCCATGAGTTTTGGCTTCCTAAAAAATAATCTCTATTGAGGAAAAACATAGCATTTTAGTGTTACTGGACATAAATGACCATGTAATTAAAATTCAATAACTGAATAATTAGCAATGGTGCTTGCTATTACGTGAACACTACTGTTTAATTACATGAACAGGGCTTTGACAACAACACTCAACCAAGTCACCATGCTGTTACATGGTTATATATGTTTCTTAGTCAAAAATGCTACCAACTAAAACACAAAAGCGCTTGGATTCAATTAATAAAAGTATTGTTACGGTAGATGAAAAGTTTGCATCAGGAACAAAGGACAACGGCAGAGTAATAGATTATTACTCTGCAAGAAGGATCTGTAAATAAACTGAAATCAATCAAACATGGTGTTATACCTTAGCCATTTACATAAGCAGCTTTAAACTGAACTGGTGGGTAGTTGGCACATTAAACCAGGCAGTCAACAAAGTTCTGGGTAGAATGAAAGCTAAGCTATAAAGAATGTAGTAGACAGACAACATGGAATCCTATTTCAGTATACAACTAAATATGGATGCTTAACAAACCAAATTACATGTTTGCACTGGCATTAAATCTATGTAGCATAGGTTTTTTCTGTCCACAAATCACACAGGTTATGTCACTTATGATCTTTGCCATCAATGTTGTTGTTTTCAGAGTAAAACTGATTTCACACTTTGATAAATTGGGCTCAAAGAGATTTGCAAAGGCCATGGTAAATTAAGGGTTAATTTGGGCATCAACCACATATATATATTATATATATATATATTATATAATATAATATATATATATATATTATACTATCTATATATACCATAGATATATAAATTAATTGATTTGTTTTTTTCAGCTCCGCATTTTATCACACATTGAAAGTGTTGAGTAGAATGTGTAAATTGAAGAAAAAAAATCCCATAAATGCATCAAGATTTCAGGTTGTAACAAAACAAAATTTGAAAATGTCCAAGGGGGTTGAATACTTCCTATAGGCACTGTGTGTGTGTGTGTGTGTGTGTGTGTGTGTGTGTGTGTGTGTGTGTGTGTGTGTGTGTGTGTGTGTTTGTGTCTATATATATTGAGACCACTGCAAATTTTTCTTAAATCAGCATCTCTACATGTATGGCAGCCATTCCATTCCAGTGTCTGTTGAATTCCAACATAGGCACACCTCATTCTACTGAATGAGGTACTGATTAGGGAATCACCTGAACCAAATCTTATTTAACGAGGAAAAGTATAAAAACCACTCCTGTGGTCATCACTATCCTCTTGCAATAGGACCAGCTGGATGGCAAAACAGTGCTAGCAGTACCTCAAAAGTAATTGGAATCAAAAAATAACTAGTGACCATGCCCAAAGAGTTGAAAAGGAAAGTTTTGAGTGAGGAAAAGAAGGGTTCAATTCTGGCTTTACTGGCAGAGGGATACAGTGAGCGTCGGGTTGCTTCCATCCTTAAAATTTCAAAGACGGTGGATCATAAGAACAAGTTCAAGCAGCATACATTGGGGACAACAAAGCTACAGACCGGCAGAGGGTGAAAACGACTCTCCACTGACTGGGATGACCGCTAACTCATTCGAATGTCACTCAGCAACCGTAGGATGACATCAAGTGACCTACAAAAATAACTGCAAACGGCAGCTGGAGTGATGTGCACAGTGAGGACGGTTCGAAACAGGCTTCTAGGGGCAGGGCTGAAGTCGTGCAAAGCTAGAAAAAAGCCCTTCATCAATGAGAAGCAAAGAAGAGCCAGGCTGAGGTTTGCAAAAGACCATAAGGATTGGACCGTAGAGGACTGGAGTAAGGTCATCTTCTCTGATGAGTCCAATTTTCAGCTTTGCCCAACACCTGGTCATCTAATGGTTAGACGGAGACCTGGAGAGGCCTACAAGCCACAGTGTCTCGCACCCACCATGAAATATGGCGGAGGATCAGTGATGATCTGGGGGTGCGTCAGCAAGGCTGGAATCGGGCAGATTTGTCTTTGTGAAGGACGGATGAATCAAGCCATGTACAAGGTGGTCCTGGAAGAAAACTTGCTTCCTTCCGCTCTGACAATGTTGCCCAACTCTGAGGATTGGTTTTTCCAGCAGGACAATGCTCCATGCCACACAGCCAGGTCAATCAAGGTGTGGATGGCGGACCACCAGATCAAGACCCTGTCATGGCCAGCCCAATCTCCAGACCTGAATCCCATTGAAAACCTCTGGAATGTGATCAAGAGGAAGATGGATGGTCACAAGCCATCAAACAAAGCTGAGCTGCTTGAATTGTTGCGCCAGGAGTGGCAAAAAGTCACCCAACATCAATGTGAAAGATTGGTGGAGAGCATGCCAAGATGTATGAAAGCTGTGCTTGAAAATCAGGGTTATTCCACCAAATATTGATTTCTGAACTCTTCTTAAGTTAAAACATTAGTATTGTGTTGTTTATAAATTAATATGAACTTATTTTCTTTGCATTATTCGAGGTCTGACAACACTGCATCTTTTTTGTTATTTTGACCAGTTGTCATTTTCTGCAAATAAATGCTCTAAATGACAATATTTTTATTTGTAATTTGGGAGAAATGTTGTCAGCAGTTTATAGAATAAAACAAAAATGTTCATTTTACCCAAACACATACCTATAAGTAGTAAAACCAGGTAAACTGATAATTTTGCAGTGGTCTATTAATTTTTTCCAGATCTGTGTGTGTGTGTATATATATATATATATATATATATATATATATATATATATATATATATATATATATATATAATCATTTTTTTTTTTAGATTTGTTTTGACTGACCAAAATGAACAACTCATGTATTATATTTAGGTGAGTCTATCGCCAACAACAAACTCCAAAAAAAGTAATTATATTACTGATAGCCATTCAGAACATTAAACTCCATGCATTATATAACATAATCTACATAAATGTTTGTAGGTGCCATCACTCGATGCTGAGCACAACCGTACACAGCTGGGTAAATTCAGAAGCCAGCTTAAACTTAATGTTGCGAAAGAACAAAACCAGCTCAAAGGGATTCTGTTTATGACAGTCCAAAGAGTTACCATAAGCTTATTATTTTGTGACTTCTGGATTTTAATAAGTAGAGTAAATTTACAAAGTGCAAAACAAACAGTATTCATTCATACTCTGATTTTAAAACAAATATTGCATTTTGTGCATTCTTATAAACCAGAGGTGCATAAATCTTCATGATGTGTGGCATCCTCCTTGTTTTATAGACTAAAACCTAAAAAGAAGTACAATTGGTTCAATAATTTATGTCATTGCTAGAAAAAAAACAATGAACTAGACCCAGAGGAGCAGAATTGCACAGAAAGCAGCATCTTTGTTTATGTTTGTTGTGATAGATTCTCCTTCACAGGCAGAACTATGAATAAAGTTGTATCCTGGATCCTGGATATGAAACCAATGGGGTATGAGGATAGCAATGGTTAAATCAGATTCTTTTATTCTGCTATCTACTCATAGCACTTCAAGACAGGTCTCTCCTGACAGGGCTAACAGACCAAAATGCAATTTATATGACAGTAACCCACTCAATTCCTTCAGTTCCACCTCCATCCTTTTTTCTCTACCCCCACCTTCAATAATAAAACCAAAGACATTCTCCAGTGGCGCCCATAAAGTCTCCTCGAGCATTTCATTAAATAAAACCTGTTTCCAGAAAGAGAGTCAAGCACCAAGTTATTAACCTTTTCTTAAGATGAATGCATATTTTATGACAGTGACTGTTCAGTGTGAAGCTCCCATACGCTGGGTGGTATAGAAAAAAAACAGAAGCACACAACAGAACTGATCAGACTATTACCAGTAAATTATGTTTGGTATACATGAGCCTCTCAATTATTTTTAAAAGTGTTCCATAATTTGTATTGGTATCTGTTACAAACATATAATGAATCGGTTGTAAATCTCACTCCCAACCTATGAGGACTGGAAGCAACAAAAGTAGAGCCCTTTGGACAGGCTGGCCTGACAATTCTTTCCTAGGGTCAGGAAGGCAAGATTCCATTGCAAGAACGTATTGACCCCCAAGGGTAACAGTGTAGCAGCTGCAGATTGCTGCACTTGTTTACCAAGGGGTCATGCGTGACAGCATAAAAGGGGCTGGAGAATCGCAGTCTACTCCTTCACTTGGTTTTCACTTGAACTTGAAGGACAGTGAGAGACTCAGTAACCACGGTTTAATAGAGAGAATATTCGTGAGTGTTTTGTTTATTTGTGCTTGTTAGTAATTGTCTTAGTTTGTAAACCACCAGACAGCTAACATATATCTAGCTGTTGACCTGGGCCAGCGCAAACCTGGACCAGCACTACACCACAGTCACAAATAACCTGTTATCATCCACTACAAACACTACTGTACACACCCAGGCCATTTTGGAAAGAGCTTTGAAACTGAGTTATAATTGTAAAAAGTTGTCAGGATGTCAACAATGAAAAGAAAATATATATATAGATACATTATTTAAACAGTTGTAGCAACAAGTGGGTCGTAAAACGCTATATTTTTTGGAATCCCACTACTTATTCTTAAAGTAGGTCATGGTAAATAATGTATTGCAGTAAACACTAAACATGAAGCAGTTAATTGTTGCAAAGTATAGAGAAGCATGGTAAAGAATATTTTATGACAAGTGGAATCTCTCCACCTTTTACTTTCATTGGGATACAAAAATATGTATTCTGCAATAACAGGACACAGAACAGTCTTGATAAACAAGCCCCATATAAGCTACTGTTTATAGTACACTGTGACTTTGGGCAATACAAAAATACAGTATTATATTACATAATGCATGATAAGAACTGAGCAGAGAATTAGAGTAGCCAGACATAGTACTATTTGTTCAGAACATTGTTGTATAGTTGTTTTAAAACATGTCTGCAAATTATATTTTTACAAAATGGACATCGCATTGATACAGCAGTAGCCATGAATATTGTATCAACTTTTTTTTTTCAAGCCATAACTTCAACTGTTTCAAGTTTCACTTTTGGAGATTACTATAACTAATCAAACAGTACTGAGTAAATACAGGATTGATTGTTTTATCTCAAGTTTCATCACTCCCCTTTCATTCTAGTGTGAAAAGATCACAGAAGAACCAATGGCTCAATTCAATTAGGAAAAGCAGTAGTTTTATTTGCAGGTCTGAACTTTGTGAAAATGTACACGACCACTGATTGAAAACTGAGTCTGATCTTGTGCAGTGGTAAAGTGAATGCAATACAAATGAAAATTCTGATCATTGTAACAAAATAACTATGCTTTTCCTGGTTTTGAATCTCCCCAGCATCTGTTTATTTAAGAAATGAATATTGCTTCACTACATAGAGTTCAGTGAAAATGTACCTTTATTCCATGGCAAAATAATGTCTTATTAGAATTCTCATCACGTGCCTACAGCCCCACTCTTTAGTGAAATAAATCTCCCGTGGTCTTTAAAATATCACCCTTTAATCCTTTTTTCTGAGGAATTTCTTGTCATTAATTGGCTGTCTTTGTTTTCAGTAAAAGTCAGTGTTCTACTGGCTCCAATTCAAATGGAAAGGTCTGTCACTTTTGACTTGTAGACAAGTTATATTTTTGGAATCAGTTAATTCTGGCACATTTATTTCAGGTGTGAGCTAATTGAGTGTTAAATGAGTCACCAAGAGCTTTCAATGTTCACAGTATTACTGCTGCAGCCGTGGCAGGAGCAAGACTCTTACCCTTTAAAGTGAGATGGTAATGAGTTGATTTTTCTCAACAGCAGTGTAAAAGAAAGCATGAGGTAGAATATAAAATACCATTAAATTATACAAGGTTTTATGGCATCAGTTGAAAGGAAGAGATAAACTACTGTTCGGCATTAGTATTGGCATTTACCAGTGTTGGTCTCTAAAGATGACTGTGATTTGTGCATTTAATTGCTTCTTTAATTTAAAAGTACCCCAGGTGCTTCACAAATATGTAAAAGCAAACATGCTTGAAATATTTGTATTGAGCGTCCAAAAGTAGCTGTTTATGGGTTGAGTACTTATGTCTTTTTTTTTTTTTTTTTTACCTTTGTTGATTTCTAGGTGATATCTCTTGTGTGCATGCTGGCCCATTTCTCTACATAATTGCTAGTACATGTTATTAATGCTGAAAAAACACTGATTCATCTAAACTGCCCAGTGAATTCAGCATTGGTTGTCTTGATGGAAATACCACAAAATGTATAATAGGGCTTCTGTGGTCACAGAAAAATGCTTTATTTAAAATCATGCTTTATTAGCTGATAACAATTTGCTTCCTAACAAAGGAACACATGTTGTTCATTTTGTGTAAATTTACCAATTATATGGTTATATCTATATATATATATATATCTATTCTATATCTATATAATTAGAGATTATATATATATATATATAGAGAGAGAGAGAGAGAGAGAGAGAGAGAGAGAGAGAGAGAGAGAGAGAGAGAGAGAGAGAGAATCTATTTAAAATTGAGACCATATTTTATAAGGGCTCATCAAGTGTTCAATGAGATAGTAGTCTTCTGAGTGGATACTATCTGTATGTTTTATTTGTGATGGATACTGTTATCTTCAAGTACACCGCATGGGCCCTCTACTTATTGCAGTTATATAATGTGAAGTGCTTTAGTCTTTTCCTTGATTTTTATTTTTTAAAAGCCAGTTCAGTTCCGATCCATTAACTAAGAACTGCTGGATATTTCCACATATTAAATTGTGAATCTGGTGTTTTGGTGTTTAGATACGGTAAATAATTTGCCAAGCAACTAAGGAGTGTTGGAAGATTTGCTAATTAGCAAGCGAATGTCCAAAATGATGGCCTTCAGCTAAAGGCCTTTGATAATGTGTGAATCAGCTAGTTAATATTCATATGATCTAATTTTGGACAAGCTGTCACATACAGACAGATATAGAAGTATATATTAGTACTTACAGATATGTATTTCGTCTGGTTTGGGATATTTGCAGATTAACAGATGGAAGCTGGGTGTGAACTGGCACAAAGGGATAATAGCCCTTGTAGACTATGTTTGCCTTTGGTGTTTTTTTTTTTTTTGCCCAATACTTCGTCTGACCTGTAGAGGCTCAGTCATTTCCTTTTCAGAAGGGTGTAACACAAGCCAGGGACCATACTGATGAAATGTGTCCATATTAAGTACTTTATTTGTTTACATACACAGATTTTTCTAATCATTGCACACACAAGCTGACCCCGTTCTCACATTGAACCTTTGCATGCACAATTGGTGTTAACAGATCTCAATGATTTTTAATCTGTTTGTACATGGAATTTGCATTTGAACCACCTCCAATTACCCATACATGTTATGTTTTACCCTACATAGGCTGTGTGTGATGTGTGTTTGTAAAGATGTTTCAATGATTTCAGAAGAACGCAAAGTCAACAGAAAAAAACAAAATACCAATTTGTTGATGCAGATAGAAGTAATTATGTTGGTTGTTCTGTTGGCACGAAAAACATATATAGCTACATAGATAGAATGTCATTAAAGTTAAACAAAAAAGTTTATACGACTGTCAAAATATTTTACAAAAAAGCAGCCTTTCAAAGGATCAATAGCATGACAAATAACACTTAAGCAACAATGCTTTTACTACAAAAACTTCCAATAATTGTGTGCATCACCTTTTCACGTATCAAAGAAACCCATTGAGAATAAAGACTAGCTCAGAGTGTGCATGAATCTATGTGTATGTACTATTTTGAGTGGGAAATCAGTGTACGCACATTTGATACATGTGTGCCAAGCTGAGGCTGTTCATTGCAATTTTCTAAGTGTCCAGGTCTAAGCCTTAATTCTTATAAAATACATATATACCAGATCCTACAGTAAAAGTGAATCTAGACTTCATACACTTGAGCTAATATCTGGCAATATGGTCAGGGAGCATAAGATATCTAGGGCTTGAATTACTTAGCAGCTTAATAAGCTCCACTCAGAAAATGTCAGATTCGGGTACATTCTTATTTATCTCATAGTCAAATATCTTAAGGAATAACTTTTATATCTACTAGAAATGATTTGTGTTAATAGTAGTTTTGTCCTTCTCTTGTCACATAACACTGTCTTCTCACTCATGCTTCCTGCTGTGCACAAGAAGACTTATCACATAGTCAGCCGTAAATCTAAAAATTAAAAGATGGTGTCAATATAATCAGAGAAACATTTGTGCAAACTTAGTCATTTAACTTGTGTTCCTTCAGTCAAGACTGTAGGCATTGGGGCAAACCTACAGGCATGCACATTAATGAATGACATATACAACTGTAATAATCTCTCTGAATTACTCAGTTGCGTAATTAAAATAGATTGCACTGCGTGAAGCTGTTTTGCAGAACAGCACCTGGACAAAGTGCATCACTGCACCTTTCAAGTGGCGCTGAAGTATGTAGGCAATCTTCTGTTTCTGCACCAATGATTTCTTTCATGTCCCTTCCTAAATGCCTATTTTTTGTGGCTCAGTGCACAGGATTGCTGTCCCACCATCTCACCCCTCTGGTACTTATACCCTAGGGGAAGACAGGCTGGAGATTTCCAAGCAGGACAAAGTCATCAGCATCACAAGGCCATCTGTGTCTGGTGCTGCAATTACAGATCCCTGCAAGGCATGAGCTCAGAAAAATATAAATCAGGCCCTTAGGCAGCCAAGACTCAGCTGTACCCAACAACTCTGTTCTGCTATGTTTTAGTGACAACGGCAGGCAAAAGGAAGTCATTCATAGCAGTAAATAATGAATTGATACACTTTCATAGTATATTAGGTTAGTTTACAAGATGTGCCGTCCAACCCCTTAACATCTTGTTATTATTATTATTATTATTATTATTATTATTATTATTATTATTATTATTATTATTTAAAACCTGTCCCTCAAGGGTGGTGTTACAGGGAGAGATCTGTGCTGACTCTGCTGGCGTGTTCACGGGCTGCAGGAAGAGGGCGGCAGTCGCCCAACAACCACCTGTGAGTCATGGCAGTGACACGAGGAGGTGGGAAAGTGGGTGTGTGGACTTTCCCCCTCTCTGAATGGCTGAGAGGCGGGTCTTGGGTGATTGTTGGTCCTATAAAATAACGCTCTGTTGTTTCCTCAGGTCTGCCCACTTAGACGCACTAAGAGTGCGGAAGCTTTGATTCGGGACCGGGAATCAGCCGGGAGAAAAATAAAGATTCACAGCGAGACAGAGAGAGAGAGCGTGGAATCCTTGGGCAGACCCCGGCGTATTGTGAAAGAGCAGGCTAGATAGCCGATAGAATAGAACGGTGATCTGGGTCGTGCGGGTAGCGGCGACCGGGATAACGCTGCCGAGTGCAGCACCTTTTATTTGTAGTTTTATTACTGTTTTATTTTCCCTTGTTCTTTTCGCCTTCTGTTTTCATTATTATTTCTTTGAGCACCTGCGAGTGCACTTGCTGTTCGCGTACCAGCTGTGGTATTTCTGTGGTGCTGTCTATCATCGTTGATAGGCAGCCCTCGGTCAACAGTGCCCTCTGCCGGAAAAAAGCAAGAACTGTTTGAAAATAAAACTGGGCACCTGTGTGGTGTTTTCAAGTACACCTGTCTGTCTCCTAGTCAATGAATTACCCACACCCCTTCCACAGGTGGTAATCAATGTTTTGTGAGGAATACATTGGCTCATCAGCATTCAGACAATGAAGTGCAGTATGTTCAAAACAATGGTCAAAACCATTGAAAGGACATACAATTAAGCAAATACTCGAGGGAAGGTGGCAGGCAGGGCACAGGGATGTGTGCTTGTGTATTACTAAAGTGCAAGCACTGTGATTGAACACTATCTCAATAAGGAAGTTATGAAAAGGGTTCACTTTCTGAGCCTTCATAAAACTTTTTTCTTTTTTACCTTTTATTGTTGGGCAAACGTTTTATATATATAAGTGGTTTTATTGATTTGAATGTAAAGAGCTTTGTGATGGATGAATTAGTGTTACATTATATTAATTGCTGAATACACGTCTCTTTTTATGGTAAAAAGGCAAATATAGCAATTCAGTTCAGACATGTGCCTTTATGTGAAGCCTGTACATTAATAGCAATAGTAAAGGTGTTTTTCCTTGTCTGTGCTGCACACCAATGGTGCAAATGACGCTCCAGAACCACTTTAGATGAAGACTAAATACATTCTGTCTCCAGTGGAGAATGCTAGAGAGCTTTTAGGAATACTTGTGATAATCAGCAATGAAAGATTATTAAGGACATGTCTTTGTAATGAGCCACAGGTATAATGATCAACAATGGTACAGGGGAATACATTCATTGTAGCATTCTGTTACCAAAGTATTACTTAAAAGACCACTGTGCAATATGTGCACCGATTGCATAGACATTGCTTGTCATGCAATGGGATGCCAATGATTCGAAGATTTCTTAAGGGATATAAGTGTCCTTCCTTAAATATATTATTTTCTGTGATTTTCCTTTTCCCATTTGCATGTGCTATACTGCTATTTTAAGTTAAGAATCTCTGTGGCAGTGCAAGAGCTCTGCACATGTAAATAATCTATTGTGTATAGTTTTAAAAAATAAATATTGAATGTAAATGTGCACTAGATATGGTAGGTTTTTGAAGTTGTACATAAAGTTGGAAAGTTTTGAATTTAAGTTTGGCAGGAATGGGGTTAAATCCAACGCTACCAAATTCATGTGCAGAATGTGGCTGGGGCTTAACTGACGATCAATTAAGCCCAGGCACATGGTATAAAAAAGGAGCTGGAAAGCCATCTATTTCATTCTTGTTTCAGCAAGTGTGCAGCTTCACTGCTGTTTGGAAAGCCAGGGTGACTGATTGACTGAATGACTGACTGACTGACTTGTGTAGGGATTAGGGGATTTTGATCCCACAACAGTTTATTTTAGTGTGTCAGATAGGTTCTGGAGCAGGACCTCCCTTTTAGTGGGAGCAGTGCTAAGCCAGTGTTTGGCAAACTTTTGTTTTTAGCTGTTTTCTCACATATTTTGTTTTTCATTTTTGGGGTTATTATGTTGATTGCACTCTGTTTGTGTATGTCCTCCTATACTAGGGCTATCATTGCTGGTACCCTAGTGGTGGCCACCTGTCACTGCAACTTTGTTTATTTGAAATTAAACCTGGATGCCTGAGTGGCGTTGTCAACTGCATCCTTTCTCTCATCATTCAGCAGACACCCACAACAAAAGTAACAGGTACTAAGACCCCTTGTTACAGTCTACTAACTGCTGTGGTATTTTTTCAAATGGCCCCACAGATTTACTGTACTCTGTTGACTTTAATAGTGCTCTGTAGAAATGCAGGTATATTACTCGCTTCCCCTTGATATGCCTATTCAGCAAAATTACTAACGTAGCCTTCAGAAAAGCCCACTGGCATATTTGCAAAATGGGAGTTTAACAACAGTTAAACAGTGCAATTTTAAGCCTCCCCAATCGCTCTAAAATAACACACTGCATAGTTTCTACAGACGTGCTGTAGACATATCTGTCATCATGCATGCAATGGAGAACCTCAAGGGTTCACTGGTCTAATCTTTTATATTCACTGAATGTTTCACTGGTAGAATTATAAAGCTGAAAGATGCATTGTCAACACATTTTGAGCAGAGAAATAAAAATGGTTGAATGGAAACTAATAATAAGAAGAGCTGTAAAGATCCCTAACCAGGACCCTAGGCAGCTGTGTTTTACGGTGCAGGAGGAATAATACATTATATATACATATTAAAGGTGCTGGCTGATAAATGAGGCAAACTTTTATTGTTTATAAGTTCCGTCTAAGTTTGCCCATAATGCCGTGTATTTGTGGTACTTTGGGTGTAAACAGTTAGTTATTTCCATCAAAAGCACCGAAAAGGACAAAGGAGAAACTGTTTGGCCTAACTCTTAAGTCATTCCAAGTCTTTTAAATGTTACAAAGCTATGTACTGGTTCTCTATTTTGAAAAAATGTCAAATTTAGTTTTTTAATAGTCGAATGTTTATCAGATTATAACCAAATGCAATCTGAAATGTCCACTGGGGTTAAGAGGGTGTGACAAAAGCTTGGTGAGTATTGGTTCAAGATTACGGCAGTTCTCATTTCTATCCAGTATAGTGCGATAGACGGACTGACATAATCAGCGTATAAGGGACCTGTCACAAAGACGGCCGAAGTGGCTGGCGTCAGACCAGGAAATGAAATACACAAAGACAGAACAAATGAACTGAAATGATGATGGCGCTTGCTTGCGCTGGTTTATTGTAAAATAAAAGGGTTGAACAAACAAACAGAAACAGGACATGGCACTGGTAGCCAAAATAAACAGATAAACAAAAATGGACTAACACTAAACAAAAATACGGTGAGCAGATCGACAAACAAACACAGTGAGTTAAATAAACAAGTATCGTGCTGGTCCCACCAGCACGCAATAGCAATTGAAATTGTAACTCTCCTACTCTCTCTCCCGTTCTCCATTCACCGAACACCCAACCCCAAGTGGGTGAAAACATATTGTTTTTATGCAGCTGTACCAAGAATCGATTGCTAATCAATCATTCAATTGGAGTCTCAGTGCAACTGTACGTGAATTAATAAAGTGCAATTCCCTGTGCTTGCATATTATTACATTTTACCTGCATGTGAAGTACTGAGCAATCCTCGTGCCTAAATACAAATTTACATTTTAAACACTCGTGTTACACAGACCCGTTTATAGTCCGTGTACCAATGACTATACACCAACATTTAACACAACACACGCAACATATAACAGAAAATACACACAGGGGCGGGCACTTCGTCACAGGACCCCCCTTTTTTTTTTTTAAAGAGGACACTAAAAAGGTTCTAAAGAACAAACTTTAGATATTATTTTATTAGGAATAAAAAAAAAGAAAAAGTTTAACTAATACACTCTAAAAAGGATGTGTTTTGTGGGGGTGATATATGATGGTGTATACAACAAAACTTTGATACTCAGACCTTTCTACTGGATATAGAACATTAACAGCTTGACTTTCCTTTCACCAAATAATTGTGAAAATTGCATTTCGATTTCATTTAACACATTTTTTTTTAGTATGTGGAAAATCATGTTGTTTAAAATCTAATATGCAAAGGTACTACATTAGATCTGACACTTTCTTATGGGTTCTGCCTCATTTGAGTCACACGGTAAAGAAACCTGTATATCTCCTTTTTTCAATACTGTGTAAACCAATTGATTGTCTGACACTGAATTATTGTTAATAGAATTGGAAACTGCTGTTATTTTCAAGTTTGTTTTTGTTACAGCAGGACAGTGCTGATGTAGCCCCTAAGACTGAAAGAAAGACACACTAATGACTTATTTTCAGTCGTACAATATAGCTGCGCTTTTTGTTACATGAGCAGATAAAGTCTACACCCCTTGAACTTTTTTCACATTTTGTTGTGTCAGTGCCTCAGAGTTTCATTTTTTTTCCACTAACCTACACACCATACACCACACTGTTAAGTTATATACTAAAAATACAAAACTGAAAGATCATAATTGGATAAGTCTCCACTCCCCTGAGTTAATACTTGGTGGAAGCACCTTTGGCAGCAATTACAGCTGTGAGTCTGTTGGGATAGATCTCTACCAACTTTGCACACCTAGATTTGGCAATATTTGACCATTCTTCTTTACAAAACTGTTCAAGCTCTGTCAAGTTCCTTGGGGAGTATTCATGGACAGCAATCTTCAAGTCATGGCACAAATTTTTGATTGGATTTAGGTCGGGGATCTGACTGGGCCACTCAAGAACATTTATCTTTAGCCACTCCAGTGTAGCTTTGGCTGTGTGCTTTGGGTCATTGTCATGCTGAAAGGTGAACTTCCATCCAAGTTTCAGCTTTCTTGCGGGGGCAGCAGGTTTTCCTCAAGGACTTCTCTGTACTTTGCTCCATTCATTTTCCCTTCTATCCTGACAACTGCTCCAGTCCCTGTCGATGAGAAACATCCCCATAAGATGATGCTGCCACCACCATGCTTCACAGTAGCAATGGTGTTCTTGGTTGACACACTGTGTTGGATTTGCGCCAAACATAGCACTTTGCATTTAGGCCAAAAAGTTCCATTTTAGTTTTGTCAAATCACAAAACTTTTTTGCCACATGGCTACAGAATCTACTGAGTGGTTTTTTTTTTTGCATAGTTCAAATGGGATTCAAGGTGGGCTTTCTTGAGTAATGGCTTCCTTCTTGCCACCCTACCATACAGGCCAGATTTGTGGAGTGTTTGGGATATTTTTGTCACATGAACACTTTGACCAGTCTTGGCCATAAAAGCCTGTAGCTCTTGTAAAATTGCCATTGGCCTCTTGGTAGCCTCTTTGATCAATCTCCTTCTTGCTTGGTCATTCAGTTTGGAGGAACAGCCTGATTCAGGCAGGGTCTTGGTGGTGCCATACACCTTCCACTTCTTAATAATCGTCTTGACCGTGGTCCAAAGGATATTCAAGGCCGCTGATATTTTTTATAACCATCCCCTGATCTGTGCCTTTCAACAACTTTGTCCTGGAGTTCTTAAGAAAGCGCCTTGGTGCTCATGGTTGAGTCTTTGCTTTGAAATGCACTACCCAGCATGGTGAATACAGGAACTGCTGAATTTATCCAGAAATCATGTGAATCACTACAATTTAACACAAATGGAGGTCACTTAACTTGCGATTGGTTACACCTGAGCTAATTTAAGATTGCTATTACAAGGGGGGTGGATACTTATCCAACCAAGCTATTTCAATTTTTTATGTTTAATACATTTTCTACAAATGTCTAGAATATTTTTTTCACTTGGATAAAATAAAAAAAATAAAAAAAAATCATTTTAATTCCAGGCTTTAAGGCAACAAAAGGTGAACATTTTGAAAGGGGATGTAGACTTTCTATGGGCACTTTATATGTATAGTACTGTGCAAAAGGTTTAGGCAGGTGTGAAAACATGCTGTAAAATAAGAATGCTTTCAAAAATAGACATGTTAATAGATTATATTTATCAATGAACTAAATGCAAAGTGAGTGAACAGAAGAAAAATTTAAATCAAATCCATATTTGGTGTGACCACCCTTTGCCTATAGTCAGGTGTATGATTAAACAATTATACCAAACAAGTGCTAATGATCATCAATTCAATAAATAGGTCGAAATACAATCATTAACTGAAACAGAAACAGATGTGTAGGAGGAATAAAACTGGGTGAGGAACAGCCAAACTCAGCTAACAAGGTGAGGTTGCTGAAGACAGTTTACTGTCAAAAGTCATACACCATGGCAAGACTGAGCACAGCAACAAGCCACAAGGTAGTTATACTGCATCAGCAAGGTCTCTCCAAGGCAGACAGGGGTTTCCAGATGTGTTGTCCAAGCTCTTTTGAAGAAGCACAAAGAAACGGGCAATGTTGAGGATCGTAGATGCAGTGGTCGGCCAAGGAAACTTACTGCAGTAGATGAAAGACACATCATACTTACTTCCCTTTGCAATCGGAAGATGTCCAGCAAAGCCATCAGCTCAGAATTGGCAGAAAACAGTGGGATCCTGCTACACCCATCTACTGTCCGGAGAAGTCTGGTCAGAAATGGCCTTCATGGAAGACTTGCAGCCAAAAAGCCATACCTCCAACGTGGAAACAAGGCCAAGCGACTCAACTATGCAGAAAACACAAGAACTGGGGTGCAGAAAAATGGCAGCAGGTGCTCTGAACTGATGAATCAAAATTTGTATTATTTGGCTGTAGCAGAAGGCAATTTGTTTGCCGAAGGGTTGGAGAGCAGTACACGAATGTTTGCAAGCAACAGTGTCGCATGATGGAGGTTCCTTGCAAGTTTGGTCCTACATTTCTGCAAATGGAGTTGGGGATTTGGTCAGAATTAATGATCTCCTCAATGCTGAGAAGTACAGGTAGATACTTATCCATCATGCAGTACCATCAGGGAGGCATCTGTTTGCCCCAAATTTATTCTGCAGCATGACAACGACCCCAAACATACAGTAAAAGTCATTAAGAACTATCTTCAGCATAAAGAAGAACAAGGAGTTCTGGAGGTGATGGCATGGCCCCCACAGGGACCTGATCTCAACATCATCGAGTCTGTCTGGGATTACATGAAGAGACAGAGAAGCAACTGAGGCTGCCTAAATCCACAGAAGAACTGTGGTTAGTTCTCCAAGATGTTTGGGCCAACCTACCTGTCGAGTTCCTTCAAAAACTGGTGCAGGTGTACCTAAAATAATTGATGCTGTTTTGAAGACAAAGGGTGGTCACACCAAATATTGATTTGATGTAGATTATTCTTCTGTTCGCTCACTTTGCATTTTGTTAATTGATAAATATAAACTATTAACATGTCTATTTTTGAAAGCATTCTTACTTTATAGCATTCTTTCACACCTGCCTAAAACTTTTCCACAGTACTGTATGTGAATCAGTCTTTGGAAATTCTTGCCTGTGATTGGTTAAAACCTCATCATAAGAGCAAAAATAGATTGAAATCCTTATACCATTGGACAATAGTCTCCATCTGTCATGATTGGTTCACATCACTCAGTATCGCCTTTCATCTTCACTCCTCACAAGAAGAGAAAATGGTGAAATGTGAAATAACTGTTTATTAGTATTACAAAACATACTACAAAAGAAAGATGCTTCAAACATTAAAATAGTGATTCAAACGTTATTGTCACTGTTTTCTGAATGTGAAATTCAAACAAATTCAACTCAATGTGTATGTTTATACAGTGCTCCCTCTCTATAACGCTCCTACAGCATGTCCCCCAATCCCCTATACTAGTGATTCATGCAATATCCTTCACCAGTAAATACAGTACCGGTGGGTGTTCAAACTGTAAACAACTTCTCAGTCTAACTTCCATTACTGTCTCTCCCTTTTGATACTGAAGAAAGGCACTTAATAACACAGACACCTTATCCAGCATTAATTTTATAACTAAATAAATATAAGGCCTATCACATGGTTATCTTTCTTATTGTATTTACTTTTTTTGACCTTTTATTACCTTTTTTTGTAAAAAAAATATAGCGTTGATTACATGGTGCTTTGTGCATGGTTGAACACGCTGCGGGTGTGGGTTAGTCATGGATCCAGCATATGTACTCAATATATGTGCTCAATATATTTTTGAAACATGACTTCTATGCTCACATTGCTCACTGGATGTCTTAGAAGCAGGCTTTTTCAAAAACATATTATTACACAATGTAATTCGCTCATACTGAAACTCATCCCCAAAAAAGCTCGTCTTTGTAAAATGGTCACTTAGTTTATTATGTTTTCGTATGAGATTAACTCTTCTTTGCTTCATTTATTGACCACATAATTAACATACCCAATTCTAAAGAGGTGGGACCCATAGATATGAAGAAGAAGAAGAAAATAGAACATATTAATTAATAGTACTACAGGGAGGACATGCTGTTTTTGTAAGTTGATGTGCATAAAGGTAATAAAAAAATAATGTAATCTACCACTTTCAGACATCCCGTGACCCCTAGTGTGAGAACCCCTGTTAGAATATTGATGCAGGGTTCTAAATGATCTCAGCCAGCTCTGCACATGTTAATGAGCTATTTGTCTTTGCCTCTGAATCACTTTAGCCTCAGGCTAGATTTTCGCTAAAGCACTTTAGTGTAACTGAGATAGAAAAAAAAACAAAAAACAAAAAAACAAAACATGCGATATGCAAACAAATGCTTTTGGCTGATCTCTTCTAAGATACATATAACTAGAACTGAAGAGCAATCTTGAACAGATAAAGCACATGCACATTAACATAGACTTATAGAAAACAGTATTTTAAGAAATTGCAATAACATCCAGATTGGACACATCATAAAAACTAGGGACAGTTAAAGCTACTTGCTCTTTAAAGGGTACACATTTATATGTATATGTAGAATACATTTCCTTCCATCACCAAGACCCAAGTCAGGATTAGATTGAAGGATGAGGATGACGGGAGCTGAAGGGCTGTCTAAAAACTTGTATTGCAGAAGAAACAGAAGAGATTTAGGCAGATTGGGTCTTTGTCGACTGGGTTACTTACTTTTCGAAGTGTACCCTGGTTTAGACAAAGCTACAGTTTGGTACCTCAGCATGTTACCAATGTACATTTCTTTTCAAATTTCGCTCATTTTCGCTCAGACATGGCATGTGCATCACAGCTCCCAACGTAGCCAACGTAGATCAAACTAGTGTGCCTCGGGGTGAATTGTTTGATTATCTCATGAACATCCAAACGTATGTGGCGGACAATATGGTGAGAAAGGGAGATTAAGGCAGAACCCATATTGACGCATACATCATTGATAAATGATCTAAAAGTATTTCAACAATGAAAACAACCTGATCTTGTGTGCACATTCTCTCTTCCTACGGCACTTCTGCTAATATATGTAGGAAAGACAAATGTAACAAATGGCATGTTGGAAATGGCTCGCAACACGGAACAAGACTTGAAACCAGGGTACATTTCGATTGTACCCCTGTCGACAGAACATTGAGAATACAGGATTAAAAAGTAATTCTAAAACATTTGAAAGCAAGTGTCAAGACTCTATCCTTTAAGATGCAGATTTTATTATAATCATCTATGCCTCTTTTTTCTCTCACACTCACACATTCTTTACTTTAATAGACAAAGACCATCAGATAACATAATATCCTATGAGGATAAGGAGCAGAAAAAACCAAACCTGAATCTACCAGCCAGAATCGCTGATATACGAGGTGATCCTAAAATGTCCATAAGGAGTGTCCCAACAAGCTCTGCATATAGTATTACAGAAGCCAACTGTGGCAAAGTGGTTGGTAAGGGGAACAGGTGTAGCAGTAATGCGGTGCAGGAGTGATGAACAGACAACAGTGATTCAGTGAACAAGTGTTTATTTGTGCTGTTTCCAGGTCTGGCGACCATCAAATAATAAGTCCCCGGCCGAACACAACAATGTGTAAAGCGCGGGGATGGCGAACACAGTACAGTCTCACATACAAACAAAGGCACGGTCACCAGTCCTGGGTGATATTCAAACGTGCAGGTGCTCTGTGCAGTGGTGCTCCAGATAGTGCTTTACGTGGCGACAGCTCCGGAGGTGTGCGTTAACTGTCTAGTGGTGCAAAAAAGACAGACAATTATAAACAAACAAAGACAACACACAACACGCAATACACTCTGAGAGCTCCTCTCTCAGTCCATCTCTCCTCACTTTACCCAAACGAAGGAAAAGATCAGCGTTACCCTGGCCCCTATATGTAATCCTGCATGATATCTAGGTAAACGGTTGCAGCTGCCTTATTACTTGCAGCTGCCTCTCATTTACCTTTCAAATCAATACGGTCTTACAACAGAGTCGCGCTTCTTTCCAGGCTGACCCACTTCTCTGACCCGAAAACGAACTGTCAGGCCAGCCCTTCCAGATACTTCTTCTCTCGTTCTTTAGTGCCCTCACAGGTCGGGAGGAAGATTCATCACCAGAACTCATCTTTCCGTCACACCAACATATATGCATATTTATTTGCATGTAGGAATGAAGGCTATTATATAAATACAGAATAGAAAGTGACATGGCATGTAGCTTAAAGTATACGGGAGACAGTATCTCCCTATGTGAGAATGTTTTCAATGTGCAGCATTTCTGGTAAACCAATTGAGATCCTTTGCCATTGGGCAGTCTTATCCCTCCAAATCTCACGAAAAAAGGTCAATCCAGTAGGATTAGAGGACTCAGTTCAAGGGGATAACAGTTGAATGCCAACATACTACAGTTCCAGTTGATGGGAGACTTTCTGAAGTCTTGTAGAGCGACGACATTCTCCCTATGTCCAGGTAAACTCAGGGATTGCCAGAAATTATTGCACAAAGGCATTTGTTTTAATGGGTAAGTCCTTGAGGGATGTCACTTTTTTTGCTATTTTACTATTCATTTTCATTAAAAAAAAAAAAAAAAATACATGGAATGATGCAATGCTGAATTAATTAACCATGTGATATGCACATATTCAACAATATACAATCCTAATTATTTCTAATCTTCCTGCCTAATTGTATGTTTTTAAAACAAGAAAACAAGGATTTGAGTTTATGTTTTTTAATTAATGTGGTCTTTGGTTTAGCAGCACCCCCTTATTATATGAAGAATAAGACATGGAAACAGAATTTTGGTTAAAAATAAATAAATAGATCTAAGGGGGCAGCAGATGCAGTTGATTCATTTAAGAAAGAACATGTCACATGAATAATCTGGAACAGATTGCAATAAAATATTTATATGCAGAATAAATTGACATGCATATGCACTTATAAAAAACAAAGAGGAATGAATAAGTAAAACGTGGGTGGGTGTTTAGTGTTTTTTTTTTTCTTTAAACTTTTTTATTCAACTGTCAGCATGCCATCAGTGAGTGTTATATCATTACTTTCATATAATTTAAGAATTCATCTCAAATCCAACTCAGCATGAAATGGATCTAAATCAAACCACAAATGTCCAATTTCCTATTGGAATTGATCACTAAAGGATCCACTCTGTATCCTATTTGGTTTGATGTATTTGAGACAAAGGGGAAGCAATGGAGAGCTGATCTTTTGACAACCTGGTAGGAAAAAGATTCACTGATGAAATTGCTGAAGCAGTAAAAGTGCATATTCTAAGTACCTGGAATTATCCCAAAAGTAACCTTTTATAAGTTAAACTTAACATCAGTGTGGAACCATAACAAAAAATGACAGCTAAGAGAAATAGTGTGTTCAAGTAATGCAAAGCGACTTCAGGAAGATAACAAAATAAAGTATGTTTTTGCTGTATCTGTCAATCATTTAATACTAATCAATTACAATCAAGCTTGGTAAATTCCAATCTACTTCTTTATGCAGTTTGTTTTCTGCTGTTGATTTCACCTCATCTTGTGTGAAAATGGAAATGTGTGTGATTTGCTACATATACAAACATCCACAATATTCTGTGTACCAAAGAAATATATATAAAATTTCAGTAATACAAAAACAGCAGGCGTTGATGCATAAAACATATCAACTTATCAACAAAAACATCCACAGAAGGCTTATGAATAGGGTAGATACAGTGCAGAAAACTACTGCAATATCAAAAGGTTAATTAAAAGCTATACTGCATTGCCACCCATCAAGTTTAAAGGTGAAAGTTAAGAAATGCAAAATCAAATTAGAATAGAAATCCCCCAACTATATTCCCTTAATCACTGAATACTCTATTCTCAGTAATTGGATATGATTATAGGATTTTAATTTCCTTATGTAGGTTACAACAATAATCCATATTACTGCAGTGCAGACTGAGAATGATTTATGTAAGTATATACTGTATGTATAGATCTGTTCATTCATCTCTATGTTACAATCCTAAGCCAGAATTTGACCCAATCATGAACTGGTTGACCCCATCGGCTTGGGGTTAATTGACATTTTAAGAGAAAATCTTTTCATGTTCGACTTGGGAATGTACAGGCGGCTCGTTAAGGACATCGGAAAAAAATAAAACAATTCTTTGTTATATCGAGATCACAAGATAATTGATCTCGGGATCTTGATATTACTTTTCCATTATTTTGTGATAGATACATTATTTCAGGAGAACGGAAGTAATCACCACAGATAATGTTTGAAATTCACACCACCATTCTGAAGTCATTTAAGCTTTTAAAAGGCAAACCCTACAATAAATGTTATCAAATTAAAGTGTGGTATTTAGAAATGTTGTTATTACCCTTTATTAGTAGCTCCTTAGGAAATGCCTTAGTGTGTGAATAAAGCCACAGTGAGTGTTCCTTAGACCTTTTTAAACAGTGAAAGGATTTGGCCTGCATTGCCTTATGAATGTAATGGCAATGCTTTATTTAGGGGATAATCTCTAACTGCCTGATTAATTATTTATTAAGATGTTGTTGTCTGAGGAAAGCGGGTGTTACATGTTGTGTTCTTCAAGCCCAGGCTTCTGTCACATGAAATTCACATTTTTTATTAGTTGTTGTCTTTATTATCAAACCTGTGCATATACAAATCAATATAAAGATCTGCTCATAGAGAGACCCGGGTGCTGGTTGCAAAATGTGTATTGGTCATGGTATAAGTCTTTAGCATTACAATAGCTTTACTTTAGTCTAGACTACATACTAAGCCATGAACTGAAGTACAGAATAGATGAACAGATTAACTTTGTCATCTCTAGCATAATATATTATTATTATTATTATTATTATTATTATTATTATTATTATTATTATTATTATTATTATTATTATTATTTTTTTTTTTTTTTTTTTTTTTTTAATTCATGTTTTTCCTTCACTTGTGGGTCTGGATCAGTTTTTCAGTTGTTCGCTTAAATTTATCTCTAGGGGTGCGATCTGCATGAGATCTGCAGTAATACTATATTGTGTACACACCACCCATACAAAAGACTTGGGAGTCTAACCTGCTCTGATGACAGATGAAGCGGGAACAGAAAAGAGATGGCAGTATTTGGTCAGGGTAATGATCGTGTTATATATAATACATATTGTAGAAGGTTGGTTATTAAGCTGGCAACAGCAATAATACATTTGAGGGTTTGTTAATTCACAGATTGTGCTTTTGGCAAATAGCATGTAGTTCATATCCGTGACCTCTCAAAAATATAATAGCACCCCTAAAACAAACCTGTCAAAACAGTTATTCTGCAAAGAATAAATAAATAAATACAATCACTCACTTTTGATTTAATAAAGAAAACATATGTTGACTGTTTTTGAAAACCAGGAGAAAAATAGGAAACTGTACAGTATGTATATTGTCAATTTAATGGAAATAACAAAGGACAACAACAACTTAAAACTATTTTCTGCCTTATCGTGCCAAAGCATCTCTAAAATTTTTAAAAGCTATTGATTCCTCCAAGTTCGTTTTGGATGTCATGGGCATATTTAATAGCCTCTAACATGTTTTGCCTTTGGCTTGTGCAAGGTGTGATTTCTGTAAGAGGCCAGTATAAAAATGATTAAGGATGCACTAGGGGTGTTAGTTCAGTAGAGATTTCTCATTTCAGATCATCGCACCTGACTATCCCAAACTGACCCTGGTGTTTCACAAATGAGGAAGAGGGTGCTTAGCAATGTAGGCAAACAAGGTTGACGTATACAACGAAGACAAAGGTACAGAATGAAAGAATATAAAGTGTATCATGATTGAGGGACAGCACAGCTATAAATAAGCAAGCTGGACCGAACATGACTTAAAATGCAGTAAGAAGTAATTATCTTTTTTATTATTCCATATAAGCAGGTTGTATTTTTTTGTCTTTTGAGTTTTGCAATACTTAAACACTATATGCTCTAGTGCTTAGAAGCATTTTTTTTTCTTTTTATTAAATAATGCTATATTTTTTCTTCCCATTTTGTCTTGTCATCTTGTCAACCAAGCATCACAGATGGCCCTTTTAATGTTCCTATATCTTCTTTTTTTTCCCAGTTGTGACAGCTGCTTGCTGTGATATAGCCTGATGCTATTATCAGTCCTTTTCTTGAGGTATGTTTCTTGCTCCTTGACACACAATTTGAGCTTTAACAGGTTTTATTTAAGTAGGTGCATTTTGCGGTGCAAATGTTGTTGCATTTTTAGACTAATGCACATTTTATTTAACATCTTTCAACAGAAAAGCAGAATGCACTGTAGATTAGCTATTTAAATATCTCTCTCTCTCTCTCTCTCTCTCTCTCTCTCTCTCTCTCTCTCTCTATATATATATATATATATATATACACACACACACACACACACACACACACACACACACACACATATATATATATATAATATATATATATATATATATATATATATATATATATATATATATATATATATATATATATAATAAAAAAAAAACATTTTACACCTAAAATGTTTGTTAAAGCTGCATATTTGCAACATATATTGTGTCAAGCTTCTAGCTCTCTGCTGTCAATCATGCAATCAAAGCAGGTACAGTGCAAAGCTCACTGAATTAGGCTATACAGATGATACCTTATTCTATTTTCAGTTAGCAAAACCACCTGTTTGCCGTCAGCAAACTGTTCACCTGCAGGTTTTAAAAGGCAAACGAATCCCCTTTGAAATGTTCCCATACGGAGCGTGTATATGTGTACAATAAATGAGATAGTGAGGTTATAGTGTTCAGCACTGCATTGTTGTTTCATGGATTGATAATTCACAAATTGATCATAAACTGTCATACACTACACTGTACTGTTTAAACAGGACCTTTCACTAATTTTCTGCCCTCAATATTTCAGAATTTTTTCTATGTGTAAGTATGATTGTAAAAAAAAAAGGCATAACTATATACAGTGGCACTGAAAATGATAAAACACTCAATCAAAGACTTTTAAGAAACTAAGGGGTTGATTTGAGCAATGAATACTCCACCAGGATAAGCCCCCATTGATTTTATTACAGCATTCAACAACACTGGGAAATCCCACTGGATTAGGTGTCACACTGACATAAACACAGACAGGAGGTTGATGCAATCTGGAGTTACATGTTCTATTAGGATTCAGCTGTGACTTATCCTGGAGGGTTACAGGTTGATAAAATCGACCCCTAAAGGAGCATTCACACTGGACCCTAACCCTTTAGTCAATTAGACAAACATTCTTAGTGTTTTTTTTTTTTTTTTTAATTAAAAGCATGTTTTAAGAATCCAGTTAAAAGCAACACATTTCAACAATCAAAGAAACAAGTGGCACTAAAGACCTTTAAGGAATGGGTCACAGTGTCTCCCGAGACACACAACCAAAGAGTTTCAGATGCCGTCTGATGCAAACCAAATTACAAAGCTGAATAATTGATGGCAATATGAATCTGAGAGAGTGATAAAAAATAATCTACTTACTCTTCTAAGGAGGCTGAATTCTCTTGTGCTTTTTTTTTTTTAAATAAAAAACCTAGTTCATTTGATAGTCTCTGCAAGGAGTCTATAATGCTATTTGATGAGCTTTTAATGAGGTGTCACTATACACAATCTATTCATATGGAGGAAACACAGCCTCAACAGAATCGACAACAATTATTACCCTATGAAATGTACATTTGTTTGGCAGAGTGAGTTCCTCAGGTGGCCTTTAGAATGACTGAATAAATAATCTATAAGAACATTTGCTTAGATAGAATTGAGAATAATAATTAAGTTATATGTTCATTTCCCAACCCATTAATTATGACAATGCAAGAGTTATATTCATGATTAAAATAAGAGCTTTCTTATTCTGCTCGCACTTAATAACTAAAACCTGAGATAACTCATTTTCAGATTCAAGATTAGAGACATTATTTTAATGATTTAGACATGGGCAATGTATGGATGAATTATCTGGGCCATTTGTGTACTATAAATATTACAAATAAATGGCTTGTTACTGTATTGACAACCACAAGATGCTTTCCATAACAAATGGAAGTTTACTATGTATGATTTAAGGAATTATTTTGTTAAGTTGTCCCTATATCAAAGGAGTTTTTTTATTTTCAATTAAATTACATTTGCTTTGTGGCCATTTCACCTCCATATGTGGTACAAATGTGCTCCTTTCTAGTCAGTTCTAATCCAGTGGTTTCAATCATAAATGTCAATAATCCTACATACACTATGATGTACGTATGCTTAACATACATACAAGTCCACAGCTATGTTCTAACAGCACCTAATATAGCCATTTGTAATAGTCCATTTATGAAGATTAGGTACCCAAAAGGTGGATCTATAGCATGGAATCAGGTTGTATTTTGCCCAGTAGTTCACATTGTGGTCATGCCATTGGTTGTTTAAATCTCTGCCTGGTTTTCAACTTTGTTATCAGCCTATACTATTAATAAGTCACCTACCAATGTTACAGTTACTGTAAAACTGAATTTTTTTGCTGCCATTTAATTTCACTAATGGCCTTCAAGGTCCATTTTTGCTGCACTAAATGTTTGTGCTTCTTTTTCTTTTAATGTATGAACAATATATTTCACAGCACATTCATTTTGCAGATTTTTAATAAACGCGAAATTAGCAAACATTTCTTGCTCGTAAAATGTTCTTGTTTTACAGTATTCCACTTTGTTATAAATAACCTACTTCATGGGGTTGATTTAATGAGTAATTTCTTCATTTCAAAATTACAGCGAAATAATACAAAGGTCAATTTATCTAAGAAATGCAGTTAAATGTTTGCAGTTTTTGAAGTACATACCAGGACGCTGCCCTTAAAGTCCAGTCTAACCCAAAACCGAATGCAATATCTCTTAGAACCTGCATGAAACTAGTTTCTGCATAATAAGAGTATCTTAATAAGTAAACAAAAGCTTACATATTGAGTCCAGAATAACTAAGACGACACAGGGAGTTGAATATAATGCATCAAAAGAGGTCCGGTGTGTTGGTGTTACAGTAGAACCTCTTTACTGCAGCTGCCATCGTTCTCCTTTAGCGCTGTAGTAGTGACTTCCAGTGCCTAATGAGTGCCAAGATGCAGAAGTAAATTAGTCCATAGTCTGAAGACATTGAGCCTCCTACCAATATGTTCGCGGTTGACCAGCTCTTTCAGGGTAAGGATTTGTGGCAGTTAGAGACTAATGCAGACAGATACTAATTAGTTAATTCTGCTTTTTTCAAACAGCTGTTTCTGTTCACCGCCTCTCCACATATAACCCTCTCTATTTAAACATTTTTAAATATACACAGGATTTTTTCATGACTAAACATATGTATTAAAGCAGAAAAAATAGTGCTGTTCCATTTAAAATTGATCATTGTTTCTAGTTGTTTTTATCAATTTAAATGTTTACCTTAAAAACAGTAAATGCTAAATTGCAGTTAATTTTTTATATTTCCATCTTTTATAAATATTCTATTCAGTGAATGCACCATCAGTGATAGCACACAAATTAAAAGCATACATGTAAAAATATCAACAGACACCTGAGACAGAGTAATCTTTATCAGAAATATTTCTTATCATTGATGCAGCTGGTGTCTAAGCCTCGGGACACAGTAAGGTGCTGCTACAGTAAGATTACATAGAGGGGTTTAGTGTTCTTTTGGGAGTCCCTGGTGCTTGCAGCAGTTAAAACACTATCAATGATTGATGATACTTTCAAGGGGTATAAGGTGAATGTACACAGACTGCACACCTTTGCAAGACTATGTTTCTTCACCTTCAGCCAGCTTGTTTCCCCCTCGCAGACAGTGATGTAGTACACCTGAGCCCCACTCTCCCCCCCCCCCCCCGTCCCCCGTCTCCCCCCCCCCCCCCCCCCCCCCCCCCCCCCCCGACCTTGGTTTTGGTAATCTATTAGATGGTCAAAAGAAATCTTTATTTAAATAAATATTAACAGAGTTCCGTAGCCACAGTAAGTGCTATTACTAATTATTCATGTTCATCGTTGTCCAGTGAATATATCGACGGCACAGAATTACATTGCATTCTATTATTTCAGTAATGGTACAATTTTATTGACTCCATGATGAGCCAAATGGAAAAGTCTTGTTTGCCACAGCAGGTGAAAAACGGAAAAAAATAAATGACAGCGAGAGCAAGGTGGGAATGACTTACAAAAGACACTATTAATTTTATGCCCAGGTAACATTATTTATACATGTATGCTCTAAAGAAAAGGGAACATAGATTTGAAAATGAGATTTCTGCTCATGTGTAGGGCTGTGCTGTACGTTTTCACTTTTCAATTTGACCCTATTTCGATTTTAGATTCTTGTAATTTCTTTAAATTTTGGTTTTCATAAAAAATAATATCATTCACAAAGCCCATCCATTGCTTGATATGGGTAAATACGGGATTTTTACAATAAAATGAGATGTAGTGGAATAACAATTTGAGTTTGTTGTATAAATGCTTTAAAGGTACTCTGCATTTTGTATAATATCTTTTAAGAAAAAGATTGAGATTGACAAATCTAGTTGTAAATTATTGCCTGTTTTTTTTTTTTCCTTTCATGATGCTATTTGGGACAGAGAATGGTCAATGTTGATACAACTTTGTCCCCTATTGAGCCTTTTTGGAAATGTATAAAAGCTCACAGCCACCAGGTTTTGAAAGCTAGTGACCAAATGGCCACCAGCATACAAAGTGATTTGTCCCACCCTGGCACCTTGTTTTATGTTGTAAACATAGATACCACTGCAATATTTGCATGGTGCTATCTTTCAGTCGCAAGTGCCACTGGTGTCAAAGAGCTCCAACTGAAACTTCCCCCAAAAATATCTTAAAACATGTAAAATTAAATAATTCTAACCTTAACCCCTTAAGGACCGTGATTGTGTAAGCACTGGTGAAGTGTCATTTTGGGCTAGGGCGGTGTGACAAAGTGGTTAATAGTGTGCAGGTGCAGGTGAGCATAGAACAGACAGACAATTGTAATCCAGGTGAAAAATGTTTGTTTATTTTATTTCCATATGTCCAGTGCCTGATGGCGAAACAAACAGCAAATAATAATGCTGATAAGTAATACAGAGGTGTGTATTACAAACATTCATAATCCCTGGGCTGGTCCCAAAATAATAGTCCTGTTATTGTATCCAAAAAACACATACACAAGTCTGTTTAGTGCATGAATTAATGATTGTGGTACATCAAGATTTCAGGTTGTAACACGTGTCCAAGGGAGATGAATAATTCATATAGGTAGTGTGTGTGTGTGTGTGTGTGTGTGTGTGTGTGTATGTGTATATATATATATATATATATATATATATATACACACACACACCAGGTTTTTCATAATTATCTATGCTTTTAACTGTATAAACGTGTCTATAAACACTTAATATTTCATTATATGATACATATACTTATATAAGCTGATAATCAGAAGTGAATTGTATTCAAAAATGTAATTTTTAAATGAAAATATAAATCTTGTCAGTTTCAATTAAATGGTCACCTAAAGCAAGGGGATTTCAGTCTGAAGCCCAAGTCAGTTAAAAGTCTGAAATGTGTATAACACGGTGTTAGAACACTGGCCTAAGTATAAAAGTGTCTTTTTTAGATGTTCTCTGAGTTAACTAGCATGTTACCTAATTAACCTTTTGTCACCAATTATTGTTAACAGGTGAGGGTCCATGATTACTATAAATATAGGTAGCATAGGCACAAGTTTGTCATTCCTGAATATAAGGGAGCAGAAAATGGCAAAATACGCTCAGTTAAGCAAAGAAAAAAGTCTGTAATTACTTTAAGTAATGAAGGTCAATCTTTAAGACAAATCACAAGAACTTTGCAAGTGTCTTTAACTGCTGTGGCCAAGAACATCAAACGATTTGAAGAAACTGGCACTCATGAGGACCGAACAAGGTCAGGCAGGCCAAGGGTGAATCAGAGAACAAGTTCATTCTAGTCAAAAGTCTGTGAAACCGTCGATTAACTGCCCCCGAAATACAAGCTCAGCTAAATGCTATTAGAAGTACAGATGTTTCAACATCAACTGTTCAGAGGAGATTGCGTGAAGCTGGCCTAACTGGAAGAATTGCTGCAAAGAAACCATTGTTAAGAGTGCAGAATCAGAGGAAGAGACTTGCCTTGGTCAATAAACATAGAAAATGGATGTTTGAGGAGTGGAAGTCGGTCTTATGGACTGAGGAGTCAAAATTTGAAATATTTGGGTCCAAATGCCGAGTATTTGTAAGACACAGAGAGGGTGAGCGCATGAGTTCTGCGTGTGTGGTTCCCACTGTCAAGCATGGAGGAGGCAGTGTTATGGTCAACCAGCATGGCTATCATAGCATACTTCAGAGGCATGCTATTCCATCAGGATTACGGCTATTTGGCAGTCCTTCAATCTTAGCAAGATAAAGACCCAAAACACACCTCAAAGTTGTGCAAAAACTGTCTGGCGAAGAAGGAAAGTGAAGGACAACTCAATCTAAAGACCTGGCCTGCCCAGTCTCCATACCTCAATCCCATAGAACTTGTATGGGACGAACTGGACAGAAGAGTCAAAGCAAAAGCTACCCACAAGTGTCCTACATCTCTGGAAATTGCTGCAGAAGAGCTGGGAAGACATGTCGGGTGATTTCCTGCTGAAATTTGTTAACCGAATGCCTCATGTTTGTAAGGGTGTTATTAAGGCAAAGGTTGGCTATTTTGAGGAATTCAAGATTTAGAGACAATTTTCAATTTTCTTGAACATTGCTTTGATACTCCTTATGTTTTGTTTTGTATAGTGTAACATGTGTTGTCATTTTCAAGTATTTACAGAAATGTATACAACGTAAAACATTGTCAATTATGAAAAAAAAAAACTAGTTTTGATATAGTATATATATATATATATATATATATATATATATATATATATATATATATATATATATATATATAGTTTTTGTGGGTTGTAGTACTATGTAGAGGGAGTCTGAGAGAAAAAATTGACACCAAAGTTTGGTGCTTCTTTCATTTGTTTGGTGTGTAAGGTAATCAAACATGCAATCTTCAGGTGTGAAAAAATTATTGCCTCCCTAGTTAACTCATCCCAATTAAAGGGATAGTTAGGGTCATCTGTTTGAGTACTTTGGTTAACAATCAGGCATGTTTTGGGCCAGCCCTGCCCAATATAAATCTGACTAACTTTGGCATCAGAGCGAAGTTGTTAGCATACAGGTTCTAGAGGCACATCATGCATGATCAAAAGAAATTCCTGAAGACTTCCAGAAAAAAAGTTGTTGATGCCTATCAGTCTAGAAAGAGTTACAAAGCCATTTCTAAGGCCCTGAGGCTCCACCAAATCACATATATATTGTCCAAATGGAGAAAGTTTGGGACAGTAATGAATCTTCCCAGGAGTGGACGTCCTGCCAAAATCTCTCCAAGAGCAAGGTGTTAAATAGTCCAGGAAGTCAGAGAAAACCCTAGAACAACATCCTGGCATCTGCAGGCCTCTCTTGCCTCATCTAAGGCCAGTGTTCATTACTCCACCATCAGAAAGACACTGGAGAAAAAATGTGATTCATGGCAGACTAGCAAACCACTGCTCACTAAGAAGAAGATGAATGCTCATCTCAAGTTGGAACTTTTTGGCCAACATGGGTTCCGTTATGTCTGGCGAAAACCAAACACTGCATTCCACAGTAAGAACCTCATACTAACAGAGAAGCATGGTGATGTTAGTGTCATGATTTGGGGATGCTTTGCTGCATCAGGACCTGGATGATTTGCCATCATTGAATGAACTATGAGTTCTGCTCTGTATCAGAGAATTCTACAGGAGAATGTCAGGCCTTCCATCCGTGAGCTGAAGCTGAAGCGCAGCTGGGTCATGCAACAAGACTATGATCCGAAACACACAAGCAAGTCTACATCAGAATAGTTGAAGAACAAGAAATTAAAATTTTTGGAATGGCCTAGTCAAAGTCTAGACCTAAACCCCATTGAGATGTTGTGGCAAGACCTGGAAATGACAGCTTGAAAACCCACAAATGTCATTGCATTGAAGTAGTTCTGCATGAAGGAGTGCACCAAAATTCCTCCACGGCACTGTGAAAGAATGATCAATAACTACAGAAGCGTTTGGTTGCAGTTATTGCTGCTAAAGGTGATTTAAACAGTTGCTGAGTCTAAGGGGGCGATTGCTTTTTCAAACGGGGGCATTGGGTGTTGCATAACTTTCTTTTATAAATAAATGAAATTCGTATTAAAATTTGGTGTTATTTGTTCACTCAGGGTCCCTTTTATCTAATAATAGATTTTTGTTAAAGGATCTGATACCATTCAGTGTCAAAAATATGCAAAAATGCAGAAAAGCAAAAAGCGTGCCAATGTATATATATATATATATAATATATATATATATATTATATAATATATATATATATGTAATTATATATATAATATATATATTTAATATAAAATATTGTCCTTTTATAAACATTATAAACTTTAGTAATATTTGATAATCACAAATAATTAAATGTGATTAATTGGCACTGGTAGTTAAACTGAAAATTGTGTTTTCACTGTAATATTTCAATGCTTTTTATTGTGATTGTTACTGTTAATGTTATTCTACTGGCGATATGTAACGTGCATGATGTTACAAAATACAAATTAGCAAAGTGTATTTGATATATGACAGTATATTGCTGTATTTAGAGTATGGCGCTTCCCTAGCCATAGCTACATGTGAAATAAGGGTTTTGTTACAGCTACATGTTTGGTAACCTTCCAAGAGAAGGGGTAATGCTGATGTTCAGTCCTTACTTGTAATGGTTAGGGACCAGAGAATAATAATGACAATAATAATAGTAACAAATAAACAATTGAATAGTGTAAGAATGTGTTTGTAAACAAAGACAGCATTCATGCAGTTTAAACAAATATGTATAGTAAGCAAACTTGTTAAATTTGCAGACGACACAAAAGTAGGAGGAGTGGCAAACACTGTTGCAGCAGCAAAGGTCATTCAAAATGATCTAGACAAGATTCAGAACTGGGCAGACACATGGCAAATGACATTTAATATAGAAAAGTGTAAGGTACTGCACACAGGAAATAAAAATGTACATTATAAATATCATATGGGAGATACTGAAATTGGAGAAGGAATCTATGAAAAAGACCTAGGAGTTTTTGTTGACTCAGAAATGTCTTCATCTAGACAATGTGGGGAAGCTATAAAAAAGGCTAACAAGATGCTCGGATACATTGTGAAAAGTGTTGAATTTAAATCAAGGGAAGTAATGTTAAAACTGTACAATGCACTAGTAAGACCTCATCTTGAATATTGTGTGCAGTTCTGGTCACCTCGCTATGAAAAAGATATTGCTGATCTAGAAAGAGTGCAGAGAAGAGCGACCAGAATTATTCCGGGCTTAAAAGGCATGTCATATGCAGACAGGCTAAAAGAATTGAATCTGTTCAGTCTTGAACAAAGAAGACTACGTGGCGACCTAATTTAAGCATTCAAAATTCTAAAAGGTATTGACAGTGTCGACCCAAGGGACTTTTTCAGCCTGAAAAAAGAAACAAGGACCAGGGGTCATAAATGGAGTTTAGACAAAGGGGCATTCAGAACAGAAAATAGGAGGCACTTTTTTACACAGAGAATTGTGAGGGTCTGGAATCAACTCCCCAGTAATGTTGTTGAAGCTGACACCCTGGGATCCTTCAAGAAGCTGCTTGATGAGATTTTGGGATCAATAAGCTACTAACAACCAAACGAGCAAGATGGGCCGAATGGCCTCCTCTCGTTTATAAACTTTCTTATGTTCTTATGTATAAATGAGAAGAAACACGTATAATGTAAAATATATTAATGTTTATTGTAAATGGAATGAAGGTTAAATAATAGCTTATTTTTTGTAGAAAATGATTCCAGGTGTAATCGGTTATTGAATAAGTAATGAATTATTATTTAATGCAGTGTCTTTCCTTAGGAGGGAGCAGTAGTATTAGGAGGTCAGTCGTTGGCTTGTCTTGTGAATGTCAGTCCTTGTGTACAACCTGTTAGTCATTTGAAATCTGAGTGAAGTATCCATTAAGAAAATAAATATGTATATCATTGAACACTAGCAGATTGCTGTTTCCTGTGTTCTTGAGAGAATTATGTGATTGTAGGTGGAGGTAAGCTTGGACCATAACATTAAGTCAAAATAGTCAAAAGATATCAGTGCCACCTGCTGAAGATGTGACACACACACACACACACACACACACACACACACACACACACACACACACATATATACTGTGCTGCATTGAATTAAGAAAAAAAAGAATAAAAAAAAGTCAAGGATTACTGTACATCCCAGTAGCTGTTCCATTCTGAGTGCAGGCTCTCGTTCCATTAAAATAAATAAATAAAACAATCTGCCACACTTTAGACCTGCTTTTCAGTCACATATATGAATGCGCAAAGGTGCCTTAAATTGCAAATGTGAATGGGATTGCAGACTTAAATAAGTGGTGGCCCTGGGCCAGCACAGTGGTCTGAACGGGGTCTATGATTACCAAACAGAATAAAAATGACAACACAACTCACCATCATGGGGATGAGTTTATCTGTGTCTCTGTTGATACATATCTGGAGCTCTACTTTCACACTGTCTACATCCAGCCTATTCCTTTCATTATCTTTCATTTGTTTCACATCAAGCTGTGATCACCAGAGAAACCCCCTCCATGTGAGCATTGCTGCCTGGTATTGAACAGATGTAAGAGCTTATTTTCTTCAAGTTCCTGAAGTTTCCCTGTGCTTTGTTGAACATGTTCAGGCACTTCCCTTCACTAGTCAGACAATCCTTTAACTCAGTAGAAGTTATGAGGATTTCTACAATGCCGTATTTTTCATAGAGTTCATCCATGTCCACTTCTTTTCTACTGCAAGCATGAACAGCTTCACACATTTCTTCAAAGCTTACAGGGTTTTCATGCATCATACTTCTTTGCTTTATGAAGGGCATGCACTGAGCAGTTGGCTGCTGTAATGTCCTCTTTGGCACTTTTTAGTTTCTGGTAAACACTGTTATGCGTCCCGTAATTTGCACCGGTATTATCAGCATCATACGCTGACAGTTTCTCAGAATTGAGGTCAAAAGCCTTGGGTTTTTCTAATATGTCTGCAGCAATTGCTTGAGCAGTTTCCTGATTATCACTGTAAACATCCAACAAAAAGTCCTGGATCCCATTTTAAAAACTGAGGTATAAGGAAACAGTTATTGTGTTTTCAGGTCACCCAGCCCCCCTTTCACCTATTTTGAAATTATATTAGATGTTATAATCCCTGGGTATTTATTTCAATGCATTGCCATGCGTTACATCTTCAGCAGGTGGCACTGATGCATATATTAATGGATAATTCTGTTTTTTACCAATAAGTTTGATCAAACCTGCAGAACAATGGAGGGGCTGGGTAGTCAAACCTAAAGTATGAACGACTACTCAGAACAACATATGTTTCACCATATACATGAAATTACTAACTGTAAGAATCATTGTGAAGGTTGTATATGAGATCTGAGCAATATGTCTAATTGTGGTAAAGTGGTGCACGAATACAGGTGAGTGCAGTGCAGAGCTGATTAATCACGCAGACAATAATTAACAGGTGCAAGGGTGTTTATTGAAATTACCTCAATGTCCAGAGCCTTATGGCAAACACCTGTAAATGATAAATGATGGAAGTGAGTATCACTTTGTTTGTAAAAATCTCACGGGTTTGACCCGCAACCAACAGTACAGTTTAATACAACAACACTAAACACAAAACACAAACACAGTTCTTAGTGATATGCTGGGTTTCACTACAGCTCCGGATCTTGCTACTGGTAGTCTATTAAAAAACGGGCAGCAGTTAACAAACACTAACAAACACAAGACAAAATTCACGGTTCACAATATGGCAACACAGACTCCTTGTAGGTTTAAAACACTAACCATTTACCAAGGAACAGATCACTTACACTACGTCACCCTAGTTATAACCTCGCTCATGACCCCCAGGGTAACAAGCACATATGCTCCTCCAATCCTTGGATGCCACGCCTTCTCCCATCCGAGTATCTGAACTTGGGAGCCGTAGCTTAGCCCCCTTCGTAAATCATCGACTTCCACCTACCCCAAGGAATAAATTGGCATGCCATTTGATTAAGGGTACTCTGTTCCTTTTACATAGTGCCCTACAGGTCAGGAGGGAGACCTTTCACCAAGAATCATTCGATCTCTGTCACACTAATACATTGCTTATAGTAGGGATACAAGGACTGCCTGAGCCACTTAAGCAGAAAACATTACCTGTTAGAGTTATCATTCAGATACACGAACATTGCATAACTGGTAAAGAACAGCTGCCTAAAGTGAAACTGTTACAGTAAGAATTTTGCTCACAGTTGTGTTATTTATTCTCACTTTAACAGTTGTAACATAAAAACGTATTTTTTTCAAATGAGTGTGGCCCAGGCTCAAACTACTAAAAAACCTCCCCACAGCAATGCATTGTAAGACTAAAGGCATTTTATTTATTTTATTTCTAGATTAGATATGTCACCACTTGACTTTTTCATAAACATGATATTTGTTTGTTTTCTGCAGTGTTTTATTTTGGGCTTACAAGCATTATTGTTCATCTTAAACCCTGCCATCTTTGTAAACAAAGCTAAATATACAGACAATTAACACTGTAACTGAAATGAGGCTACTACAAAAAATGATCTCTTAAACATTGGATAACTAGATAATAGTTTAGTGATCCTATACTGAGCTATGACATACAAGCTTATTTTTTCTTATTTTGTACAAGCAGCTATAGCGTTTACATGTCTTCGAGTTATAATAGTTTACTAAGGGGTCGATTAAATCAACCTATATCCTGCTGAGATGGCAGAGCTGGGGTTTTTTGTGTGCATTTCATAGTACCAGGGAATCCACCATGACTGCATCAAATTACTTATTTTCAGGAGTAATCCCCAGATAACCACGGATTGGTGGTCCATGGTGAATCCCTAATGCTGTAAGATGCTCTGGCTTATCCCGTTGGGGTTTAGGCTGAGCAAGTCAACCACTACAGCAACTTAAAACCTTTTTTTTTTTCCCCCCAATAAAAAAAGTTCACTTTGAATGATTTCTGCATTGATCAGCAGTACCATGACTAATGTAAAGGGGCTTAATAATTAAACCTAACATTGTAATTCTATCATATACATTCACATTCAACATACTCCAAATATTGCAAAATGAAAGTAAACACTTAACTTTAAAAGATGCTTCAATTCTGTAGGCCATAACCTACTAAACCTTATGGTTAGTAAATCTTAATTAACTTGCTTTCTTCATGCAGCTAAGACCATGCTCATCTTTTTAAATAAAAACCTAGTTATGTCAATTAGTTTTCAGGGTCACAGAAGCATTTTCCCAACGTGATAAGTCCAATGAGGAAGTATCAGCTACTTTCATGAATCATCTAGCGCTGTAAAAAAAATAAAAAAATTATATATAATATATATATTATATATATATATATATATATATCTATATAGATAGATCTATCTCTCTCTCTCTCTCTCTCTCTCTCTCTCTCTCTCTCTCTCTCTCTATATATATATATATATATATATATATATATATATATTATATATATATATATAATATATGTATGATTCCCAGGGTCATGAAGCTTCGGTGAAATACCGTAGGCAAAAGCATTTGGCATACTTTACTTTTCTGAATATATACTTCATATTCTGTAATATGCAGTGTAGAAGTTTCCAAGAAAGAATTATTCTAAATAATAGTGTGGACATGTTGGTTCTTATATATCATGTCTGTACATTCTCCAAATAATAGCTTAGTAGTAGAAAATCATAGGTATGAATCCCCCTTGAGACAGCCTTGACCTATATCAGCTGCCAACACGGTGGTATATTTTTGGCATGTACTGTGTTGTAGAAATGTGATTTAGCCTAGCTCAAATGAATGGGAAACCGTATGGGATATGTTTTTTTTTTTTTCCTACCAGTCCTCATGTGATTGTGTTAAATGATAGAAAGGAAAAGAGTATTGTATATGGGTTTGGGGTAATTCTGCTATGTCATTATTCTTGAGACTGGTGTGACTGCTATCTAGACAACTACAACTGGGACTCACATATTGTGCACAGATACAACACTGCCATTGTTCTAAAACCTCAATACAGTGAAATTGAATTTGCAAATACATATTGTCTGTACATCACATAATGTCCTTTTTTTTAGATTGCTAATCAATAAACCACATTTTTCATGTATTAAAAAGTTTATTTCCTGTTCTATATTTCAGTTGTATTTTGCTTTAGCGGTGGTGGAGTTTAGGGCTTTATAAGTATTAAATTATTTATAAGGATTATAAGAAGTTGTTAGCCTTATAATTACAAGTTGCGCTGATTTAAGTATGCAGCCCTATCTGTGACTTACAGTATGTAAACAGAAAGAAAGTACTTGCAGAGCAGTGAGCACCATTGTGTCACCTTCCTCTTGAGAATCCCCCAAAGTAAAAAAATAAAAATAAAAATATATAATAATAATAATAATAATAATAATAATAATAATAATAATAATATCCAGTTTCTTTGAAATAGACTCCCAAATATTATCTTCAATCTTTGTATCTTTATTATTGTGATGACCTTGGTTATAAAGTTCTGGGTGTTTTTCCACGGCAAGTATTATCTTTTTCATCCATGTGCATTTAAGCTGTTCTCTGATTGCTCAATTTTCTAATTGTCATGCCACCTTGGGTGTGAAAGATACTTATCAAAAGTATAGGTTCTATAAAGTTTGTTGGATTGGTGCACATATTCGCTTGTTGCATCTCCTCTGGTGTATAGTGGCCTTTACCTGAATGGTTAAGACACACCATGGTTGTACCAGGTTCAAATCAACTAAATCTGTGAGGTTTCCCTGAAGATTAAAGGTTTATACTTTAAAGGTTTTTACCAGCAGAAATGACAGATACAAATAAACAGAAATCAGACCACCTTTTACATTTTTTTTTTTTTTATTTTATATTTTTTTTTTATTGTAAAGCTTTAAGGAAGATGGACTAAATACAAGGGATTCTTTGTTTGATTTGCTCAGCAAAATTAAAAAGACCACAATTAGTTTTCCAACATGCTTATACTGGTCAGAACAAAATGGAACAAATGGAGGTATAACAAAAAGGAGACTAAAATAAATTAAGGATCTGAAACTCACTGCTTGCATTTTTTTTTTTCAAATAGACAGAAAGCGAGTGAATAGTTATAGGTAAAGCGGAACACAGCTTCATCCACACCAATTTAGCAATAATTTGTCCAATCACACCCTAAGGAACCTTAAAAATAGTTTACATATTTAAATTTGCCATATATAATTTTTTTTATAACTCTTAAAAAAAGCTATTCTTGCATGTACATAAAACTGTACAAAAAACAAGGCATCACAAGCAATATTTTATTCTATGTATAAATCAACAATTAAGCTACAAATTTGTATTTCCCGAAAAGTTTTTGTGACCTGTGTCATATGTTGCAGTGGATTGTGGGATAAAGTCCAGCAGACACTTTTTTCTGTATTTTGTACAATATGGCTGGGGGGGAATACACTAGTAGTACTATTTTTCTTCACATCCTTCTTTGGGACTTAAAGGGTGAATTTAAACTCATGAGTTACCTTCAGCTGTGTCTCTTTTTTTTAATAAAAATAAACCATATGCAAATTGGGTGGGACATACCTCTAATACAACAATTGGCCAGATTTATGTTGCTGGTTTATGTTCCCATTTTTACAATATAAGTTTGAGTTGGACTACTGTGCTTTGTAAGTACATTTTAATCTAAGTATTTCAAATATTTACGCAGTATGGTATGCAAGCCCTGTCATGCACAGGTTGGGGATTTCTAAACGCAATGTCACACTTGCTGTATGACCTTTAATGTCCAAACAGAAAGTGTTATATTGGTTTGCTTTTTATACAAAGAATACACACTGTAAAACAAGACAGGTTACACAGTAGGGCCTACATTTGAAGTAACGTGGGAGTAACTAGCTAACTTTTCTCCAATTCAAATTATTGGCAGGTTTTGAACAGGTGAAAAGGACCATACCAAATGAAAAAAAAACAATATCTCAACAACCCACTGCTTCACAAAAAGAAAGACTGCCTTTTGTAATTTATAATTTACAGACTGCCTTTCTTGTACAGCTTTGTCATTTACAAACCCAGAACTAAGTTCTCATGTATAAAATAGAAACAACAGTTTACATATAGTGTTATTTTCAACTATTAACAAAACAACAACAAAAAGAAAAAAATAATAAAGTTGGTTTTATATTCATGCTGTACTGAGACTTTTTTAAAATTATTATTATTATTATTTTCTGTACCTGGATGGCATGCTGAAAAAGAGTCATTTAAATTTATCAGGACAGTAATCCATCTGATTGCCACACAAAAAATTCTTACTCTCTTAATCCATTTGACAGTGATGAACTGTTGACGAAGCTATGCATGAACCTACACTTCCATGTGTTACAATAACATGTTTATGAATCATCCATCATTAATCAGCAGAATGACCATTTCTGACAAAGCTTGAAGAGGCTGTTAAAAGACATTGCAGAGGCTCTTCAAAATACGAGTACATTACTCTGAGTTACCCCATAACACTGTATTGTATTTATTGCATGCATGTAGCATGCAGTCTGAATGGATGATTAAGTATTTTATAGAAATACAAACATTAAGATGTTTTTGGACATCATTCTTCTCACTTTTTGTGCTAAATTCATGCAATAAATGATGGAGCAAATGTGTACCTGTATGGGCCAGTATATTCTTATAAACTGGAAGTGTAGCCCATGGAGGTAACCTGCATCAGAGTAATTAGCTGATCTGAAATTTAAGACAAAATATTTTTTCTCTGCTTTGGACAAGTTGCCATGAAATGAGTAGAAGGAAAAGGCAAAGTTACCATGTTTACGCACCTCTTTCCCCTTTTCAGTCTATTCATAAACTCTGCCAGCTTTAAAAGCACAGTGTCAGACAAATTTCCCAACACTGCAGGCCAGACAAAAGTAAGTTATGAAGACCAGGGCCGGGGTGGGATATGAGTCTTTGTCAATGTGAAAAATAGCTCTGTTTTCAACATCGAGTATAATAAAACACAAAGTGTGACAAACTATATATATATATATATATCTATATATATGAATATATATATATATATATATATATATATATATATATATATATATATATATACCCAGAGTGGTCTAAAACAGGAAAATAAAATAAAAATGCTTAATTTAATCACAGAAACAATCACTAACAAATTATTAAAAGATTATGCCAAAAATAATTGGAATAATCAACAACTGAAAGAGCCTAAGTGCACAAATCAACAATGCAGTTGTTACTCCTGTCAGGAGTTCCTATGTGAAAATGACAGCAGTTTTCAGTAGACTAACTGCAATGGTGTTTAACACCAATGGTTTACAATAATCAAGTTCACACAGGATTTATTTTTCTTTTTCTGCATTGCAAGTAAATACATCTTTCTCTGGTGGAGATTTAATATAACATTTCCTAGCACCATATCAATCTTAACCACATGCATAATACATTGTTTTTATTAATCCGGCGAGCTTATGCGAGTAAATATATATATATAGGATATATTATATCATATATATATCTACGTCATATATATATATATATATATATATATATATATATATATATATCCGTTTTAACCTCATCATTTTATGTACAATATGAAAAAAAAAAAAAACACAAGATGCGCTGTGTATTTTTTGGGCTCTTTAAATGCAAAGTTACTGTGTTGGAAAACACTGAACCATAATGCAGACACAATGCTTGGAATGTTTGTTTTGACACCATGACTTATCCCTTCAAATTCGGCAGCTCTCCTCTTCAATCATATCTAAAGTATCTGTTTAGTCTCCTTGGGCTCAGATTACATTTATATGTCACCTGTTGCTAACTGTGGTGCAAGCTACATGGCACAGATTATTGTTCCTATTAGGGAAGCAAGAGAAAAATAATTCAGGAAGAGCTAAATACTAACCTGGTTCACTATGGGAACTGCCAGAAAGTTTTATCAGAGGGCAAGTACAAAATGAGTTGGTGTTTTGTGCAGATAGGGGTGCACTGCCTTTCAATTGTCAAATGCTGGAATGAATCGAGCAGGCATTTACTTAACTACAGTAATTCCAACAAATGTTTTGTATGTACCTTTAAGTGTGTATATGTGATGTCATTTCCTTTTCAAAGTACATTTGGCATTTAATTGATTGTCTTTAATTGATATATTTGTGCACGAGGATAAATTAGTATCTACATTTCTGGAAACCAGGTATTGGACAATGGATTACTTTAAACAACTTATACATTGAGTAAAGTCTTTTTTTGAACTATGCAAATGTTGATTTAAAAAACAGGTCTGTGTTTAGTAAGCATTTCATATCAGCCTGATCCACTGATGTTCAAACTGACTTACAGAAATGATCACAAAGCCGGAAAGCATGTAAAATACACGCACAATTGAAGTTTACCCTGTTTACAAGTTGTTTGTCAAACTGTTGAAACATATGGCTTACAGGCATTTTTTAAAGCACCACCAGCTTAGTACACATCTATGTTAACAATCAGATGGCATCAGATTGAATAGCTAGCTCTGCATTAATGTGGGGAAAAATAGCAATCAAATAGACATGATTAAGGAGGAAAGAAACATGTATCATGCATAAAACTAGTATTTCTACTCATGAGGCAACAGTGGGTGTCACAGTTTGTTTTCTATTAAAGTGTACAAAGGTATCCTGGTGCAACAGCTTTCAGTTCCTTGGATACAGTTAAACCTTTTTCAATAATGATCTAATCTGTTTGCTTTTTTTAAGCTGTTACTACACATTAATATCTATCTAGATACACAGGTATTACTATTTGTCCTGTAGGACTATATACTCAATTGTCTCTGGATGGCCTACTAAGTGCACCAAATGTGTACTTTACATTTATTTTAGAAGACCAATGAAACCCCAAATGTTTGTTTTACTAGTAATGCATATACTAATGCACATAGTTGTTACTTGTTTGTGCCATAGTAATATCTTATGTATATAGTTACATAATTCTAAACCTATAATGATGCTTTACCCAACGAATACATTTAATGAAAACCATGAGAGAAGGTTCAGGTAATGGGCCCTTTTAAGAAATATGTGGTAAACAAATGTGTGTATATATATATATATATATATATATATATATATATATATATATATATATATATATATATATATAATTTTTTCAGAAAGTCTTTTTCACAAATGTAAGTACTTAGAAGGTAATCCTTATAGAAGGCTTGTGTGAATGGTCTCGTTTTGTTATTTCTGCAAACTCCTTACCCCAAGCTTTTAAGGCGTTTTTCATAACTTGTTGGTCAATAGCCCAAAAACAGCAGGCAATGTTTCTTAAACATGTTTGTATCATTATAATACATTTAAAAGGAAAAAAAAAAGAAAACAAATCACTACTTAAATACACAAGTGGTACTGAGTCAACTTCAAGTACAGATTTAAACAACTGTTATTACATATAAAATAAATATCCCATATGTTGGACATTATCCCTAAATATTAAGGTCAGTATCCCCCAGGGGGTTGAGCGGTATCCAAATGCAGTGCAAGAAACAAATACAGTGCAGACACAGTAGCAACTAAAACAGCCTAACCCTTTCACTTAGAACACAGAAAGCCACTAATTACCCAGAACCATTTTTTTCAACCCACTAAAACTTTAACAGAATAGAGGGAAAAGGTCACAAAAAGATAGCAGTCTATCCCCCAGGTTTTGTAGAGTACATCCAGATGCAGGAGTAACACAGTCCACCACTGCCATAATTTTAGTTTATTTTCTTGTCAGGCCATCTCTACTTCCTGCTTTGTGGTGTAACTTCCTCTATGTACAGGGATGCAATCTACATAAGGTCATTTTGTTTTCATTTTGTTGTAAAACAATTAAAAAGCAAACATTTTGAAGCTCTTTACAGCGGAAGAAAATTATTGGAGTTTGACAGACGTTTAAACACCATCCATAGGTTGTATTTACAGCACTGTACAGTAATAAAGACTTCTCCGATATTTGACCATTCCCTGCTGCTTAGAAGACTTGTTACCAGGCAGATGAAAGTTGTATGAAATCTTGGTGATAGCACAATAGCATTAACTGTACCTTTGGAATTTCTTGAACCATTTGATTCAAAGAAATGACCACTCCACAGGCAAGAAAACTAAGCTTCCAAACAGAAAAAAAGGGCTTGCCGTTAATTTTTGAAAGTGACAAAATTGTGTTCTGACTAAAAATGAAAAAGAAGAATGTTCACCAGTAAATCTGTTCCCATAAATGTTCCTTCAGTTTTGTTTCTTAATTTTTCTTCATTTAGATTATTTTTGCTTTTTTTGGATTCTAAAGCCTTTTTTTTTTTTTTAAACGTGTCGATCCTATTTCTGCAGCAAACAGGCACAGGAAAATCCCTCACAGGTAGATCTCTCGCTTGGAATTCTGGGTAGTAGGGGTGGTGGCTTGTTGAAACTCTGAGGCCTGGGTGAGAGGGATTTCTTCCATGGGAGAGTCCTTGCTGGGCTCATGGCTAGTACTAGAGAAGGCACTGTATGGGGGCAGGAAGCGGATGTTAGCGACCTTGGCGTTACGTTCCTCCACAAGCCTGGGGCTCCCATTGGTCAGCCGATCCTGGTTATCCCTCTCTTGGTAAGGCACAAAGGTAGAGAGTTTGGGGGTATTCTTGGTCTTGCGGGTAGGGGAAGGTTGTCCCGGCATCCAACAGGCATCTGAATGTCCAAATTCAGTGCATTCCCTAGTACAGTTTCCAGTCATAGCGACGTCTGGCAGAGGTCTGAGACCTGGAAAGACAAACAGAAAAACTTAATATGAAAAAATATGCAAAACTGTACTCTAATATGCTCTAAATGAAGATAATAGAATTTCCTGCTCAACAGAATTTTACTGTGTCATAATCTTATATACTGTGTGCTTTATTTCTTGTCCATCCTTTAAAAAGAATCAGATTCCTGTCATAATTCCTTCTATTAGCAGGTGATAGCAAATATATATATATATATATATATATATATATATATATAATATATATATATCACCTGCTAATAGAAGGAATTATGACAGGAATCTGATTCTTTTTAAAGGGGCACATAACCGTAATATCTGTGGCACAAAATACTTAAATATACCATCTGTACAAAGTGCTACGGGAAGAACACTGTTTGTTTTTTTCTGCTACTACAGACTGGAACTGGTTACCTGCAGGATTTAGATCTGACATCTCTTGTAATAATAAAAACAATAAATAAATAAATAAATAAATAAATGTTGTTCCAGTACTTAAATTGGCCTTGTGTATATGCTGTGTAAATGTAACATGTACTTTGTGTATTGTATTGTCGTTATATGTTTTTATTATTTTTATTTTGAAATCTCTAAGCTCATATGGCCATCCTAAATAACAATTAAATTATATATTCTATTAATTATATAATCTATTAATCACACAGCTAACATTCATGACCAGCAACAGCAGAATAATTTTTCTAAAGCATAATCATGGCTCTAAACTCCATTCTGTGACTTATGAATGGTGACATATCTTGGCTCCTTCCAAACTGTAAATGCTTAGGCTCACCATTTAATTAATGAAAGAAACAATATGCAATTACTAGACTTCAAGACTACCATAAATGCACTTATTTTAAAGACATATTTATGTCTTGAAAACTTGAATATGTGCACTTAATTGCATGCCCCAGTTAGAGACTATACTTATTTAGGTTAATAAAAAAAGAACAAGACTTGAGATTAATATGGATTTCCCTAAGAGGCATCTCAAAAAACTATTTAAAAAAAGGGGGTGCCATCACTTTCACAGCAGCCATATAAACAAAATTCACTTCAGTTACAATAGCATCTACTGCATACAAACCAACCCTACTAATTTCTACAATGATTGAAAAAAAAAAAAACAGTGAAAGAAACGTGAAAATTGTAATAAAAACTGGACCCGCAAATGTACATTAAAAGCAGCTGATCCGTGACGGTCACGGTACAACCCACTAAATAAAACGTATATGTAACACTCGATTTAAGATCAATGTTGGCTGACTCACGATCTCAGTGCGCAGCACAAGACTAAAGTATGCCGCAGTTATTAGCCACAAGATGGTCTTGTTTGTCATTATCAACATGATTTTATGTACAGATTTTGTAGTGTTAAATTCATTTAATGATTTTGACCAGGCTACAAAAAAATGTTTGCTTAAGAAATGCAGACTTAATGTTAGATGCTCTATGACATCATACTCAGGATACGGAGGATGTTTCTGCAATGTGCAAAATTGACATTATTAAATGACAACATCAACCCACATGCAGGAATAAAAAAAGAAAAAAACATATTTCTTATGCATGACAGTAAATCACTTTTTAAAACAAGGAAAAAAAATAATCTTCTGGGGGACCTTTTTGTTTCCCAAATGTGTGAAACCCTCTCATTTCAAGCATAATTTAAATGCATTACCTTGTACCAGAGGACCAAGTCTTCAGGAAGTGTTTAAAATGCATATACAGTATTATCTTTTGTTGAACACCAGCTCTTAATTAGCTTTAAATAAGCTGAGTTCAGCAGCAATATTGAGCGTTATAATGACAATAACATTCAACAAAGAAGTGAGCAATAATTTTGTTTTTATTCAGAAATGAAGAATACTTTCATAAAGAGTTTCTCGAGTTCTGTTGGCTCATCCCTAATAGAATTCTATCGTAAATACTTTATAAATCAATTTTGCAAAATGCATTATGATACTGAGTGCCTGTTTGTGTTTTTAATGTCCTGAGAGATTGTCCTTATCATGAGGGTGTTGAGGATGATCCCCGAACTACAGATGATACCTCCTGTTTAAATTATTACAGAGTGGCAGAACAAAATATAAGTCTGATGGAAGCCCCAACCAGCACATTTCAGGATGAACCTATATATACATGAATTTAATAGGGATTTTTAGTTAGTTTTTGTCACAAGGTGGAGATGTTGCTGTGCCATATATGATGATAGCCTACAGGAGTGTGTACTGTATTTTGTTTTATCTGTACTTACATAAATGATATTAATACACAGAACAAAGATACTGGTGCAATAATAAATACTATCAGCCATAAGAGAAAGGATTTGGGTATGGTGATGAAGCATAAGATTACTGAGATAAAAGTCAGCAAGGTACTTACTCACATGCGTGCAGGATCCGAAGAACACATTCAGATTTAAAAGTGTTCCTTATATTAATTTATTGTAATGAGAAAATAACCAGAATGCTTGGGGTATTGTGCTGAGTGCTGAGTGACCTTTGACAGCACACAATTGTCATATGAAGAATTGTGCCACTTTCACATGCCATGCATAGGTGCTGATGGATTAATAAGTTTGAGATTTCTCCCTAACATTATTCTAATTTGTCATATTTCCTGGCATATTTAAGTGTTCTTAGAATATGTAAGTGCTGAGGAAAAATGCAAATAAATAACAAGGATATGGAGTTAAAGTGTATGCACATACTGATGAAGCTGTATGTGTGTTCCACGAGAGGCAATCATGTGCTAACAATGCTTGGCTTGACCCCTAACAGGTACCCATTACTATCTTTAGGTGCAAGATGATTGTCCAGAATACATCTGATGATAATGGGAGACGATGTTAGAATGCCTGTTTCAGCCAGTTGCAATGTGACCTAATAACAATGTAATAGTGAGGGATACAGAAAGACATACTGCAATTTTCAGCTGTACAATAAGAGTGGGTCAGCTGCCAGGTAAACAAATGGTAGAATGAATTGGCTATCCTTTCTATACAGTTAATTGATCACTTTAGTCAGAGGGAAGTCACAGTAACCAGTACTTGTCTTAAGTAATTTTACTCCGATAACAATAAACATTTGCAGTACTAATCGTGCATATACAGTACAGTGCAAAAATTTTAGGCAGGTGTGAGAAAAGTAAGAATGCTTTCAAAAATAGACAAGTTAGTAGTTTATATTTATCAATTAACAAAATGCAAAGTGAGTGAACAGAAGAAAAATCTACATCATATCATTATTTGGTGTGACCAACCTTTGCCTTCAAAACAGCATCAATTCTTCTAGGTACACTTGCACACAGTTTTTTAATTACCTCGGCAGGTAGGTTGGCCCAAACATCTTGGAGAACTAACTACAGTTCTGTGGATTTAGGTAGCCTCGGTTGCTTCTCTGTCTCTTCATGTAATCCCAGACAGACTCGATGATGTTGAGATCAGGGCTCTGTGGGGGCCATACCATCACTTCCAGGACTCTGTTCTTCTTTACGCTGAAGATAGTTCTTAATGACTTTCACTGTATGTTTGGAGTCGTTGTCATGCTGCATAATAAATTTGGGGCCAGTCAGATGCCTCCTTGATGGTATTGCATGATGGATAAGTATCTGCCTATACTTCTCAGCATTGAGGAGACCATTAATTCTGACCAAATCCCCAACTCCATTTGCAGAAATGCAGCCACAAACTTTCAAGGAACCTCCACCATGCTTCACTGTTGCCTGCAAACACTCATTCGTGTACCACTCTCCAGCCCTTCGGCAAACAAACTGCCTTCTGCTACAGCCAAATATTTCAAATTTTGACTCATCAGTTCAGAGCACCTGCTGTCATTTTTCTGCACCCCAGTTCCTGTGTTTTCGTGCATAGTTGAGTCGCTTAGCCTTGTTTCCACGTCGGAGGTATGGGTTTTTGGCCACAAGTCTTCCATGAAGGCCATTTCTGACCAGACTTCTCCAGACAGTAGATGGGTGTTGCAGGGTCCCACTGTTTTCTGCCAATTCTGAGCAGATGGCATTGCTGGACATCTTCCGATTGCAAAGGGAAGTAAGTATGATGTGTCTTTCATCTGCTGCAGTAAGTTTCCTTGGCTGACTACTGCGTCTACGGTCCTCAACGTTGCCCGTTTCTTTGTGCTGCTTCAAAAGAGCTTGGACAGCACATCTGAAAACCCCTGGCTGATGCAGTATAACTACCGTGTGTCTTGTTGCTATGCTCAGTCTTGCCATGGTGTATGACTTTTGACAGTAAACTGTCTTCAGCAACCTCACCTTGTTAGCTGAGTTTGGCTGTTCCTCACCTAGTTGAATTCCTCCTACACAGCTGTTTCTGTTTCAGTTAATGATTGTGTTTCAACCTACATATTGAATTGATGATCATTAGCACCTGTTTGGTATAACTGTTTAATCATACACCTGACTATATGCCTACAAAATCCCTGACTTTGTGCAAGTGTACCTAGAAGAATTGATGCTGTTTTGAAGTCAAAGGGTGGTCACAGCAAATATGGATTTGATGTAGATTTTTCTTCTGTTCACTCACTTTTCATTTTGTTAATTGATAAATATAAACTATTAACATGTCTATTTTTGAAAGCATTCTCTACAGCATTTTTCACACCTGCCTAAAACTTTTGCACAGTACTGTGTGTGTGTGTGTATATATATATATATATATATATATATATATATATATATATATATATATATATATATATATATATATATATATATATATATATATATATAATTGGCCGCCTGGTTATGATTTTCATCCTCCACCTTCAATACTGCATTCAACCAACAAGCAATGGATTCATCCTGGTTGCCCTTAATGCAGTAATCTGGGCAGTTGTGATGACTGACAGTGAAACCGGTCCCTGCTGTGTGTAATAAAGGGAATGGCAAACTCACTGCTCCTTCTTGTTTGTTGGCCAGGTTTGATGTAAAAATAAACAAAAAAATGGACAGCTTTCTTTTACAAACTTCAATTAGTGAATTGCTTCAGTCAGTTCTGTTGGGCGTAAATACAATATTTATTTTCCTATCAACTTTTCTTTTTATTCTGATGAATAGACTGCAGTCTATTAATCCACACAGCAGGGGGTTACACAAACAGCTTCCCCACATTCCCTTGTCAATATGCCTCAGGTACACACTGGAGGAATGATTCTTATAGGGGAAGTGGAGGAGCAGTTTAGTCTTTATGCCCTTGGTCTGTCCAAGATGTGATAAGGACCAAGTACTGTAGGTTGATGTTGATATCACCCAACTCATTTCACTTGAAATCGTTTTGGTTTTAGATAAATTAGTGAATTAAACCTCTCTGCAGCACCCACTTATATCTCAGTTCTAAAATAAAAGCAGAATGAGGAAATGAAAAAGGATCATAGTAAAATATAAAATCAATGTGAGACAGGGAATTATCTCTTAATGTTCTGCATATGCTCCGACAGGTCCCAGGTCTCTCAGCTATGGCTAAAGGCAAAGCTGAGACACAATGTTAATCCAAAAAATAAATCTGCCTATCTGTTGCTGTGGCAACAGCTATAGGCCTGCAATCAATTCTTTGTGAGATTTATACCAATGCAGACTAACTGAAATGTAGCCTCAAGATAGCTGATGTTTCAGAAAACTTAAAAACAAAACTAAACTAGAAATCACAAGCTTCTATTTGTAATAGCGACAGAATGGAGAGTGGATACAACACTGATAATGATGTAGTTTGAGTTTTATTGAACTGAATGTTGAGTTGAATTTAATTTAAACACACCACACACTTTGTAAAAAGGAAGAGCAGTCTAAATAAATGAATAAATAAATAAAAACAAGTGGGATGACACAGAATGTTATCCGCTATTGGTTTTGTTGATTGCCATGCCTTTACCTCCATTTCAGACTCCAGTTATCTTTTTTCTCCAGCTGGATCAACAAGGTCTGTGCTTATGGAATTCCTGTTTATTGGTTTAGCAGCCTCCTCACCCCCGGGAGATTAGAAAAAGGGAGACAGGTGCAGTGAAAGGAGGTGCTCAATATTCAAGGTTAGCTTATTAGCCTGAACAGCCTTTACAGTGCAAGGGGCCTCTTAATTTAAATGTCTTATCTTTCCTTTTAAGTGCTAGTTTACGTCAGGATTTCTGCAGATTTAAGGTGGCATAGGGGAAAAAAGAGTGACATAGTTTTAGGCAGAAAATAAAACAAATTGGTTTTCTACACGCTCTATGGTTGTGAGAATGATTTGGCACTTTCTCCCATAATCCTCCAAGTATTGGGAGGTTAAAGAGCTCAACTTTTGAGCTCTAGGAGGTCATGTGTAAGTTTGTGGCAGCGTGCTCTGTCCCTGTGTGTATTTTGTGTTTTATGTTCCGTGTGGTGTGTTAATGTTGGTGGATGGGATATAAATGGGTCTGTGTAGCACATTTTAGATTTAGATGTATAATTTTATTTAGACACGAGGATGGCACAATCACTTCACATGCAGATTAAAAGGGGTATTTGTATGTGAGCAAGGTGCAGTGCAGAAATTAGTTCACGTGCAGATGTGATCAAGGTTCCCAATTGAATGATTGATTAGCAATTGAGTCTTTGTACACCTGCATAAAAGATGCAGTGTTTCAATCGCTCTGGGTTGTGTGTTCGGTGAGTGGAGAACGGGTGTGGAGAGTAGAATTAAAAAAAAAAAAAAAAGATTAAAACTGACCATTACAATTGCTATTTCCTGCTGGAAGGACCAGCTTGATAATGTTTGTTTGTCTGTTCGTCTACTGTTTGTTTAGTGTTAGTCCGTTTTGTTTGTCTGTTTATTTTGGCCTGACGTGCCATGTGCTGTTTTTGTTTAAATCTTTTATTTGTTTTGTTCATTAAAACACTGAGCGCAGCCATTGCGTCTCAGTTTCAACCCCAGTACTGCCTGCCTGTGTGTTCCTTCAGAACTTGACGTCATCACCCATACACATCACTCAAGCCATCTGTGACAAAGTTACATACAAACTCAATTATTACGTTCCTGTTGATTTACGCTCAAGTAATCAATAATTCATAAAAATGGCAAACCAGTTTATATGAAAAGTCTTACTGAAACTTGTATTCTTATGAAGTATTTGTAAGTATTTCCACATTCAGTTGGTTTGAAAAGGTAAAAGGGCAGGTGACCAGTTAGTCCATATGGATGTAAATACAGTATGCGTGTCTAATTAGTGTAATTATTCTATTTGAGAAAATAGACACTAACCATGTATCTTCACAGTTTTAAGTCGAAGAGATGAAAGTGTTACTGAACAGTACGGTTTTTAACAAACCACATTACTTACTGCTGCTACCTGAGGTCTTGTTGCTACTAACAACCAAACGAGCAAGATGGGCTGAATGGCTTCCTCTCGTTTGTAAACTTTCTTATGTACTTATGTTCTTATATAGTCCGGCAATATATTTATTTTCACTATACCGGTAATTGCGACTGTTTTCATATTTTCTGCTTCACAATGGGGCCCTTGTCATTAACACATCACTTTCAAAAGCTAGTAAACTAGTATATGAATATACTACACTTTACTGACTTGAAGTGCAATACAGTTAGATACATTTTTTGTTGTTTCCTAGAAACTGATGGCTATTTATTTTATTATTATTATTATTATTATTATTATTATTATTATTATTATTATTATTATTATTATAGACCACTCACACCTAACTGACAGGTGCACATTTACATCATCTCATATGGAGATGTTAATAATTACAGATCTTAATAATTACAGATAAAGATGATTTTTTTTTGGTTTGCTCTATTCTTTCCTCTGTTTTACCTTAGCAGAATAGCTCTACCAAAATTCACCTGTATCATGTTTATCTTATCAAGTAAGTGTGTTCTCAGGGCTTGCAATTGGCGCATCCAGCAAAGGTGTTCCAAGCGGAGTGCAGGAAGTGCCCTATAGATCACAAGTTCGAATCCAGGCTATGTCACAGCTGATTGTGACCAGGAGTTCCTAGGGGGCAGCACACAATTGGCCCGGGTAGGGAGGGCTTAGGCCGGCAGGGGAAACCATGGTTCACCACACATCAGCGAGCCCTGTGGCTGATAGGGTGCCCGTGGTTCTGCAGTGGAGCCACCAGATCTGTGTTGTCCTCCGGCACTATAGGTCTGGTGGCATCGCTGTGGACCCGAAGTGCGAAAAATGACAGCTTGGCAGGAGCACATTTTGAAGTACGTGCGCTCCAGCCGCCGTTTCCCAAGTCGGGGGGGGAGGGGGCGTTGCGAGCAGTGAGTCAAGGATACAAATAAAAATTGGGCATACTAAAATGGGGAGAAAACAAGGGTAAAAAATTGGCAACAACTACATTTAGAATTTTTATTTTTTTAAAAGTAAGTGTGTTCTCCATGAACAATAGATATTAATTAGGTGGGCGGAGACAGTTTTACGGCAACATAAAATGACTTACTTAGAAGTAACATTACTTTGTTTAGAAAATAGATTCATAACTGGGTAAGGGATTCGTTCTTGAATGCTAAGTCCCACTCACAGAATGAAAATGACACTTTTTGAAATAACCCACAGAGTGACAAATACAAGGTCTGTCTGCCTTATGTCTTGCCAGTTGTAATGGTAACTGACTACTGACAAAAGGTAGCTATTTTGTACATTAAAGAGTAGCGATTATATGAATGACAGACCATTTACAGTAAAAATGTGTGCTTTATTTTACACTTTCTTTTCCCAAGACTTTTTTGAGTTCCCTCAAAAAATCCCTCCAACAATTTTCATATCAGCTTTTACCGGGGCATTACCCAGCCTTAAATTAACCTTAGAATGACAGGTAGTGTTTAGCTCAGCACCGCGGTGGAACAAGCTTTGCTTGTTCAGGAAAGAAGAGTAGAAGGGGACAGCCGGCCTCCCCAGATCAGTGCCTCTGTCACTTGGACAGGCAGCAGGAAATCTGTGGTGTGCTTCACTACCACCCATGACTCCTTCCACTGTTATAAAAAAGTTGCCTTGAGTCTAATTAAACATTGGGCAGATTAGAACTTTGCCTTGACAGTCTTTATTCATGCTTTTAGTTATTACTTTTTAGAAATTAAATTAGCTGGTTATTAATTAAATGGTATACTGGTTCAAAATGCAGAGTGGAGTGCTGTTCTCAGAGACAGAGATGGAAACAGGCCTGGATATTCTGCTTGGATAATTACTGCTCTGTAACTTATTCAATGGGTATTCGATCGAAGGAAACCTGACTTTAAACCCTGGAGATTTAAATCCCTTCTCTACAACGTTATGTTTTCTAGCAAGCAAGTCTGGATGAAATCCTCAAGGATCAGCAGTGGAAAAGAGAAAGAAAAATAGTTCCACAAGAAACTTTCCAGAGGGAGCTGCACTCGAGGGGCTTTCTGCCAAGTAAAAACATATATAACTTTCATTTTTGTATATATTGTCTGTAATATAGGGAGTATTATATATATATATATATATATATATATATATATATATATATATATATATATATATATATATATATTGATATATATATTAGAATACTATGAGCACCTAAAGAATTCCAGTTCCTTGTGGGCTATTTTAGACCCTTATCTGTAGATATTCCAATTAGCAACTGACTTATAGCTGTCCAACTGTATTCATAAAAAGCTAGCACATCAATAATTTGCTTGCAGCGCTATAGGTATATTCCCACTAATGCTTTTGAAATACCAACCATCATAATTAAGCTAAAACAATCATATCCCAATAATTCTATAACCTGCTTCACTGCCTTTGGATGAGGTCCTCCTTCCAGTCCTTAATCAATAATAGTTTCCAGCAGCTCCTTAGCACACTGAACCTTTCCCCTTTGCAGGGTTTTAAATCCCTAAGTTCTTATTTTAACTATTTTCTGGTTATTTGTGCTCTCTATTAAAACTAGCAGAACATACAAGCTAAAATACTGTTGTGGCATTTTAGTTATTATTATATATTTATTTTTATGATTTCTAATCATGCAAGAAGAGCTTGATTAATAAGGAAACAGGTCCATTTTAAATATCTAAACTAGGCAGAAAAAAGTGAAGCAGTTAAAAGTGTGGCTAATGCCTTCACCTGTGTGTTTAAACGACAAACATCAAGCTATTCAGCTGTGCCTTGGTAGTCTAAAGTTACAAGATGTGGTTCTGTGCAACATCTTACTTGCCCCTCCTCCCCATCTCTATAATGCTAATACTATATTAGTAACAGGGAGACTAATGTTTTGTATTCATTTCTAATGTCGAAGGGCTAGAAGGGCAGTCGTCTTCTTAAATAAAGACTTTGGAGTTTAGAAAAACCCAGAAGGGTTTAAAACAAAACAGTCCAGGAACATTTCAATGGATCCCTGCTGTGAACTTATAGACCATCATTTAAATTATTTACAGGTTTAAAAAAAAAAAAAAAACTGTCAAATGATCTACCTCCCACTGGAATACTACACAGGAAAAAATCAATTATGCTACAAAAGTGAATAAATTTATACCAGCATCGCTAGGCCCTGGGCCTAAACGTCTGTTATTTCCCAGGTTACATTTAGGAGCACTGAAGAAATGTAAGCATATTGCCAGTCGATCTGTATATTTAAAAATGTACCAACCAGCTCTAATAACATTAAAAAAAATACATTAAGTGGAAAGCCAAACACATTATCATGAATTCATTCACAAGAGAAGTAGCAACAAAATGGAAATCAATATATACTTTGAAAATTCTCCTATAACACAAGACTAAAGTCAGGCTGTAAAGCGAGCAACACATTTGATACAACAAAAAGGACCAACATGTATATCACATATAAAATAAGAATAATAAGAATGGAATATATATATATATATATATATATATATATATATATATATATATATATATATATATATATACAGTGCCGTGAAAAAGTATTTGCCCCCTGACTGATTTTCTGCATTTTTGCATATTTTTGACAATGTTATCAGATCTTCAACCAATATCTAATATTAGATAAAAGGTACCCTGAGTGAACAGATAACACAAAATGTTGATACTTATTTCATTTATTTATTAAAGAAACTTATGCAACACCCAATGCCCCCCGTGTGAAAAAGTATTCTCTCCTTTAGACTCAATACTGGTTATGCCACCTTTAGCAGCAATAACTGCAACCAAACACTTCTTGTAGTTATTGATCAGTCTCTCATAGCATTGTGGAGGAATTTTGGCCCAGTCCTTCATGCAGAACTGCTTCAACTCAGTGACATTTGTGGGTTTTCGAGTATAAACTGCTTGTTTCATGTCCTGTCACAACATCAGTGGGGTTTAGGTCTGGACTTTGACTAGGCCATTCCAAAACTTTATATTTCTTGTTCTTCAACCATTCTGATGTAGACTTGCTTGTATGTTTCGGATCATCGCTGCATGACTCAGCTGTGCTTCAGCTTCATCTCACGGGTGGATAGCCTGACATTCTCCTGTCTCAAATTTTCACTACTGTCTCAAACTTTCTCCATTTGGAGAACATGGCTCTGACTGTGGTTTGGTAGAGCCCCAGATCCTTAGAAATGGCTTTGTAACCCTATCCAGACTGATAGGCATCAATAGCTTTTTTTTCCGGAGGTCTTCAGGAATTTCTTTTGATCATGGCATGATGTGCCTATAGAACCTGTGTGATGACAAATTCACTATGATGGTAAGGGCCAAAATTAGTCAGATTTATATTGGGCAGGGCTGGCCCAAATCAGGCCTGATTGTTAACTAAAATATTCAAACAGCTGACCCTAACTAACCCTTTAATTGTGTTGAGTTAACTAGGGGACAATAACTTTTTCACACCTGAAGATTGCATGTTTGATTACCTTGCACACCAAACAAATGAAAGAAGCACCAAATTTTGGTGTAATTTTTTCTCTCAGACTCCCTATATACACCACTACAACCCACAAAAAGATCTGACCAAATTCAATGTGAAAAATGTACAAAAATGCAGAAAATCAGCAAATACTTTTTCATGGCATTGTGTGTGTATATATATATATATATATATATATATATATATATATATATATATCTATATATATATCGTATATATATAATATATATATATAAATATTAAAGCAGCCATATTGCTATGTGATTATTGACTTGGAAATTACCTTATCTAGATAGACATTCAGACAGCCAGACAGCAACCTACATGGACAGACAGATAGATAGACAGAAACAAAGAATATAAGAGCATATTTCAATGGATCAATTGACACAGTGTGCAGTGCTCCCCTATCTCAACACAACAAACTAGGCAATTACAACACATATCAAGTCCCATTCTTATATACTTTATTGGTGTAAAGCCAAAGTGCAGAAGCAAAGCACTTTTTCACAGCTAAATTAGGACTGTTTACTAGCAAATTTGCCCACCTTTTGATCCCTGATTACATCCCGGGCCCTGTACTTCTCATTTAAAACTGTTGCACCTCATAAATTCTTCACTTTATGGGGCCAATTTCATTACAGTAATGCTGTTGTACTGGCAAGGAGGAAGCATGATGCCAGACATTTTTTTTCTTTTTTTTTTTTTATTATTATTCTGTAGCACAATGCCTGGTCCTCACTGTCAAACAGTTTCCCTCTGGGTTGCATAGAGGCCCCTCCATTCCTTACAAACTACATTTGGAATCCCCCCCCCCCCCCCCCCCCCCTCCTTTTTTCATATTTTTGCTTTGTTTTTTTGTGTTTTTTTGGTGTGATATATGGATTGTTAAAGACACAATTATCTCTCTTTCATAAAATGGTGGTTGGTTTTTCATCTATGATTATGTTGCATGAACCTAATTTTAAGTGACAAGGATTTTGAATTTCTTTGATTAATAACAAAGTTGCTGGTAACCAAACTAATATGCAATCCAAAACATATTTTTGGGTAGTCACAATTGAATATAATAATAATAATAATATAATAATAATAATAATAATAATAATAATAATAATAATAATAATACAATGTGTATTCTGTAGGAGCAGAGTAAAAAAAAATATCAGTTCTGCCTTGTCCTTCTGTCAACAAAGCAAAATCCTCTTTAATGAGAAGACAGAGCCTGCCACACTTCTCTTCACGTAATCCCATTGATTTCATTTTAAAATAACAATGAAAAGATAGATGACTCTGGGAATGTATGCAAACAGCACAGGGACTGATACAAGCTACTACCCTTGAAACCTGCTCGATTGAGATCTGAGGTTTCCAAAAAAGAACGCCGTCTTCTTTTTCTATGAAAAAGGCTTTTAATGGGATTAGCCTTTTCTTTTCACTTAGCCTAAAAACAGCACAACAGAGTGAATGATTTGTCTCAGAGCTCTTCTTTTTTCAATGAGAGGACTTGTAATATTTATGGTCAATTTTTCCGTTTTACTGTGTTGTTCTGTGTAGCACTCCAGTCTTGTTTCCAAGCATTGGCGCCCTATGGGAGAGGTGAGATTGGAGCAGCTGTGATGTCGCTTCACAGTGGCAGCTTCATAATACCTTTCTAGTGGTGGCAGCCAGAGATGGGCTAAAGCCATGTGGAATATTTATATCTACTGCTACCTCATAGGCACTGATTTCATCAACGCAATAGATTCAGATGCAGCACATTTCATATGAAATCCTTACCTTTATTTAACTTTGCAGCCAGGTACTCAGGATCAGGTCCCAATACATCTTCTCTGTTCACAATTACTATCTTGTAATACTACAAGTTTAATTAGGCACTGTTTCCTTTACTGCCCAGCATTATTTAAAGCGATCACCAATTGGTGATTAGCTTGCAGTAACGAATAAGGATAAATGGGGCCATTAGGACTGGCTCATTCCAGTGGGAATGCCTGGCAGTGCAGTGGCCATGCTACACCTGTCCCACACAATAACAGACGGATTCTGCTTCTAGAAATGCCAATCCTAGACATTTAACAAATGCTTAATACATCACTAAAAAAAGACTTCTGTTCTCACACTGGTGAGTTCCTCAGTCTGGCAAACAGCCCAGAAAGGCAGGTTTGTGGTAGCTTCATAGATGCATGCCACTGGAGTAATAAGCAGTGACGTGATGCCAGCTCCCCATGTCACAAACATAAGCTGTATTTATTTATTTAAAATGTTCACACAGGATACAGCAACATCTTGTTTGTGGAGGTGCCATATGCTTTCTCTGGGAGGTGTTTCAAAGATCTGAAGTAACACCAGTGTCTGATGCTGGGAGGTGTGTGATTTCACTCTAGAAGGGACCAAAGCCGAGGAATTTCCATGATTTTTTTTTTCTTTATCTTTTCACAGCTACTCTTGTTAATGTAATCATGAAGAGGTTTTTGCATTTCTGTATTCAATTTAGGGAGGAGGAACACCACTCTTTAAATAAGAATTCTAAGAAAGTATGTAATTTATATTATACATTTGTTATTTTGTATCTCTAAAATAATTATTCAGCATAGATACATTTACATTAAGCCTTTATCCAACCTTTCATGCTAGTAAATTAATGTAATTTGAGACAGCAAGTGTGTACCTAACTGTCTAATTAGATTGCAATAACTAGGTAGCTACCAATGGCCCCTGCTCTTACATTGAAACTATTGGTGGAATACGTGTGTAATTACATGGATGTGACCAGTACCATTGTGTTACCACGTTATTGCATAAATGTTGTTCACAAATCAATCCCATGTAACACAGTTACCATGTAAAAGTTAGTTATCATTACATCTAAAGCATTTAACCACCATTAACCATCTAAAGAGCAAGAGAAAATCTGACCTTTAGATTTTTGCTAAATATATTATTATTATTATTATTATTATTATTATTATATTATTATTATTATTATTATTATTATTAATGTTTAGTGAATTCCATAATATGCATCAGCATTGTAGCTGCCGTACTCATCACTGTTCCGGAATAAAATGGTTTCTAGGCACTAAAATGGTAAAATGGTTTGTAGGTTGCCCAAGGGCTGTCTTACCTCAGCCTAATTAAGGATTTATGGAGAGAACTTGACCAAGAAGTCCAACATCATTGCATACACTGTTTAACACTTTAGTGTCTGATGTATTAGGGGACATTCCAACATCTTGTAGAATCAAAGGACGGGATATAGCTGCAGGAGTGGACCACAGTGGGGAGCTATTTCTTTGGCATGGCTTTCTATTTACTATGTGTATATCTGTAAGCTGTCAATCCATGAATGTCATATTTGTATTAGATAGATCAACACCTTGCTGTTATCGCTGAATACAAGTGATTGCTGTCCTATCATTCACTGTATCAGCATTATTTTGATTTGTATTCATTTTTTCTTGCTCAACTCCAATTAACTGCCAGCTTTTTTGGTAACTGGTTTGAATACAAAAGGTCTGTACTGATTACATTAGAGCAATCACTTCTTATTCTGTCTCTAAAATAACAAGCAAGTTTAAGGATACCTTATAAATCAAAGTGAATAGTCAGCATACTCATAATGGCTCATTATCGAGAGAGATCATTTTTACTAGGGATTTGGTTTCAGCTGCTGCTGGGTGATTGTGGAAGAGGCATAGTTTGCAATACGTGATGAAAAGGTGAATTGCGCTCTGTTACTCTCTAGCTGAATAACTGGAATGTGTGCTTTACGGAGGTCCTAACATTCTCACAACCCCCTTTGTGTGAAAGAGTGACTTTAGTTGTGAACAGGATTTAGAATCTGTTGACCACCAGCTAAGTGAGATGAAACATTTATTGTTGTCTATAGCTATGTGATGTGTAAAATCACACCTTTGTGTTATACAGACTTAACTGAAGATGTAATCCTGCAAGGAAAAAAATAAATAAATAAACTACACTTATGCTACGTAATAATACTAGATTTGCCAATGAATGACAAGCAGGGGCATATTTTAACGTAAATGGTAAAATGGATTTGGCTTAGTTATTGTTTAAAAAGAGAGCGTTGTGCCCCACTAGCACCCAATTCTTGATAAGGATAGCGTATCACCACCATCCCCTGTTGTGTGTTGTTATTAATATGACACATCACCCATCATTTATTATCCTCTCTCTATAGAGTATATGAATATGATTATGTTATAATGTCCTTCTTCCCCTCTGATCCAATATTCAATCTATCGGCACAGTCCCCTATTCCCCTGTGTTACTGCAGTACCAGGAAGAGAAGGCATTATTTGGCCTTGTGTACAGCTTAAAAGCTTCATTAGTTACCAGGCCCTCTCTGTAAACCCAAGAGACTGAGGGAAAAAAAAAGATTAACCACTCTGTTATACCTATTATGGTGCCAGAAGAACAAATACACAGGCTTTAAACACATGTAAGTTATTAAAGCCCATAGGTGTAATATTAAAGTACACACTGGGTTATTCCAAAGCCCTGCTTGATTAGGCCTCTAAATAATGTGTTACCACAATGAGTAGCCTGTATGCTGGGCTATGGGCAGCCAGGGGCCTATTGGAACACTGTGTCATCTTATAACTGTTGGCAAAAGTTACCTAGACTCTCCAGCTTCAATACTGACCACAGCAGTTCTGCGGGTCCCAAAGGCTCCCAGATGCTCAGTACTAAGTGTCAAAGCCTGTGGCTGTTGAGACAAAGGATGGTTCATTACCGACTTCTACCTCCTTGTTACTAATTTTAAAGCTGTGACAAAAAAACACACCTTGGGTCTCATTAATGTCATTTCAATGTGCATAGCAGGTGTGTCTAATGTCCAAAACGAAATCCTGCCTAGGAAACAGTATGAAAAAAAAGATGTTTTTGCAAGCCCCACTGAACACAGTACATATATACTACCTGCTGTCTACTGTAAAGTACAGTCCTGTTAATACTGTCCTCAAATCCAGACTAATGTTTTTACACTATAAACACTACAAAGAAGTGTTGTGATGTATTGTATAATATATTGTGGTTAAGATCACTTATTATTAGTTTTAACACCCTTATTTAATTTGTCTTATTGTGTCCCCTTGGTTTGTAATGTGAGACTTGTGTACTCTCTAAAAATTCTGACCATTACAAAAAGTAATATATTTAAAAAAAAAAAAAAAAAAATGTTTTTCAGCAGTTCACGCTGTATAGTAAATAACACATCCGTTATAATCTGGCAAATTTATATTCCATCCTACTCACTGTATTTCTATGTTTCTGTGATTCTAGTTATTTCAACGCCAAGAAAAATGTAAAAAACTAAAATATAATTTTTCAGATAATGAACATTTTTCATATGTTCATTTCATATTTAAATGTTGTCCTGATTTGTTTTCATAAGAGAGTGAATGATATATGGGGTTTCATCCCCCAACTTGAACTGATTTAAAATATAAAATACAGCCCTAACTATTAAAATATAAACATACATACCAAACAACATATGTTTTGTAATTATATATATTATATATATACTTAGATATATATATATATATATATATTATATATATATATATATATATATATATATATATATATACAGTACTGTGCAAAAGTTTTAGGCAGGTGTGAAAAAATGCTGTAAAGTAAGAATGCTTTCAAAAATAGACATGTTAATAGATTATATTTATCAATTAACTAAATGCAAAGTGAGTGAACAGAAGAAAAATCTACAACAAATCAATGTTTGGTGTGACCACCCTTTGCTTTCAAAACAGCATAAATTCTTCTAGTACACTTGCACATAGTTTTTGAAGGAACTCAGCATGTAGGTTGGCCCAAACATCTTGGAGAACTAACCACAGTTCTTCTGTGGATTTAGGCAGCCTCAGTTGCTTTTCTCTCTTCATGTAATCCCAGACAGACTCGATGATGTTGAGATCAGGGCTCTGTGGGGGCCATACCATCACTTCCAGGACTCCTTGTTCTTCTTTACGCTGAAGATAGTTCTTAATGACAGGCGCTGTATGTTTGAGGTCGTTGTCATGCTGCAGAATAAATTTGGGGCCAATCAGATGCCTCCCTGATGGTATTGCCTGATGGATAAGTATCTGCCTGTACTTCTCAGCATTGAGGAGACCATTAATTCTGACCAAATCCCCAACTCCATTTGCAGAAATGCAGCCACAAACTTGCAAGGAACCTCCACCATGCTTCACTGTTGCCTGCAGACACTCATTCGTGTACCGCTCTCCAGCCCTTTGGCAAACAAACTGCCTTCTGCTACAGCCAAATATTTCAAATTTTGACTCATCAGTCCAGAGCACCTGCTGCCATTTTTCTGCACCCCAGTTCCTGTGTTTTCGTGCATAGTTGAGTCGCTTTGCCTTGTTTCCACGTTGGAGGTAAGTCTTCCATGAAGGCCACTTCTGACCAGACTTCTCCGGACAGTAGATGGGTATAGCAGGGTCCCACTGTTTTCTGCCAATTCTGAGCTGATGGCATTGCTGGACATCGTCCGATTGCAAAGGGAAGTAAGTATGATGTGTCTTTCATCTGCTGCAGTAGGTTTCCTTGGCCGACCACTGTGTCTACGGTCCTCAACATTGCCCACTTCTTTGTGCTTCTTCAAAAGAACTTGGACAGCACATCTGGAAACCCCTGTCTGCCTTGAAATTTCTGCCTTGGAGAGACCTTGCTGATGCAGTATAACTACCTTGTATCTTGTTGCTGTGCTCCGTCTTGCCATGGTGTATGACTTTTGACAGTAAACTGTCTTCAGCAACCTCACCTTGTTAGCTGAGTTTGGCTGTTCCTCACCCAGTTTTATTCCTCCTACACAGCTGTTTCTGTTTCAGTTAATGATTGTGTTTCAACCGACATATTGAATTGATGATCATTAGCACCTGTTTGGTATAATTGTTTAATCATACACCTGACTACAGGCAAAGGGTGATCACACCAAATATGGATTTGATTTAGATTTTTCTTCTGTTCACTCACTTTGCATTTAGTTAATTGATCAATATAATCTATTAACATGTCTATTTTTGAAAGCATTCTTACTTTACAGCATTTTTTCACTAAATCTTTTGCACAGTACAGTACATATATATATATATATATATATATATATATATATATATATATATATATATATATATATATATATATATATATATATATGTGTGTGTGTGAGTGTGTGTTTTAAGAACTGATGTTTTTATAGTATTAATATTGTTCATAATCTAGTAATTTAGAGAGCAAGATAAGGTAGCATGCAATCAAATTCAGTTTCTGACAAGCGTTTATTCAGGATAATGAGGTTAGTACCCTTATTTGCTTTATCAAAAGTGTAACATGCTGGTAAAATTAGCAAGGCAAATGTAAATGTAACACTGCAGAATTTAGGACAAGTGAAATGTCCACATATGTCATGCTGGAGTAATGGTTGCTGAATTAGATCTTTATTACTGGCAAGATTTAAAATCTTTGGTCTTTTGTACACAAAAGCAGACATGCTCCCTTCTGAACCAACAGCTGTTGATCCCTATTATTATCGATAAACACATTCCTTTAGTGCTCATTTTAGAAACACTTCAAAAAAACGTGCTTTGTTATAGATGGAAATGAGATTCTCTTGTTCACTTAAACTAATCCCACAAGCCAAGACTCTTGGCATGAAACCCATTAAAAAGTGGGCCACTGGTGAGGCTGTTGTAATATAAAGACAATATGGAAAAAATAAAAAGTACTAGATTGGTACTGGCAAAAGTGTCTGAAATTGATCTTCATGATCAGAAAACCTCTGAGACTGCATTATTGTTCATATTTAAATAGCTTAACCTTTGAATAGCAGTGTATGTAAGGAAAAAAATGCTGCCTTATCTTTCAGACCTAGCTCTTTTTTATAATCCCTAGCACCAACTAAGAAAAACATGACTGCACTCATTATAGTATACAAGCCATTGATACTAAAATGGAGAAGAGCTTTCCAGTACTAAGGACCTTATCTTTAGGCACTGTTTCTATTCCAATGCTATTTACAGTATCTGCATACTTTACACATTGTTTCAGGATTACACTTGCACTGGTGTTGTGCTATTTTTTTATAATTATGATTGTACTTTACGCAAGTGTGGGGACCTCCTGCTGTGACAGGTAGCTCCAGAAAATGAGATATCATATGTCAGAGCGCTAAAGCCAAAATAGTTTCAACACACATTAAGTACAGTATAATGTGTTTTAAGATTTAGTCTTTTATGTAAATGGTGTAGATGTGATGTGTCTGTGATGTGTCTGAAGCATTTGGAAGAAATCTGGGTATTTGTATTTTGAAACTTGAGACCCATATATATATTATGAACTATATATATATATTATATATCAATAGATATATATATATTATATATACTTACGGGGACTTAAGTCAATACTTGGTAGATGCACCTTTTGCAGCAATTACTGCTATGAGTCTTTTTTGATAGGTCTCTACTAGCTTTGCACAGTAGGATAGTGAAATTCTTGCCCATTCTTCATGGAAAAATTATTTCTGTTCTGATAAATTTGTTGGGGATCGTCAATGGACTGCAATCTTCATGTTTTGACATACATTTTTCATTGCATTCAAGTCAAGACTTTGACTGGGCCACTCAAGAGCATTAATTCTCTTCAGAGGCCACTCAACACATGTAGGGTTTGGTTCCTGCGAACCGGCCCTGCTCACGAGCAAAATCTGTCTAGACCCATCATAGAACCACCATGATGCATACTTCACGGGGAAGATGATGGACTACAGTGTGGTGAGAGGGATAATCAGCACCTTTGAAATGTTCTTGTACCCTTCTACTGCTCTGTGCCTTTCTACCGCTTTATCCCTGACTTGTTTCGAAAGGTCCTTGGTCTTCATGATTGCTTTGTTGGATCACTATGTGAGTTGCAGCTTGAAAGTCTTTATATACCTGAGTATTTAAAAGTTAAACCACTTTGAGTAAACACAGGCTGGAACCATTTCACTAATTTTGTGACCTTTCAAACAAATCTTTTGCACCTGAGCTGATTTAGGGCTGCAGTAGCAAAAGGGTTGAATACTTATGCAATGTAGATTAATCTGTTTTTCTCTGTAAATCTTACTTATTTATACTCTAGATGCATTTTTTTTTCTTATTTTATCAATGTGGAGTAGTACAGATTCTACAAGTAAAGTCTAATTTGAAAGCGTTGTGGAGTACGCTCAGGTGCAAACAAAATGTGAAAACTTTGCAGGGGGTGAATACGTGAATACTTCTGCAAACCACTGTGTGTGTGTGTGTGTGTGTGTGTGTGTGTGTGTGTGTGTGTGTGTGTGTGTTTATTTTGTGTCATGAAGTGTACTTTATAATAAATTTCGTAGTGTACGTGACGTCGAAAACTGCCAGAGCTTTTACTGTGTGCTGGCTCAAACCATGCACATAATAATAATTGTACATTTCTGTAGTGCTTTTTCAAGCACTGAAGCATCTCAAAGCTGTCTTACAAAGCAGAATAAGCAAATGCAAATGCATAAACCATTAGGTGCTCAGCAACATCCCATATTCAGGATAGACACAAACAGGTGAAAAGTATTTCAGTGCCATAGCTGATAGAGTTTTTGCATGCAACATTCTCCACTTAAATCTCAATTCACACAAACTCACACACCTAGATTTCAACATTGTGTCTGAATTGAAGGCCAGTGTCCAAAGCAATAATATTCCCACATCTTAACACAGACTGCACACAAAAAGAAACCATTGTACCACTATAATACTAGTAATATAATCACATTTTGTCTCAATACTCTCAATACTGCTCCTGCTGGGGCAGTTTGGCGCAATACTCAATATGGAGGGGCATTTTGCTACTGAATATAATGTGTACCTTAGTGTACATTATTCTGCCTCTTAGTGCTGTAATGTTGCATGCATAACGGTTATAACACATTAATAACTTGGTGTAACAGGGAGAGATCTGTGCTGACTCTGCTGGCGTGTTCACGGGCTGCAGGAAGAGGGCGGCAGTCGTCCAACAACCGCCTGTGAGTCATGGCAGTGGCATGGGGAGGTGGGAAAGTGGATGTGTGGACTTTCCCCCTCTCTGAATGGCTGAGAGGCGCGTCTTGGGAGATTGTTAGCCCTATAAATTAACGCTCTGTTGTTTCCTCAGATCTGCCCTGTTAAACGCTCCGAGGGTGCGGAAGCGCTGGTCAACGACCGAGAACCAGTGGGAGAGAAAGAAACGGAGGTTCAGAGCAAGACATTGAGGGCGGGGAACCCTTGGGCAGACCCCTGATTAGTATATCAGAGCAGGCTAGTGAGCCGGCAGTGTAAGACGGTGATCCGGGTCGCACGGGCAGCGGCGACCGGGATATTGTTGCAAAGTGCAGCACCTTTTCTTTGTAGTTTTTGTTACTGTTTTATTTTCCCTGTTTCTTTGTGCCTTCTGTTTTGAATTATTGTTTCAAAGCACCTGCAAGGGCGCCGGTATTGTGTACCATCGCTTGGTATGCCCGTGGTTCTGTTTACCATCGTTGGTAAATCAGACCATGGACCCACAGCGCCATCTGAGGGATTAAAGAAAAGACAGCACCCTGAAATAAAACTGGGCACCTGTGCGGTGTTGCCAAATTCACCTGTCTGTCTCCTGTGTCAGTGAATTACCCACCACCCTTCCACACTTGGTAACTACAGACATTCTGTACTCAACACTAACTACTTCATTCCGTGTAATCTGAAGTGCTACCCAAAGAGTTAACTATTCCTGCTCCATGTGATAGCTGGCACCGATCACTGCAATCAGTTCTTGTAACAGGTACCAGCCTTGGTGCAGCTCACTGCCATCTGTTTCATGAGCACTAGTGGGTGCCTCCGCCAGCACCCCTTGGCAAAAGAGCTGGCATCCATCAGGGAGACACAAAATCCAAAGCCACTGCTACTCCCAGCTCAGATTATATCAGTAACCCATACACCCACCCATCCTCCAGTTTATCTGCAGCAAATCGCCTTGTTATGAGCTGCATATATTGTTTAACAAAACACATGGAATGGTGTTGTATATTATTGGTAGTGTTATGGATGGAAATTAAAATGTTAAATTATATTGGAACTTCGGGCAAGGTTTCAGATTTTACTGAAAGTTAAGCATAAAGGGTTTTTCTTCAGACATATTTGTCATAATGTAAAACCAAATCCCTTGCATGCCACTCAGTACATCTGTGTATCACCATATCAGATGGGTATTATTAAACAGCAATAAAACAGTATCATTACTTATTAATGAAGACATGTTGACAGAATCTAAACTTTTAAAGAACATAACATGATGTATAGTATAATAAAATAGATTAGCCTGTGTTTTTAATCAAGCCAAGTACCTTGAACTTTTATAAGTGGCATCATCAAAAAGAAGAACACATAGTATTATCAGTATACTGTTTATAAACTGCATATACTGTACCTGATTAAATACATACATGAAGAACATGCTCTAATATTTGCACAGATTTGTTCCTTGCAATTGCATTTTTTTATTTCAGCATCACTGAGAGGAAATGTATCCAGAACACCAGGGTCGACGCCACTGCTTCTCTTCCTCAATGAGAAAACATGTTATCTTTAACATCTGTTAAGCTGTCATGTTCACTTGGAATTCTGTGTCATGATAAAGACAGCGCCTCAAACAGCTCAACACTCTGACACATAACGAAGGGGTGCTTGCTGATTGATGCAATATATATAAGCTGGATTACAAGCCTAAATAATATTTTGAAAATTAAATGAAAATAAAATAAGTGAAATGGTTTTCAGTTTTCAGTTGAATTGAATGGATCAGGGAAAGACAATCAGGAGTCTGCTCATACTCAGATTTTCTGAATAATTACCTTTAAGGAGTATTTGTTGGCAGGTATTAAATCCATTCATTAATGTGTTGATTTCACAACAGTATAAACTGCCATTCCACCTTTACAGTTGAGTACCCATCAATGACAATTTTCTTGCGCAGTGTGTTTTAAAAGCTGATGGAAGCATATTTTCCTGTCATTCGGGGCGTTGACATTTTCACTGCCTTACTGCCGTACTGAGACCATAACCTGACAAAGAAAATATGTTGTAAAACTAGCAAATGCAACTGATTCGTCATGAAATTGTGACCTTTCCTTAAACCAAACTCAGGTACCACTGTGAAAACTGGCATATGGGTTTCTTTGTCAAGTTAAACCAGAGATAACACCTTGACCAGGACTACCATCCCACAGTTCACTGCAAAGATGATGCAGTTCTATAGAAAGTGAAAAAAAAAGATTTCATATAAAAAAAACATATAAAAAGAAAGGTAAAATAAATAAGAGCTAATAAAATATAAATGAGTTTTAGTTAGCTTGATCACAACAGATGCTATATTAAATAACAGTCAGATTGGTATTGATTGATACCCAATAATTGTGTAAACAAGGAAAATCCAGCAAACACATTGTTTTGTGTTGACTTATTAACACGTTATATTCCATGTAATTAACACCTAACAACTTCAAATTTCTTAAAGTAAATTACTCAGAAACACCCAACACATCCTTAACCCACGTAGTTGTTGTTTTGAGAAAATTTAATTGAAAGTGAAAAAAAAAAAAAAAACATATCTTTGGTCAGATCAAATTAATAGTGCCATCAAATAATGTATTTAAACGACATGTTTAATTGAACCATAAATTACTTTTCAAGCAATGAAATGTTAACTCAACATGAATCATTATAAAAAAATGAAAAAATACATCTGTGATAGTGACACTGTGTAGCAATTCACTTGCTCCATAAAGTGGGTGTAAGTTTCACCCACCTGTCCCTTTAATTGGGGTCAGTAGCCTGGACAGAATTGGTGGCCCGTACGGGGAACCTTTGTGTCTCATTAAATTCATATTCAAATTAATTGATTTAAATTGTTGGAAACCTGATGTCAGAAATGGAAAATCAATTTAAAACTCAGTTTCCCATAGCTCCTTGCTATCACCCCTCTGTTCATCCCCCCCCCCCCCCCCCCCCCCCCCCCCCCCCCCCCCACCACCCCCCCCACCCCCCCCCCCCGGCCCCCCAGATATATATTTGAGGAGGTTAGAGGCCTCGAGGAATCTCCGAGGAACTTTTGGACAGGCCATAATTTCGTATTAGGAAAAGAGTATTCCTTTAGTAAATGATTATGTTCCACATTATTGTAAATCTTTTCATATTACTGAAGTAAAGTGTCTTGACAGGATTTAAAAGTTATGAAAAATCTTGTTTAGGCAATGCACCAAATTCATTCACGGACTTTAGAACATAATCAGATTTGTCATTTTCATAATCTTGTACTTTGTCTAAACCTTTCTTTTTTGTTTACACTGTTACTTGTTTAAGTTTAGTTGCTGTTCAAGGACTGTTTATGGATTTTTTGTTAGTGTGTTCAGTTTCCATTTTGTTCCTGATTCTCCTGATATTTGGCTGTTCACCACGCAACCAGGTACTACTCAACAGACTCAACATTTTCTACGATCGCTATTTTTTCATCAATCTTCATCCATCATCATCAATACAGGACTCTATTCAGGACTTCACTATTTGTTGGTGAGATTATTCCTTTTCTGTTTGCTGTTTTTTTTTTTCTACTTTACTTTGATACTTTGGTTCCTGTAATTTTGGTTTTGTTCTTTTGTTACTTTGGATTACATGAGCATTGCTTCACTGGACTTGTTAGGCCAAATTTAATTTATCATCCATTGCCATCAAGACTGTCTTTGTAATTGTTTTCCCCATATACTTATTCATTCACCTTTGTCTCTTTTTCCTGTCGGTGTGTTTGTTTTGTATTGGTGTGGTGTTTGTGTGTGGGGGGGGTTTATTGGAGACCCACCGGACACCGCATTCATTTCACTTTAATGTTATTTTGTTTGGATGTTTGTTTAGTTCACTTCACTGTCTTACTCACCTACACCTTCCACTAAATGTTTTCTACAATAAGTTGTTGTCATTATATTTCATTTATTACATTATAGTTTACAACAATAAACCGTTTGTTTGTGAAATTGACACTCTGACATCCCTGCTTTTGCTGTCTGTCACTCTTGCTGGCTTAGTTAGTTATAGATATTTGGCCAGTAGTATCTCCTTAGGGAGGGCAGTACAGCTGCTTCTCAGTTGTGCAGTGTGATCGTTATAACTGTCTGGTACGATACGAAAATGTGCACAAAAGGGGTGAAAGTACTGGGCCACTCAAGAACATTTTTTATTATTATTTCCATTTGAATATAAAACAAACAGGGTACCATTACCTCCCCCCCCCCATCCCTTTAATTGTAGATTACTGAAAATTAATGTCATATAAAAGTTGAATCACTGTTTAATGAATGACACATATGACTGTCACCAGGTCCCTGAGTCATCATAACCTGGTAAATAAATACATCGAAAATTGTAATTGAATCTCAAGTTGCAATAGGTTGATGTCCAATGGGAGAAAGAGTTCAAACTGCACAGATAACTTGCTGGTGGTATTTTTAGGTAGAGGCATGAACATGAAACCAAAATAAATTATTTAACCCGGTGACAAGTACTGCACAATGCCATTTAATCCAGTACATCCCTGCTAAGTGCCTTAGCTTCAGAAACAGAATATTGCTTTCACTAGCTTGCTTTCTTGTCCCACATATGAGAGCCTTCTCACGTGTAGCTGTACCCAACTCACTACTGGAGACATGGAAATCAGACTTATTACAGAGTTTCTAAAAGAAACTTCTGAAAGCACTCCTTGCCGCATCTGTAAATTACTTACTTAACCCAGGGTGGTAAAATGCTGACAGTTGTTCATCTAAACACCAGGTCCTCAATTAAATGCTATGATTAGAACATGAGAATAGAGAGGCTATATTTGTTGCATTGCATTCTCAAGATTTTCTTCTGATTTTTTCCTCTGATTATTATTGCCCCTAATATACTTGCAAATCTCAAGGAACAAATCACCATGTGATGTTATTTAATAAACTGGAAAGTTGATTAGCATTCATATTTATGTAACATTCTGCATACATTCTGCATATGTTTAAAATAAATTATGTTATTGTATGCTATGTTTTACAGATCTAGAGAGACTTTCACTCTGCAGCAAGTATGTACTAGTTCCTAAATAAATTACGATGCACTGCAAAATATGTATAAATTAATTGACTAAGTTATTTGTAACGGTTAATAGCAACATTATCCAAAACCGAAAGCCCTGACCTTTACTCTTGGGCTATCTATCAAATTGTGTACAGAGTCCCCAAATCTTTCACCACGTGCCAAGGGAATTATATCCCATCAACTCATTCCTCCACTAGCCTCTAAAGGGATGCATAATCAAGATTTGATTATATCAGTCTAAGATCATGATATATATAGTATATATATATATATAGATATATAGTATATATTATATTATATAATATATTATATATACTATATATATCTATATATATATAGATTATATATATATAGTAATCCATTAGTAATCACAGTTTTCACATTTTCTTGCTTTAAAACTTGCAGCCATGACAATCTGAAATAGGAATTCATATGTGTTATATACAGAACCTACTCTACACATTCAAAGCAAAAACAAAAAGAAAGAAGTAAATAGATAATTAATATGAAAAAAATGGAAAAGTCATGAGTTAATAAATATTCAAACCCTTTGCTGTGGCAAACCTAAATTAATTCAGGTGCACAAAATTACCTTAACGAGCCACACAATTAGTTGAATGGCCTCTGTCTGTGTGCAATATTAATGGTTCTCATGATTTCAGAATAAAAATACCTGTCTCTGAGAGATTCCTTGGTCAGGTAGTGCATTTCAAGCAAAGAATCAACCATGAAGACCAAGGAGCTTTCAAAGCAAGTCAGGGATAAAGTCATTGAAAAGCACAGATCAGGAGAAGGGTACAAAAAAGTATCGAAGTCTCTGCATATCCCTAAAAACATAGTTTACTCAATCATTAAGAAATGGAAGGTGTATTGTACCACCCAGACACTGCCTAGATCAGGCCATCCTTCCAAACTGAGCAGTCGGGCAAGGAGGAAACTGGTGAGGGATGCCATTGTGAGGCCAACCACAACTTTGAAAGAGCTACAGAGTTCAATGGATGAGATGGGAGAAAATGTGCATCAGTCAACAATATCCAGAACACTTCACAAAAGTAGCCTGTATGGCAGGGTGACAAGAAGGAAGCCATTACTAAAAATAAACCATCTCAAAGCCTGCATGGAGTTTGCAACAAAGCATCTGAGTGATCCTGCTAAAATGTGACAAAAGGTGTTATGGTCAGACGAGACCAAATTGGAACTTTTTGGTCTAAATGCCAAGCGTTACGTTTGGCGCAGACCCAACACAGCACATCTCCCAGTCAACACCATCCCTACAGTCAAGCATGGTGGTGGCAGCATCATGCTATGGGGATGCTTCTCCTCAGCAGGGACCAGAAAGCTGTTATGATTTAAGAATAATAATAGGCAAATAATAGAGGAAAACTTGTTTCAGTCTGCTAAAGACTTAAAACTGGGGCAAAAATTCAACATTAAGCAAGACAATGACCCAAAGCACAAGGACAAAGCTATACTGGAGTGGCTTAAGAATAAGAAAGTGAAAGTCCTTGAATGACCCAGTCAAAGTCCTGACTGAATCCTATTGAGAATCTGTGGAAAGACTTGAAAAGTGCTGTCCATAAGCGATCCCCAAGCAACTTGAGAGAGCTTGAGCAAATCTGTCAAGAAGAATGGGCACACATTGTACTAAGCCGGTGTGCAAAGTTGGTAGAAACTTACCCAAAAAGACTTGCGGCTGTAATTGCTGCCAAAGGTGCTTCCAACAAATATTGATTAGACAGGTCTGAATACTTAAGCAATCGACATATTTCAGTTTTTTCTCTTTAGATTTTGCTGACATTTACTGTAACTTACCCTTAGAAATCTTCAGCTTGAGCATTTAAGTTTTGAATAGAATATTAAGTTTAAAAAAAATTTCACAAAATGGGACACCATAGGAAGGGTCTGAATACTTTTGCAAGGCACTGTATATATATATATATATATATATATATATATATATATATATATATATATATATATATATATACACACACACACACACACACACACACACACACACACACACGGGTAGTAGAAAAAAAGGGACACCAAGTATACTGAAATCAAGGGGTTCCACACAGGTGTGGCTCATGCATTAATTAAGCAAATAACATTCCAGCATGCTTTGGGTCATGTATAAAAATGCTGGACAGGACTGGTTGCCTATAATTATGGCTGCAAGAGGAGACCTCAGTGACTTTGAAAGAGTAGTGATTGTTGGGGTGCATTTGGCAAGAGCTTCACTGACCAAGACAGCTCAACTTCTTGATGTTTCACGTGCAATTGTATCTAAGGCGATGTCGGCATGGAACTCAGAGGGAAAGACATCATCAGCAAAGGTCAACAGTGGACGGTAGCGCATACTCCAGGATCGTAATATCCATGCATTAATTCAAAGTGCAAGGCAAAACAGACGAGCATCTGCAGATCAATTGACTGCAAATTTCAACCTGGGGCATGAGCAGCCAATTTAATCAAAAACAGTCCACCGAGAGCTCCACAGTGCAGGATGCCATAGTCGTGTTGCAGTGCATAAACCGCTCATCACACCTGGCAATGCACGTTTGCGAGTTCAGTGATGCAAAGAGCATAGGAAATGGACTACCAAGCAGTGGAGAAATGTGATATGGTCAGATTAATCATCCTTCACCATGTTCTCGACAAATGAACGAGTGCAAATGTGGCGCTAACCAAAAGAACTCTACAGTCTTGAGTGCTTGGTTCCAACAATGAAGGGTTCAGGTGGTTCTGTAATGTTGTGGGGCGCATTTTCATGGCATGGTTTGGGTGCACTCATTCCCTTAGAAGACAAGGTCAATGCTAATCGCTACTTAATGGTACTAAGTGGTCATCTTTCCTGCCAGGGAGGTGTCTTCCAGGATGACAATGCCTCCATCCACAGAGCACACGTGGTGACCAAATGGTTTGATGAGCATGACAATGATGCTATCCATATGTCATGGCCTTTTCAGTCACCAGATCTGAACCCAATGGAGCATTGGATATTCTGGAACAACGCCTGAGACAGCATTTTCAACCTCCATCAAGCAGACATGAGCCGATTGACTTTCTCGTGGAAGAATGGTGCCATATGCCTCCTGCAGAATTCCAAAGGCTGGTAGACTCTATGCCATGGCGTATATAGGCCATACTGGCCGCACGTGGTGGCCCAACACCTTATTAAGTGACTTTACATTGGTGTTTCCATTTTTTTTTCCACTATATATATATATATATATATATATATATATATATATTATATATATATATATATATATATATATATATTGTAAGGTACCAGGGAGGGGGTTAAAATCCTTCCCTGCTAAAAACCTTGTGAGAATGCACATTTGGGTGTTATGGGGTTTAATTGTAATTGTTTTAATGATTTAGTTAATCCTCGGCACCTGATCGTAATTATAAATTAGAGACAGGTGCAGGGTATTTAAAAGAGGCAGCCAGACTGATCGGGGCTGCTGAGTGAAGAGCCCGACTGCGTGTGTGTCCAGTCGTATTGAAGAGAGTGCTGAGAGAAGCCCGTTTTGGTGTTTGTCAGGTAAACGGCTTAGCCGTCCTGTGGTTTAGTGAGGAACCAGTCTATGTTTAGTCAGAGCTCCAAGAGGGAGCTAGGCATTTGTTTTGTTTTCATTTCTGTGTTTATTAAAAAGTGCGCGTCAGCGCCGTAAAAAAATCAATTTTTGTGTCCTGGGTCTATTTAAAGGGGCAACGAACTCCGTGAGTGCGAGGATCGTTTTACATATGGTACCAGAAGTGTGTGTGGGCGCCCCTATGACCCAGTAAAATGGAAACCCTAGAGGATTTGGTCGCTTTGATGAAGAGAAACACTGCTGCCCAGATTGAGCAGAATAAGAGATGGAGATTGAAACTTGGAATGCCAGAGCCGGAACCGACGGAGCTGGATCTGCTGCTCCAAAAATGGGAGCAGGCAAGACAAGCCCAGCCGCCGCTCCCAGAGCCCAGAGAAGAGGAGCCGCCGCTCCCAGAGCCCAGAGAAGAGGAGCCGCCGCTCCCAGAGCCCAGAGAGGGAGAAGCAATGAACAAAGAGGAGGAGGTGAGGTGCCCACCTCCATCACCCCAGCGAACCAGTCCGGCACTGCCAGTTGCGGTCCCTTGCCCCTTGCTCCTGGACACCCTGCCGGTCTTCCTAGACCTTCCTGCGCTGGACCTGGAGCCCAGGAGTCTGCAACATTGGCCACAGCTTTTCCCCTGGTTCCCTGCTCCGCTCTTCCCGAGCACCCAGACGTCGCTGGGCTGCTGCCAGACGTCGCTGTTGCTCCCCCTGTTCGCTGCTTCGCTCCCCCTGGGTGATCGGACATCGCTGCGCCGGTCCCCAGTGGAAGATCTCTGTCCACTGCTGCATCCTCCTGTTCCCCGGTCGTCACTTCGGTCGGCCCTGTCATCCCGGTGGGGTCCCTTGTCGCCGGTTCAGGGTCCCTTCCTGGAAGTGCCGGAAGGTTCGACCCACCCTCAAGTCCGCCCGTGGAAGAGGGCGGAAATGGACATTTCGGGACTTGAGTGTGGGTGGTTGTGTTTTAGGGGAGGGGGTGGCCTTGGTATGGCCGATCAGTGTTTCACACTTGAGGGGGAGGATGTGTAAGGTACCAGGGAGGGGGGTAAAATCCTTCCCTGCTAAAAACCTTGTGAGAATGCACATTTGGGTGTTATGGGGTTTAATTGTAATTGTTTTAATGATTTAGTTAATCCTCGGCACCTGATCGTAATTATAAATTAGAGACGGGTGCAGGGTATTTAAAAGAGGCAGCCAGACTGATCGGGGCGGCTGAGTGAAGAGCCCGACTGCGTGTGTGTCCAGTCGTATTGAAGAGAGTGCTGAGAGAAGCCCGTTTTGGTGTTTGTCAGGTAAACGGCTTAGCCGTCCTGTGGTTTAGTGAGGAACCAGTCTATGTTTAGTCAGAGCTCCAAGAGGGAGCTAGGCATTTGTTTTGTTTTCATTTCTGTGTTTATTAAAAAGTGCGCGTCAGCGCCGTAAAAGATCAATTTTTGTGTCCTGGGTCTATCTTAAAGGGGCAACGAACTCCGTGAGTGCGAGGATCGTTTTACAATATATATGGAAAAGGTTCACCATTGCCGTTTACAAAGCAGTAATACTACTGGACAGAGGAGAGTCAGAAGCTGGAGTTGCTTCAGAACATGCTGTCAAGGAGCAGCAATTGTGAATGTTCATGACAAATTGTGTCTGTTGCACTTAAAAGCTGCAACTTTACAAGAAATTAAACGATCCTCCAAAGCTCAGGGGTAAGAGTAAATTAAAGTGTGTTTACAGCTTTGCCTTAAATACATTAAATTAAATTACCTCCTTTGAAACCATGTATCAACACCAAATCAAGCCCCCTGAACATATTGACAGTGTCTGGGATGCAGACGTTAGTTTACTCAGTGCCTTTTGGTGTTCTCTGTTTCCTACTAGAATGACAAATGGACCAAAGGTATTTTTTTATTTTTTATTATATCATGAAAAAAAGATCAGCGATAAGATCAGTGCTGTACTTACACAATTCAGACACCTTTTGGCACTGTGCACTATGTAAAAATTACTGTAGCAACAAAACCAAAAAAACAATGACAACAATCTATTAATTATTCTGTCAATTGAATTACTAGTAGAAGTATTGGAATATTAGCCAAAATATTATTTCACATCCCTACTTTGTAACAGTTTTTGTTGTTGTTGTTGTTGTTGTTGTTGTTGTTGTTTTTTTGTTTTTTGTTTTTTTTTTTTTCCCCCAGAGAGATTCCAATAGGACATAGATTGGAACTCTTTAAAGATGCACTGATTGAGAACATATAAGACAACATATCTACAAATATGACTTTCATCATCATCTTGCATTGTTGTTTTACTAAAATCCTCATTCTTCCATCATATGCCTGGCATGACAGTCTGGTCTCTTACCAATCTCAATGATACCAGACACATATTATCTGGCCCAGCTGTGGACATGCCTGTTATTTTGCTGTAGTGAGGTCTGGCAAGTAGGGGGGACTGCAGACCAAGCTATCCAATATTCCAACCTGTTTCTAGTTATTGAAGCAGACAGCTTTGGGGGTGGAAGCAACAGAGCAGGATTAATTCCTGACTTCTCTGATGGCAACCTACCACTGTGTTTATACGACATTGAGCTAGGCAGCTGACCTTCTCTTTGCATGGGGTTATTGAAATGATCCGAAATGCATGTTGGTTCATCAGCAGGTATCAAGCTAGACTCCATCTACAATAAAATATCTTACAGAACAAGTAACAAGCTGCTCTTATGTTTAACTAAGGCCTCACATGCTTGCTTGCATTTTTGATAATAGTTATTATGTAACATCAATTTTTCTTTCACTAAAATGGTGCACATTTTTTTTTTGGTAACAACCTTGACAAAATGTGTCCCTATTGTTTTAAATTAAAAGAAAATGTAAATGATCATGTTACGTAATTTGAATTTGCAGAAGCTCTTAAAATAAAAATTAGTGACAATGCATTATTTTTCTTTTTCCATTTAGACTCAAACCAGTGTAAGTGAATATGGTATAATATGTGTTATGTTGCTGTTTTGCAGACATGAAGAAATGGGATGTATCAACACAGATATACATATACATCTCAAACCCAGCGTGCAGCCTTTTTTTTCTTTTTTAGAAATAAGATTGAATGAACACAGTAGCTGTCCTTCACTTTCAAAGCCTGGTGACGGGAGTTTCCCTGTACAGATCAGCAAATAAATGCAATCTCATGTTCAGTGGATTGGACTGGTTGTCACGTCTTGCTAGCAGAGAATATAACCGTGCCTTCCTGATGTTTAAGTGTAAGCATAACCTCTGCCCTTGCTACTTAAGCTACAGACTACCTGACAGCCCTGCAGCATACTGTTAGGGACTAGATCTGCTGTGCAAGGTAACTTGCACTCATGATAGGTGACAGGCAATAGTGGAAATCTATCCCCTGAATATTCAGTTGCTGTGTACTGGAACTCCAACATGAAGCAAACAAATAAACTACAAACACTCTATTCACACCAAACACAGGTCAAATACTGAGAAACACTTAGACACAGATTTATTTTTTTTAATTTTTATACTGGTTAAAGAGAATTATTTGGAGGTAAGGCTCTAAAAGTATACAAGACCTTTATTTATCTTCTCATCTGCAGAATCTAGTCTTACATTAAAATAATTAAATAAAATTAAAAATAAAAAATCATTTGGGGCTTTCATTGGCCTGAATATTCATGCAGATGAACACAATTAGTAGACAGTACAGAGCATTTTTCCCCACCCAGTTGGTCAACTTGCTAGCCCTGCAGCACTGTGAGCCTGTGAAAGCAGAGCCAGCCATTTGTGTTGATGAGTTCTGGATCAATAGTAATTTATTTGTTTCTTCCGTCATGGGAAACCAGTATGGGCTACTTCCATATTAGATGTGTTACTGTCTTTTAAGCGTCTCTGTTACTCCACCCTTTACACTTTCGGTTACTTTTGCATTTTAAGGTCAGTGATTCATTCGTTTAAATACAATCTAGACTGTCTATTGGGTATCATTTTCTTCAATCTATTTGCTGTGGGTGTGCACTCAGATGCAAATATGTTTTTGGGTTAGTTATTATTTTGTGAAGTTTCTTTTTGGTTTGCCACCTGTCAATGCCCGACTTTCTAAAAATGGAAAGAGCTGAAATAAAACACAAAACAATGATAAGGAACTAAACTGTACACCACGTGCGGTATTCTGTGCGCAAACCCATCGTAGAAATTGGATCATTGAAATTATACTTGACAACGAGAGCTGTACTGAAGATATATATGTGGAGAAAAACACATCAACACTGTTGTTCTCCTTTCAATTAATCACTTGAAAGCAAGTGCAACACTTTTGATTCCATTGAGGCAGACTGCTGATGTGAAAACAATGTTCTACAACAATGCCATACACAAAGGCAAAATATTATACATTGTCAAACCTAGTCATTGTGTTAGGTAGGTATTGTGTTACTGCTGGTACAATTGTACCCTCCTAAACTTAAAAAAAACCCTAAACAATAATGAAATAGACAGTAACAGTAGCATCTTCACGTGCTATTACTAGATAACATAACTAGATTGCTATTACTAGATTACGTATATATCATTAAAAAAAAAAAAAAAAAATCACATATTTCGGACAAAATAAACTGTTACAGTATTGTGACTTAGAGGTAAAACTGAGGAACTTTTTTTTTTTTTTTACCACAGCTGGGTACATGCAGGAACCCACATGATATCTAATAATCATCTAATTGAAATTTGCAAGACTTACAATAATGTTTGCAGCAGAAATATTGAACAAAAACAAGCTCCCCAAAAATAGAAACAATGTCCTTCTTTTTTATGGTTTATTTATTTTTTACTTGCAGTACTGTAACTTTCAAACCAAGATAAAAGCAGCAACTCAGTTATAAGATACCTATGTACTCTACATACTGTTGGGAATGTTTTCTGATGTTTGCGTTAGTTACACTATCCACCTAATATCAAAAACCAATTAGCAAGACTCAAGATGATACCATTGGTGCATTATTGTAAATGTATGAGGTACTGTGGTACCATTATGTCAATGGCTCCCAACACTGAAGGTGCCCTAGTAACACCCACATCAGCAAATGAAAGACAGCAGTGGACGTATACAGAAAAAAATAGGACCGGACGTTTTACTGAAATAATCAGGGTAATGCCATTTCTATTTCCACTTGGGGAGGGGAGGGACTACAGAATGCCATGGGGTGTTCTGTATCTAGAGTGGGTTAAAGATCCCAGGGAACCAAGGAGACCCCTGTTCCTTATTCCCAGTTCAGTCACTGACAAGCCCCAATCCTGGAGGAGAATCTCTTATTCATCCCACATCTGCCTCATCCAGCTGTAAATCACAAGACAGCGGGACTCCCGCTGGAAATCAGATGAGGCTTTCACGACTACCATTATCTTGAACAAAAGCACTTCAGTGTTGTAGTGACAGGGGGCTTAAACACGTCCTTAGATTCATCCGTTTGCGGAGTATACTTTCATTCGATTGATTTTATAACATTTTTAATGTTTTAAATCAACAGAAGGGGCATGAAAAATGGCCCAAATATGTACAGTAAATGTTCCACTAAATGGTTACTCTTCTTACTCACCGTAATCCATTTTTTAAATCATTATGCCAGTTAAAACAACAGCAGATTTCATCCATTATCAGCCTTATGTAAATTATTATTAAAAGGGATGCCTGTGTGTGCATATGTCATGGAACCTAATGTTTAATTTTAGTTCCTTATTTAAAGCAGCAGTTTTACATTTAGCTATTTTAGCTTATTTCTAAAAACATAAAAATAAAATGTTTTCTAAACCAGTAGGCCAGTAACTTCAAACGTCGAATCTACTCAATAAAACAACAAGGTCTGTTCATAGATTTCAAGCCCGGTTTCTATGCCAACCACTTTCAATTAATCCTCTTAACAGGATTCCTCTTCCTTTGCTCTCAAACGGGCACTTGTGCTTATAAATTGCTTTTGAATTGCAAGCCCAACCGCCTCTCTCTTTGTCCCACCTTAGCTACCCCGCCTCTTTTTTTTTTACTTTTAACAGTTAAATCATATTAAAATAAGTCATCCTCAAAACCTAGGAACATAGCAGGTGGTTACAAACTTGAGATTGAGAATCTCTATAAATTGCTTATGCAAGTTTTCTTTTGTATTTATTTTTTAAAACAATTTGAAGAATTTGGTCAGTATTTCCATGGATAGAAGTTATATCTTCATACATATCTAAATATGCCAACTGCTCAATAAAACAACAAAGAAAATGAAATACCAAACCTTCACCTACCAAGTGACCTACAAAAACATTTTACTTGTGTTTATTATCCACAGTATGCCCTGCAGCTTATATTGCGATTGTATTAGTCATGTCATTCTTTCTGTCTATTTATGTGTGTACACTGAAATAAGTCTCTATTATTCAAGAGCCCTGATAGCATTATGGGCATTAAATAGAACAAAGAAAGATATGGCAACTTGACTGCTTCCATATGGATTCTAACAACACTAAATCAGCCAAGACTACAGAGCCTACATTAAATAATTGTGATGGCTCCCACCCTGACAACTACATAACTATTGCTACATGAGCACAATAAACTCAGTCTAGGATAAAGACAGACAAGGATTAGGAAAGAATGTTAACCATTGGAGAGCACCTAATTTGAACTTTTGTATGGAAACTGCAGATGGTGTACATTGTCACATATTTCCATGGAAATTCCCATGTTTTTTGTTTAAGTAATATCCAGTTTATTTCCAGAATTCATTTTTAAGTAAACACAGCAACATCCACCTGTACTACATTTATTGAAGAGATCTTCCAGCTTTTCAGTGTAAGCTCAACACACAGGAAGCAAACTACAGCTTCTGAATTACAATGCAAGATAGCAAGTATCTAAACATTCTTGGTGGTAAAGGATAACCTAGTCATACTTTACCTACCAACATTTCAGCACAGTGTTTGAAGGGTACGTCTATTGGATGAGCTTCCGTCTACTTTGTGGCTGTTAAAAGGTCCAACAGCACTTTCTGGAAAGGAGTAATACAACAACAGTGATAACAGTACATTTTATTCTTACATTCACTGAAGAATCTCAAAGTACTTTACAGGGCAAAAAAAAAAAATAAAAAAAAAAATAAGACAATACAAGGTGCAGGGACCACTGTAGACGTGTTTATTTATGTATTTCAATTGATTTCAGTACCAGTTGTAATGATACTAATTTTTTTCCCCCTCAGTTTTCTGCCGAGCTGGTCTGAGGTGTGTGTGTTTGTGTGTGTGAGGGGGTTGGGGTGGGTGTTTCATTTTCCTTTCCACTGTGATTCAGCAAGGGGGCAGAGGATCTCTATTGAAATGCTTTAGAGGCCTGATGCCTCAAAGTATGACTTGGCAGACTACATGGTAGACAGGTATCAGTAATTCCAGGGTTAAGAGCCTTAGTCTGAGGATTTCTGTCCATAAGCCCTATCATAAGATAGAGCTAAGTCAGCCATTGTGTCAGTGTGACATCTTTTCTATTTAATTGAATGAGGTCTTCAAATCATGATATGAAACATCAGACTCATAATGTGGTGTGTTTTTTTTTTTTTTTTCGGGTTAGAGCCTTAGTCTGAGGATCTTCTGTTCAAATTTCTGACAGCTAATTCAGCCCCATTGTTCAGTGGTAACACTTTCTACCACTAGTAAAAAGATAAATTAACTTACAAAAGTTTAGTACTATATTTGTAGTCTGAGTGTAATGTGTGTGTGTGTGTTTTTTTTTTTTTTTTCAACTGTTATCCCAAATTCTGACCTTCTAAACTGGGACTGACATTGTCATTTTTTTGGTATTTATAATATTTTTTTTTCTAAATATTATGATATTGATATCTGACACTTTCAGATGGATTTATATAGTAAACTTTCTGGCAACTTGTTAAAGAATAGAAATCAGTTGCTCAGGAACAGATTGAATGAGACTAGCCTGACGGTTGGCTGGAAGAATAAGACAGACACTAAGATATAAGATAACCCTCCTGTAAATCAAATCTGACCCGAAAGGTAATATTTTGAAGTATTCTGTAACTATCTAGCAGTTTGTGCTGAACTCTTTGGATGTCCTAAACTAAAATATATTTTACATTAAGATTGGTATTGAAAAGCAGCTTTCTCCTTATTTTACAAAATTGGGTTCTAGGGTCACATTTTACACAGATTTTCTTATATCATGGAGTAGTAGAAATGCCCTCATGAAGGCTGACATGAAGTTGTTTTGTTTTTTATCACTTTAATTAGCAGTGGCCCTGTGTGGAAGGAATACAGCTGCATGATCGCAAATGCCAGTAATGTGATGCAGAGGATGTGGAGGCAGGACCAGCTTTCTGTATTTCAGATTACACTGTAGTACAGTGGATAACAGAAAATGGTGAAAAAAGCATGAAAGAGTAGCAAAAATGTTTTACAGTCTTATTAGATTTCTAACTTACTGCTGAGTTTATTCTTTCAAGGATTTTCATTAGCTTTTTCTAAATAATCAGTTACATTTTTCTGTTAGTTGACTTGCTAAATGGAGTGAATAAGCTGTTGTTTAAAACACCAATATTTAAGAATATGTTGTTACAATGTATGTACGCAAAACAATCCTTAATAAACAAGCAAACGACAAGTGATAGCTCAGCAAGATAAACAGACAGTTAGATGAATGATGATCAAATGGATGCACCTGCAGAATAACAAATCAACACAAAAACAGATATCTACATATCAAAAGTCATAATTAGAACTTAAAGATTAAGTAGCATGTTTCTGAAAAATATAACGTTATAAGTCCCTGTGTGTTGCTACAACTGTTTAAATATTGATTGAGATTTGAATTCTAAATCACTGACATAACAACAAGTGCTCTGGCTTTTCTTTTTACATACCACATCATGGTTGGTTATTTCTGTGTTACCTGTTTGATAATGTTGGCAATACTCCTTACACAGTGCACTAGAGCGGCCATTTTGAAAACAGCTTTGAAACAGACTTCAAGGTATAAGTGTAAAAGGTTATCAGGATATTAATAATGGAAAACAAAATGTACAGGTACATTATTTAAACAATTGTAGCGACACGTAGGAAGGTGTAACACTATGGGTTGTATTTTCCCCTGTGAGCAAACTACCCACTCCATAGGAAATGAATTAGATGGGCAGTTTGCCTACAGTTTGCCCATAGGGAACATCAAGCCCTCTATTTTTTGGAACCTCGCTACTTTCTCTTTAAGGAAATGCTACTTTTGTTGTGGCTGCTGAGCTAGCAGGAGGAAGGTAGTCAAAGATCAAGCAGAAATCTTGCTTACTACAAGCTTCATAGCACAACATATCATTCAGCCAAAGTACCCCCTCATCTTTATCCACATGTGGTTCCTTTAACCTGTTGAACACTGAGATTCCTGTTGATATATCTGCAAGAAGACAAAAAAGCTTGCATTGTCCTGCTGTGGCCTGTTGAGCTCTCTGGGGCATCCTAAGGGTTTTTGGTCTTGTGGTCTTGGAGCAACATATGCTCTGACTTGCACTTCTGAAATGCATGCATTGGTCTCAAACTAGTAAATCAGGTAAAAACTATTGCCAACAAAAGGTAACAAATATATAGTATAAGAGGCTGTATCATCAAAGGTCATTAGATTCAATAGTATAAATTCCTCAAAAACAAAGTATAGAAGGAAGGAAGTACATTGCATCCCAATCATGTGATTGCAGGCATAAAAGTTTTCTTCCTTAATTCCTCTCATGAAAATTACCCATACAATGTACATTCCTGTCAATTATGGTCAGCAGAGTAACTTTAGTATTGGAAGGTTGTGGATTGATTCCCAGGCACTGCTGCCTTTGCCCAGATGAAAACTCTATGGCTCCTGCCTGCAGGGTAGGTGAATTTTTCTTGGATAGAACAGAAATTAACACAGGCCACCAGAGTCCCACAGTCGTCCTAGTGGTGAGGAGATAGGATCCACTAGCAGTATAAGCACACTGAAATCCTAAGCTGCTATATGATATCCAGTGGCAAATTAACACTAAGCTGGTTACTCGATTGGAAGTACTGTGAGGACACAAGTGTGTGAAAAAAGACATGTGCAAAGAAAATGCTGGAAATGCATCTGCTATTTGGCTTGAGAAATATCTGCATATACAGTACAGGAAATTGTTCAGCTTCTAATTTGTGGCTTTAATGTGGAGTGTTAGGAACAAAGTTTTCTGTGTAAGAGTAGAAGGTAGGCAGTTAATTAGTTAACTGATATAGTCACCCCTTTGCATGACAAATGAAGTGTTGCATTGCAGAGGATTATCAGTAAATTAATACTAACACTGACTTTAAATCTGAAAACTCAGACTTTCAGACTTCAGCCCAGTCTTTCAGACTTCAGCCTTGCATCCCAGACAAAGAGATTGATGATCAAACAACCAGATATCAGGACACTGTCTCATTACCAACTTTCTATAATGGTGAACCTACTGGCTGCCCACCTTGTCACAACAACCTTTTTTTTTTTTATTTTAAATGACATCACCATATAGAAACCCAGCAGTTTTAAATCCTCTAATCCTCTCTTTCTTTTAGCCTAGCTCATCTATTCCCAGTCACAGCCATCCAATATCTCTTTGTCAAAGGGTTTTAATAGTTGAGAAGCTAAGCTCTCCTCAAACCCCAATTTTTTTCAATTTCTGAAGCACTAAACCCCATGAAATTGAGCTCTGCTGATTGCATCCCAAACATGAAAGGCTAAGATGGAATCAATGTATAGAGAACACAAATTAGACAAATTTACAATGGTGATAGAATCCTCTTATTTTTCAAGCAAAAGTTATTCCAACTAGACCAACCTGAGTATACAAATCTTATATTCCCCACGAGCAAGATAACATGACATCTGTTGCATGGATGCATGTTCAAAGAAGTTGGCACTTCTGTATACAGGCTGTGCACTGGACCACGGACAGCAACCCCATTGCAAATCAGGGAATACATAGTATTTCTGGAATAGGCAACTCTAGAGAAATAGTTGATTTTCCCACTTAATAAGGCAGGACTAATGTTTATTTATTTCCAGTGTTTAAATATAATTGTTATATTAATTTGATTTTTCAGGGATCCATAATAAGTGGTTGTTAATTAATGTACTACAGTGTTTCTATGAGCTGTCTGTAAGCTTACATGATCAAACAACTTCATCCAAGCGTACTGATGAAATAATCTCAGAGATGGTTGACCAGCAGAGATGGTTCACCAGCTTTTCCATGTCCTCAAGATGAATGATTGCGTTGCCAAAAAACCCCTCAATAAAACCCCAAAGACAAAAAAAAGAGAAGCAGACCCAAGACCCCTTGGAGCCAGACCATCAAAAATAAGCAGAGGACAGAGGGGTTGACATAAGGAACTGCCTGCAGAGCCCAGGACCAACAGGGGTGGAAAAATCATGTGAAGGAATGATACCTGCTTTATATATTATATAAGCATAGCAATATTATTAGTGAAAATAATATACTCTGAATTAGCACCACTGTTTTATTCATCAAAGTGAGTCTAGCCTGCTAGAAAAATGTCCTATAAAACCAAGGTTACATTTTCAATTTGTGTGCTTCGAATTCATTCATTTCAAAATGAGCTGATTGTACTCTTTTAGCCTTATTGTACTTTTTCAATAGCATTTCCTCATTCTGGAAAATGTGTTTTATCGTAGAGAATTACAGACACAATCTAACATTACTTTAAGTACATATGTTTTATAAAAATATACTTTATTTGGAACAAAAAAATAATAATTTGTTGTTGTTCAGCGGTTTTCAAATTCACTTCTTGCTTTCTTAATTCTATCCTAAAATAACTTTAGATTCCACAGTAACATTTTCTTAGAATTGTAATTGTGTCTTTTCAACAAAATACTGTATATTAATTACTTCAATTACAAATACTTCAATTACAAATGTAACAACCACATAGAAAGCTGCCTGTTAGAACATGGATATTAATTGATTTTTATATAAATAATAATGGCTAATTCATAAGTGACAATATTTAACAGTATTTGTGATCTGGAGAAGACTTGAGCTCTTTCCTGCTGTATAAACAGATTTGACAGTATTTGCATACTGTGCAGGGTTTAAAAAATGCAATGAAATGTTATAAGCACATGTTGATGGGTTTGAGTTTCATTTAAGTTAAATACACTTTCCTTCAACACTGCAAGAGTCCCACAGAATTCAAAGAGAAAAAGCGAGAGAGAAAGCAGGAGTAGGCAGCGCTCACAATCCCAGGGAGAGAGATCGCATTGAGTAACAACAGCCCGGGGTAAAAACAAAAGTGGAAAATATAAGGAAAGCCCTTCTTGCTTTTGTTATCAAAAAACGTACAACTTAAAAATCGATAGATATATACACTGTAACATCACAAACACATATCAAACATCCAAGGAATGCTAGCTTAACTTTTTTCTTACGCCAAATGCCTCAAGCAATACAAAATAAAGAGAGAATGGGTTCCACTTTCTCACATTCTCTAAATTAAAGAAGTGAGGAATATCTGAACACCCACCCAGTAGAAAGCAGTTAAATTGTCCCCTCAGGAGTAGAGAGGCATGTTTTTATCATAGCCCCACTAGCAGCCCTTGATCCTTAGAAACGTGAGGGTAAAGACTGAGCAGGTTTGAAATCAACAGCTTCAGGAATTCAACACAGGTGAAGAAAAAATATTTTAGATAAAGAGCGTATTAGAAAATCAGGGTAAAATTGTAATTGTAAGTTACTGGATTTGTTATGTAACAAAATCACATTTTTTTTACTAAATCAATACTACATTATTATTATTATTATTATTATTATTATTATTATTATTATTATTATTATTATTATAATAATAATAATAATAATAATAATAATAATAATAATAATAATAATAATAATACATGTATTTATTATGGGGTTATTTTAACATTTTCATTTCAAGACAGCCTTGAGAAATACATTAAACAGTTCAATGTCCAAAGCACATAGCAAGTGTTATATTTTGCCCTATGTATCTGGTGACAGACAATGTCGTGACTCTGGCTGGCATAATCCAATCCACGCTGCTGTGCATCACTCCTTAGGGTTCTCCAACAATATAATCCTTTGCTGGAATAACACCCCAACTCTCCTTCATTTGAAGGAAAACAAAAGCTTTCTGGTACATTTACTCTTTCTCGAAAGGCAGGCTTTCTCTGTATGCTCCTTGTATTGCAAATCACATTTAATTAGGTCTGTCCCCAGCTAACAATCTCCTTCCCTGACTTCCTACAGGATTACCTTTCAGGGTCATGTCTACATAAGCTGCTCAACTCAAACCCTTTAAATCTCCACCTGCTGGGCCCTTCCTTTGAGTCGACCAGCCCTTTCAAATTGTGCACCAGATTTTTTTTCTTTGCACCTTGAAAGTTACTACTTGGCCTGTTTTGCTGCTGAAAGTCCCTAATGACAGCTTTTATCAGACCATCACTCAACCTGCAGTGTTTACTTTTCCTTTAAATACCCCCCAAAAACAGCTTCTGTTGGGCTATACAGTTGGATTTCAATTTTCTTTTCTTCTTTAAAGCTGTAAATAATATGTAAAAAGTAATGAATTTATATTCTGGACACGAAAAGTTAACTTTACTACTTGCCAGTGATTTCGGGGTGAGGTATACTGTACTGTATTTAAATTGAAAAATAACCCCTAAAAATAATAGTAAAAGCAAATATATATATATATATATATATATATATATATATATATAATATATATATATATATATATATATATATATATATATATATATATAGTATAGTTTCATATGGTGACTGGAGCCGATCCAGGTGGTAACGAGTAGACAACGACGACGAGCAATTTTTTACTTTCTGGGACGTTTCAGCAAGAAAAATTGACCCTGCATGGACTCTCATTATCAGATGAGGGGGGTTACGGATGATATAAGGTGACAAACTGGAAGATGCAGAGGAGGTGTATGGTGTTGTATAAAGAACCTACTTCTAAAACCACATACCAAACAATGGTATCATTGGTATACATCATCATTTCCTACTGGTGGCTGAGAGGCTGGTGTAGAAAAGAGAAGGCTGGTGTAACTATGAAAACATCTGCATCATGAAGACTAAAAGTGCTACAGCTGAAAGAATAGCATGGCAAAAGAAATGACATTTACTATCCCATCTCTGTCTTTATTTGCAGAACTGGCACCAACTTCTTGCTGTTGACATACTATTGCAACACTGTTTATCCATCTTTCTCAACAGCACGACACCACCATCAAATTATTGCCTTGCAGGAAACAATCTGTCTGCTGAACTTGACTTAGAATTATATTTAAACTGCTTTTGAAAGCAGTATGTTTATAAAAGTATCCTACTGGCAAAATAACATATCAAGGTTACCATCAGGCATTTCCTTATAAAGGGTTACCGTGGTAATTTAGCTATTTATTATGCTTTTACAATAATGTACCAAGGCAATCAACGCTTTCCTTAGCTTCTGCTAAGATATACTTCACCAAGGTAACTAGCAAAATATAACTACATATAATATTGTGTTAATACTGTAATAATATATTCAATTTATAACTTGCTAATATCTACAAAAGCAGATTCAAACCACAGTGGCAGCACTGTCTTTTATGTTGAAATGTTGTGCATCACATTTAAGTAGTTATGTTATGTAAGGACAGATTTATTTTCTGTGTAAAGAAACAATGCTTTCTTTGTTTTTAACTACAAGGAAATCAATTATATATGTATTTTAAATGCATTTCTTCCATTTTACCTGGATGCAAAAACATTGCATAATGGGAATAAACATCATGTCCAATGAAGAGTTGAGGGGTGCATATCAGATACAAGCTTTTGCTTTCTATATACAGACACAATCAATTGTGTAGTCAAAACCTCCAAAATTGTGGATTATTTTGGGTCAAATTGGATTAGCCCTTGCCTTCTATAAAACACAGGGTTCCTCAACCTGAAATTCCATTAAAAGTCTTTAATGAAAGGCTTGTGATGGAGACTATCCATGTATATACTGGCTCACAAAATGTGAGCCATGCAGAATGCCACTCACTGTTCTATTTAGCTGAAAAGCACTTTGAAGAGAGTTTACCAATAACAACATCTGCTCTTCCTGCCTATTGGTCTGGCCAGTCCTTGGTGTTTTCAAAGTCCCCCTACTGCTCTTTCTCTTTCTGTTTCATTCTAGCCCCACATGCTGGCCTTCAATTGAGTTTGTCCACTGTTACACTTACAAAGCCTCTGCATGCATAAGCCCACCATCTTAATAGGACAATAAGCTTTAATCTGCTAAGAAATAAATACTACTAATAATAATAATAATTCTACAATCATTGATTTTTAAACCCCAATACTAAAACAATAAAAGAAAACAAAAATGTCTCAGACATTCTGACTCATAAACATTCTTATAATGGGATATGTTTTGGAGAAATGTTTCAATTTAGAAAATAAGGTAATTTCTCTGGAGTGCACAGTCCCCTCAATACAATGAAAGTAAAATTAAAAAATGAGTCATTACTTTAAATAATTTATCCAAAAACTGTATTCCATTTTTTTTTGTCTGAAAACACTGAGTTCTTGCATGCGTGTACTGTAACCCCCACTGTCTGAATACAAAAATATACTTACTAGTAGAAGTTTAAAATTATAACGTAGGTTCCAACAGTAGTATCGCCAGATAATCAAAACATGCACCACAAGGCTCTGCTATTGCACTAAATTCAATCAATAACTGCCTGATGACATGTGATTCTGGCATTCCTGGAGAAAACCATTTCCAGCAAAAAATCCTCTTCTTAGAAGATTTCTGCTTCATCTCCACAAACTACCATAATAAAAGACAAACCATTTTTACTTTCCTTTGAGTTTTGAACATTGATTCCATGATCATGCATGTTGCTATTTAGTGTTAATTAAGTTGCAGTGGTGTGTGTGTGTGTGTGTGTGTGTGTGTGTGTGTGTGTGTGTGTGTGTGTGTGTGTGTGTGTGTGTGTGTGTGTGTGTGTGTGTGTGTGTATATATATATATATATATATATTTTTTTTTTTTTTTTCTCATTAAAAATGAGTGCCTTGATAAAATATTTTGTTTGTTTTATCACAGAAGGATGTGTGCATTATTAATGATTTGCTGAAAAACAGTAGGATAATTTGAGAAACAAATAAAGAACAGGTGATAACAGGAAATGCAATAGCGCTTGCTCACAAAGAGCTACATTTGATGTCTTTAATTAGGTATGGGAAATGAATTCCTTCAGAACAAATTTTCCTGGTTTTACATGTGACACATACTATTACAACCCATGGATCAGGTGCATTGTGAGGCAGGAGGAGAAGCCGAGAGCATTTAACCATTTTTGTTTTTATTGGAATATTATATACCAGTACAGTGGTCCACTGTACCGGTAGACCAGGCCTTCTTAGGGTACTGACACTTCAGAAGTGATCATTTGGTACATATTTCCTTCACTCTCTGAAAGGTTTTACATGCATCTTCCATCTACATGTCTTACCCAGTTTAAGTACTCTGAGCTTCACTTTTTGCTTCTCTGACTAGATGGTCAAGCTAATTTGCCTAGTGCTTTCTTTTCAATCCTTTTTAAATTGGTCAGTTAGTTTGACAACACTGCACATTAGACTCAGCTCAGGCAGCCGTTACTATGGAGCTTGGGGGCTCTTCTGTGCTGCTGTGAAACAGCAGGCTGGAGTCAAACCTGTAAAGGAAGCAGCAGACACTGTGGATTTCATGGAAAAAAAATAACAGTGGACAAGCCAGAGAGGAAACCAGCAAATCTCAACCACTTCCATGGCATTTTCACCCTTCCTAGGATGTGAACACCAGGCAAAATACTGCAGGGAATGGGGGAGGTGGGTAAACAAGAGGTGAGGCAAGTCCCCCTGTAGGCTACAATATGTTACTCTGTTACTATACAAACATTTCCACATTAAATTCCCTTTTATGATGCCTTATAGATATTCAAAACAATAGATTCAATTCACAGTAACAGCTGGTATCAAGCCTTGATAAATCCCACAATTATTTATATGAACATACATATTACAATCCCTATTCATACAACTTGATACTTGTTTTTTTTAAAGCATTTATTACTTGTATCTCAAAACATTTTCAACACTAAAACTGAAAAACCATTAACATACTGGGATACAAACCCCCCCCCCAAAAAACACATGGCCTTATTAGAAATAGTGAGCTTTCTGCATAATTTGAAGTGTGTAGAACATGCTTTAGCTTCACCTCCCAGAGGAAAGTAGGATAAATACCAGTCCCGGGACGGTTAGAATGTCAGAGTGCAGAAATATCTAATAGAATATCCATTAGAGGCATTTCCTATCTATTTATGTTTCCTTATAAAACTAGGTATAGTATTTAAATGTATGTATGTATGTATGTATGTATGTATGTATGTATTTATTTATGTTTGTGTATCTATCTATCTATCTATCTATCTATCTATCTATCTATCTATCTATCTATCTATCTATCTATCTATCTATCGATCTATCTATCTATCTTTCTGCTATCTGTTTATCATGCTCTATGTGGCTATATAATTAAATGGTTAGTTGTTCACACAACATCGAAGCCTGTTTAACAACCAAGAAGACAGAGTATATCGATTTTATACTGTATGTTACTTCTAAGGAACACAAGCTGTTCTAGTGCAGGCATACAAAGCTGAGGGTGAGGCAATCAAAATCTGGATCAGGTGAGCTTTTGCAGTTAAGCAAGAGAGAATTCCACTTAAAGATGAACCAGCAAACCCTTTTCAGAATCTTTTTTTTTTTTTTAATGGTCCAATTCACATTTTTTTTTATTTCTTTTTCTTTTTGCTGTTGAAGTGATCAAAGAAACGATGAACAATGAAAGGGCTGTCGAAGAAATCAGACGAGCAGGAAGCTGGATTGACCCCCCCAGGTATTATGAATCAGTGACTAACACCTCACTGATTGCAGAGAGAGTCTAGGACTGTAAATCTCTAATTAACACAGGCAGCAGGTCTCTTCCCTGGTTTACAAGAGACAAGCATATGAAAATGTATATGGGTTGAACAGAAATGCAGAAGATGACTAACAGTAACTCTTATGGGGACCTGTTCATGATATTTTATTACAGACTTCACTGAGCCTTTCCTATTTTTAAGACTTCTATTCTTTATACTTTCTTTTTACATATAATAGTGATGCCTAATGAATGAGAACAATACTTAATGCATGAGAATTGAAGCATAACTATATAATGTTATGGTCACCTTGCATCCATCAGCCCCAGCAGGTGTCTTGGTTCAACTTTACCTGGCTTTAGAGCTGAACTTGCAGGGTGTGTACAAACAGACCCCCTGAGACTGTCCCCTCCTTTTCAGTGGAAGAAGTGCTGTACTCAGCATAATCATTCCCACAATACATCACACAGCAGCCTCATTTAGAGCTGGCCAATTTATTGCTCTAACTATGAGAGAGGCTGGGAGGGACTAGGCCTCTTTATTCACTGTGACAGGAGCACAGCAAGGTATTGCAGATAAGGAAGAAATAAACAGCAGAAAGCTACATAAATTCCCTTCCAGGCTTGAGATAGGCAACAAGACTGAAAATATTCCTAAGAGCCAACGTTTTATAAAATCCACTGCATGAATGCTTCTAAAGCACAGTTAACTGAACTGTGTGCATACGTGAAACCTTAATCTGTATTAAACTACATCTGCAAACCAATTTTAACCACATGGGTGTCAATCAGTGTCGAAGGTCCAGAGTTACAAATGCATTTAATAAAACCCCCAAAGTCTAATATATATTTCTTTAAGAATGTATTTCTGACTTGCAATACACCAAGCAGCAGGAGCTGGGCCTAATCAGCCTAGTTGTTACAGATGAAGTATTGGAGGACATTTAGAGTGAAACAAAACTATTCCTCATCATGTTTCTTTTTCTTTCATAAGTTACTCAATAACTTTTTGAACTACATATAACAGCTTAGTGGTTAGAGATAATGCTAAAGGCATTGCTAAGTCCCACATGCCCTAGATAAGTTTGGGCTATCCTTCACTTGAGTTCACTTGCAGAGGATAGGTTGTATTTCAAAGCAGCACTATGCTCTGTGGTTCCCTTAGTCAGCAGAAGGAGGTTGGGGGCAAGGTCATCCTCTCCAGCAGATACTTGATTGGCTATCACTCAGTTTCTATGATTGGGTTACACCTCATCACCAGATGCTATCCTCAGCTAAGCAGTTGGAGAACCAGTACACCCTTATAAAATGTTCCTATAGTAAAAGCATAGCAAATTACAATAAAGCACAATGACAGCATGGTAAAGCATGCCTAAACAGAGTACACTGTAGTAAATACATAGTATAAAATGGCAAAAATACCATTCAAAATACTGTGCTAAACTTTACAAGGGTCATCAGTGTGCCATGCAGAATCACCCCCCATGTTCTCAACCTTTCTTGGTTGGAATTTACTTATTGAGGTGAGAAATTTACCCATTGTCAATACACCACCCAAACATCACAGTTAGCACTGATCCACGTAGGTATCCCACTTAAAGGACTATAGTATGTTTCCACAGGAAACTGCCCACTCCTAAAATATGTAAGGTGGTGTTGGTGGATTTACAAAAATGTAATAATCTAGTTGGAGATTCTTAACTAGACCTGATAGTGTGCAGTACTGCCTGTAGTTAATGTTTGTGGGCAGCTAAGTCTACACATACAACTCTCAGTCTTTGTCAAGCAGTATTCCAAAGGGACCATACAGCTGATCTCTGCTACCCTGACAGTTACAAGTAAACAGGCACTGACCCAGTGCCAGAAATCATCATTGGTATTCACTGTAACGCGGACCCCAAGTCGCTCCCCTGGAGGTCAGTGGAGGGAGGGGGGAAGAATGATGGAGGCACAGTGTGAGATGTATCGTATCGCCTCTGATTAACCACAATGTACCCAGCTCCTGCACTTCTGTGAAGGGTTTCAGAAGAAGATATTTTCTTTTTCTTCTTTTTTTTTTTTTTTTTTTTTTTAAATAGTCTCTTAACTGTGCAGTGTCCAGGCTTACATTTCCTCCTCAAGGCACAAACACACAGGGAAACATGCACATTTCAGTGAGTTCAAGAGACAGGGATGGTCAAAATGACAGGACAGATAACTTTACGTTTGAATATTTAATCTCAAAATGTATTAAATACGCAAAAAACAGAACATGTTTGTCTTTAGTTGCTTGTTTCATTCCTGAATAATTTAAAGACTGTTTTGATGGATGAAAGCCAAACAATGCCATTCTTGTTTATAGTTTCATAAATAAAAGGTTTATTTGATTCATCAAATCGGCTTTTATGATTAGAACTAGTTACATACTGAGTGTGGTAATACTGCAAAACATATGTAAAAAACCTAAACAATGTGCTTTTTCAATAATTATCATAATTGAGCTATAATAACCTCAAACTAGTCCAGCAACCATAAGATTAATATACAGTTTTTACTAGTAGTGATTAACTCTGCAGATGGTTTGTACCAAATTGCCTGAAACATGGAACTACATATACTGGATATATTATTCATCAGACAACATAGGTGTGTGTGGTCTTGTGTGAATGTACTACCCATCACAATAAATTAAGAGAGCTAAATCTTAACAATGGGTGATTGTTTCAGTGGCTCATAATTATCTATAAATGTGTGTCAGGTTATTTACGATGTTCCTTTACTGCTTCCCAAAGTAATTATCAAATTCCATCTGCTAGAAGACTCACAAGCTGACATGTATTAAAAATAGAGAAAAAAGAGTAGCGCCACATATCTGTTCATATTTTGGCTTCTGATCAAGCTTGAAATTTTCACCATTACTAACAGAACTTTTTAAGAACAATGCCTTATAATATTTACTACACACCACATTTTTCACTTTTTTTTTTAAATTCCGAAACGCAGAAGTAGTTGTATGAATCAATTCTATGGGGAAACATTTGTGCCACACCCAAATATACAGTAAATATAACTGAAAAGCATACTGAAACTACTATACTTTTAATTTCAGTTTAGTTCCAGTAATTACAAATTGAATGTATGACGTTGCCTCTTTAAGGATGTCGGGATCCATTTTGAAAAACAGTGGCAATCCAATTTTATTATTTAAAGGAAATTAGGATGGTGTCTGGCGGAAGCGCTGAGATTTACCAGAAGGAAGGATCATGTGCAGGGCTAATTTAATTACTGTCCATTATCTGGGATGCTTGATTCGATTTTAGGGGTTAGGAAAAAAAAAAAAAAACACTGACAAAAGGCCTATTTTGCTCCACCAGAATCCTGATTGTCCTTCTCGTGTAGTAATGAGGTCTTAATTTTACTGAAACTAAAATAATCTAATAAATGCTTCCTGATAGACTGTAAGGGAAAGTTAAATGATTCAGAGCCTCAACCTATTAGTAAAAATTAGTATCCTTAGTCTGCACTATAGGACTCTCAGAGCTGATTTATAGCAGCTGTATGCACTAGTCTCATTGTATTCTCAGTTCTTAGAGAAGCATATTGCAAAGTGACTGATCTGTAAATTTAAAACTACTGAGATATACTCCCTTTCCTATAGACTCCTTTAACATGTGGGTCATGTCCCTGGTTAACTATGAGTGTTTAATAATACTCTTAGCCAGCTTAACACAATACCTTTTGGCACAATAAAGTACATGGAGATTCAGAGAAGTATACTAAACAAGAACACATGTTTATACATCTATTGAAGCTATACTGGATGTGTTCCTACTGAAGGAATACAAAAAAGTGCGATAAACTGCTGACTAAATTACCCATCACCTTAACTTTCTAATACTATATATATATATTGTGTGTGTGTGTGTGTGTGCCTTTTGTTATCTGCATTCACTGGAGAATGCAAATTATATAAGAAAATGACATTTGCACTTATTTAAAACCTGAATGCCTAATGACTTGTACTTGCATTTTCATATGAATTTTTTTCACCTGCCTCGTTGAGCTGAATGGGTGTGGCACTACACCAGCTCAGTATGACATGCAGTGTATCGGATGATGAGAGTTCTGCTTAACCCTGTGTTGATCATGCAGGAACATCCAATCACAATTCCAGAAGATTCCATGTGTAGATGTAAGGCAGCACTCATCACACATGCCCACCAAACATATCTGTCAGTGGAAGCAACACTAGCAGATGGGAAACACATAGCGGAGACCATTGCAATCAATGCTTTCATTCACATTTTAAAAACTCACAACTTCAAGCTCTGGAAAGTTTATCAGCTGGATAAGACTTATTTTCTTTTCTTCAGGTGGCTAAAAAGATCCCACTTTAGAATTTACCGTTGAGGAAGGTCAAATTTGGGGTCATAATTTACATACTTTTCAATTTAAATTATTCCTTTGAATTTAAACCATTTTTTACTTCTTAAAAATAGCCTATGTCTTAAATTCAAGTACAGTGTAGTGATGTATGTATTAAAATCACCAACAACAGACATGACTACCCGAGTACACAAACAACAACGTGACTGACTGCCGAGAAAAGACGAACAAAGACATCACTGCCCAAATACACAAGCAGCAACATGACTTACTGACAAGAAAAGACAAACCAAAATATTACTGCCCAATCTCAAAGCATATATGACATACAGGCAGCCATTTTCAAATAAGCATCATTAGCTTCCTGAGGAATTCAGAGAAGGTTTTACAATTTCAGTGTTTCCAACAGACAGTACCAGCTTGGACAGATCAGAAACGTTGATCGGACCCCATATTGTTTGACATGCCAAGCAATACCACAGTTCACAATTTGGAAAAAAAAAAGGTGTGAGTAATCAAGACTGGAAATGAAAAGCAGCACCTAACTGTAATACTTTGTGTGGTAGCAGACGGCCGCAAACTGCCTCCATACGCGTAATTCAGGTTGTGAATTTGTAAATGTATATTTATTTTATGTTTTATTTTTCCCTCAAATTGAGGGTGGGAACTTTAGGTCTTAAACTCAAGGATGTCTTAAATTCTAAGGAATACAGTACTAAAAAGAAAATCTTTGGTTACAGGAGGGTTAAATCTTAAAATAATACAAACCAGTGTATTTCACAGTTTCGGTTCTGTCTCTTTTTCTTACACAGTGAATGCTTAATTATCTGAGTGCTTACATGTTGGACTGTTTGTTTAATGATGAACTTAATCTTCAGATAACTCTTAGGCACATTTATTGTTTGCACACAGTGTATAATTTGGTTCTGTTCCAGTGTGTACAGTAGATGAACAGTATTCATACATCCTGGAAAGCTTTTTCGCTGAAAGGGACCACCCCTAGCTTTTCTAAATTCCACACCCATACCACAACAGTACTTCCCTAGGAAAGGTAAATGAATTCAGCCACTGTGTAGGACCAATGCACTCCTGACCTCTTTTCTACATGCTTGGATCTGGGTCAGGGCCACTGAAACAGCAAGAGTTTTCCTTATGGAGAAATTAACCCCAGGCTACTCGCAGCAAACACAGTAATTGTTTTTACAGATGCCATACATTTGATCTATGGAAAAAAAAAAAAAAAATGACATGGCTTGGTTTTAGACTTCACCTCAACAGTGGCTCTGATTGGACAGGACAACAGGGCATATAGATGCGTGTTCAAATCATCTGATAAGATGATATTTGCTATTTCTAACCTTTTGCTTCTGTAGTTATGTAGTCAAGGGGAAATTTTTCCTTAACCCTTACAAGGATATTATATTTTGAATTACACATGCAGTCAACAAAGTCCATTCCACTCATGTTCACTGAGATGTGTATTTTACCTCTTTAATAATACAAATATATTTAAGATTGAGAAGAAAAAACAAAGTTACATCCTTACCGTAGTTACCGTAGTAATAGTGTTGTGCTGTGCTCATTGTGCAGGAATTTACCATCACATGAAACCCACTTAGCAATGAATCTGATTGGCTGGCTGAACAGAGTAAGGGTTACAATTGACATTTTACAGAACAGGTTCAGGGGCACGGTTGGCAGAAGTGGGGCAGCCTACCGTTTTCGGGGTGTTCCATCTCACCAATGCTGCCGTCAGGAGTGGTGCGCTCATAGTGATCCTCGGGAAGGGCCAGGGGTCCAATTCGGGGTCCTGACGATGACTTACTGCTGGGGGTCTCTGACTCCTCTAGCCCACTGTCATAGTAGTTGTGCTGAGAGGGGTCCTGCAGGTCTTGTGCCTGATTGGCTGTGGAGAATGTCACCCGTCGATGAGGCAGCTGCGAGCAAACAGGAGGAAAACGAGACTTGAAGCATGGGTGGCTTCATGAGCATAATAAGAAACATCCCTGCCTATAGAAAAGGGTTACATCTATTTCTTAAGCCCTAACATTTCTAAACTGAAGTGATTTAATCTTGGTCTTTTTATGGCTGAAATCATTTCCCTTGACATTACTTTCACATTACAGCATACCAATAGTGGTATATTAATCAAAATAATCATCACAACAATAAAGCCGTTAGTCATTGACAATCCAGTGAGAGCAATCAGGGTATAACATTGATAAGCACAGCACATTCAATAAGCCAATATACCCTAACGGTATCACCCTAGTGTAAGTTACTGTGATCACTGAAAACCTTTAGGGCCCGGTACCTTAACAGATAGAGCCCCCACACAATGATTAATAAACCTACTCATAACTAAACACATCTCAAGTGCTATCAGCAGAGAAGTAGGCTAAGAATGTTTTTCTCCAAGGGGAAAAGCAAGCTGGCAGAAATTAGTTTCAGTCACTATTGAAAGAGGCAGGAAACAAATTGCTGCTGGCAGCTTAAACTGGCAGCTAAAAGACTGCAAACCCAGGCCGTCACCAATCCTCTTACTCACCCAACCATCTTAGTTTTACTAACTGTCTCCAAGTACTGTAACTAACATTATCAAGCTTACTCTCTCCGGCGAAAAAAGAGTCAAGTCAAGCCAATTTATTCAACCCCTCTGCTCAGCATGCTAGAGGTATCAATAATGCAAGCATTTGCTTCAACAAAGTGTGTTTTACTGTTTTTCTTTATGCTCAGTGAACAGATCCATTTTAACAGATGGATTAGAACCATAGGGCAGAGACTAAAAAAGACTAACTTTATTTGTTCCACCTGAAGCAGTTTTTCTACTAGGGTTTCAGGAGTCTAAAGCCTTTCTGGTATATTTCAAACACAGAAATGTTTATGGCTTTAATATCCAGCTAACTTAACTAACACAGCTGTCCTCCAGCTCAACTTACCTACTGCCATCCACATGGTTGGCAGTGGCTTAAGGCTGTCCATGTTAACTGTGAACACTAACTGCACAGTCACCTACATGACACACCTTATGATTATCTGAAAGAAAACAACCTGTCATTAATATGTGAAAATGTAAAACTCAAACCGTATCATACGTTTGTCAGTGCAGTGTTTGTTTTTTGTTTTATTTTCAGGTTTCAGTTGGGAGTGCAAAACAAACAGCTGCACAATGTTTAAAATGCCATTTCCAATGGCTTTTTCATAATGGAATCTTCTTAACCTCCCCACCATTTAATTTGACTTGCTTTCCATCTACTGCTTTGAATTTTATTGGCAGCAAAATGTCAGTTTTTCCACAAACTGCATGCTGTTTTGCTTTGATGGAAGGTACAGACCTCAGATATTCTGAAATACTAAACAGCAAACCTGCACACCCACACACAACGCTGTTTTTTTTTTAAATACATACATTTTCTAGACCTTTGGTTCTATATTGCTTTTACTGGAATAAATACAGGTCACATTGAAAATGAATCTTTCCAGTACACATTTGCACTAACTTATTTTGGTGAAGCACCAACCAACAAAAACTATAGCGAGTGCTATTTTTCCTTTACTTTCATGAACACCAAATTCACAAATGTTTGTTAGTGTGGAAAGATTAAAATTAATAGTGTTGCTGGAGGCCAAGGAATTATTTATTTAAAACTGAAATCAAACAGGGACAGTTGAGATAATGAAATAGTTGTCTTGGAATAAGCACAAGAAATGGGAGGTGGGAGAAGAACCGGGAAGGCAGATAGATACCTTCCTGCTTGTTAGCCCTTAAATATGCAGGCTAATGGTATAGGTTTTGCCAGTGTCTTGACCCCTGCTTAATCACTTTCATCATCCAGTCACCTCCTCAGTGATTAATAGATGACCCCATACACTGTACAACCTTTTAACCTTAAATACTGGCTTGATTTTCTCCCTTTGCTTCAGTAACTAGACAGGTTAGTCTCTTAGCCTAGACACAGCACCACAGCAGCAGGCTTACAGTGCAACATGTTAGGATTAGGGAAAATTTTGCATAGGGAATTCTGCATGTTGTTAACATGGTGGGGTCCTTTACACTGCTACCAGCTTCTGTGCTCCCTGTCATTGTCAAATCAAGAATAATTGGCAAGGTAATGTAACGTGGTCAGAACAATAACTCAAGAAATGTGTTTTCTGTATAAACACACATTGGAACACACACTTGAACTTATTATATATAATATATATAAATATATATATATATATATATAATATTATATTATATATATATGTATTATTACATAAAAGTTTAAATTTAGTAATGCCATGTTAAAAAGCCCACATAATTGTGTTTGCTTGTTCCCTGTGCATTTTAATGATATTGCAATTAACAAAGTAGAAATTAATTCTGCTTTGAATTTAAATCCAAAAATAAATAAATAAAAAAATCCTACCTTTTTGTACAGAAAGCAACTGATTAACAAAAACAATGTGTGCCCCTTTCAGACATATAAGATGACTAAAAAAATCTTGGTGTCATTTTCTGAAATGGATTACATTATTTACAGATGTCATCTATATAAAGTATACATCCTTTCAAGTACTGTGTTAACCAATCTGCCTGTCATTGTATCTGCAGACAGTAAACCATTAACATAAGGGATGCCTCCTTTCCTAAACACTCTGAACACACAAAGTAACTGAAACTAGTATTATTAAGTATTATTATAGATACTGTATTAGTAAACCCCTCTGCTGCCATATAAAACATTATGTTTGTCAGTTTCCTGAACTTTTAAAAGTCTGCAATTTCAGGATTAGAAATTAATATTGTGTAGAATTTTTGATATCGTTGACATGACTTCAAAGAAGACAGGAAATACATCTGGCCTGCATATTATATCCTTTAACATAACTCAAAGACAATGGACAACACACAACTGCAAGGATATCTTACCTGCCATGGATGTTACATGGATGTGCAAAACATAGGAATACTATTACTGATATTATGTCAATGTTATGGTTATTTTTATGTGTTTGACAGATGCTTCAGAGATTCAGACATCTTAAGTCATAAGCTGCTCTTTGCAATTCACTGATATTTTTGTTTACTTGAATTTAAATGCATTGCTGTTGCTTAGTGCTCGCTGTGCTGCAGGTGCATTTCAGTAAGATTTAGAGATTACTAAAGTGCATTGCAGTGCACATTAATAACAAAGATAAAACATGTTTTAGTACTTAGCTAATAAAAATTACTGGTACTATAATTTTGTAGATCTCACTTTCCTATGTGAAAGAAGCACATGGTAAACACCTAGTTGATTTTCTTCATGGTATTGTTTCTAAATTAGCAATAAAACCAATAACTACATTTAAGAATCGCGCCTTCCAAATATTTAAATGTTGCACTCTCACCGTGTCCCAGCATTCCATTTTAAGCAGTCACATGAAGGTACATAGAGACATGTAAATCATATAGTTCATTGTAAAAGCGGCAATTGGTTTCTGAGATACCCATTTGATTATGGGAGAACTCTCCCTCTCAATAAACAATCTCTTCTTTTCCTTTGACATGTATCTGTGTTCTCTGGTTAACTCTTGAAGTAGAATGCAGGGATGAGGCAGAAGAGCACCACTGATATTTTTGGAAGAGGCCCTTTGTTAATGTTGTTTATTAGTAATACCATTACAAATGTTAGCACACATTTACTATACTGTATCTTTTACACAGGACAATGTGACTACATACTACATAAATGTACTGGAATTAAAGTGGCATCAATGGCAGGATATCTGAAAGTAGAATGCAATTAAAATGACAACTTGACAACAAACACACCTGGCTCTTTCTGTCATCACAAACATGTTTCTGTTTATATTGCACAGGTTTTGTTTTCTTTGAACTGCAGCACATTCTAATTTGCAAACCTTGCAATAACTTAATATGTATGTTTTTATTACCCAGCTTCCCAGTGTACATATCATTTGAATCGAACTGCCAAACTTACTGACATTCAAACACATACAAATGAATATATTTTTAGAAGACGATCATTCTACCGTCCGTGTCTTTTGATCTGTCATTTTCACATCCAAGGCGGAATTGTGGAAGCCTTGCAATAAATAAAACAGTTTACTTTGGAAAGATTGTCCCCTAAAGTGCTTGTCTGCATCGCTAGGGTACTGAATTCACCAGAAACAAACACCATCACCCAGTGACATCATTGAAGAGATAAATGTCACTCTTTCGTACACTTTCCATTAAGATAGATCACAGATTAATGTCTACTACCCTGTCCTGCTTACATTCAATTGATCTGACCTTTTTTTTTGTTTTTTGTTTTTTGTTTTTTTATGACTCTGAAAATCATGCCTGTGTGACATATCTCAGAGAAGGGTAAGAATATAATCCATTAGGATCAACATCTTGTCTGGTGAGTGGGAATATTAATGGTGCTTAATGTTCAAACATGGACCTTTGTTTTCTAAGTGGGAGCTGCTTAAAATCTTAAGCTGGATGGACCACAGGCAGTGCAAAGTGCTGCAGCACTATAGCTTCAGGGTATAGGGTTCTGGTGCTAAATTCCCTCCCTGGAAATGATCTCAGTGTTAGGGCTGCTGGGTACTCAACATTACTGTGACCACTTATAAAGCTAGGCTGACACCAAAGTGAGAAACTACCGACTTTCTAGGCTTGTATTCCATTCCTGAAATGAAACTACAGAGCAACCAGGTACCTTTCTGATGAATAACTGCAGTAATAGTGGTTTATTCATTTCTGGAAAAAATTGATCCATATGTATGAAATATATTAAGAGTTCCCTCATCAAGGTATTCCTTCTGAACAACAACAATTACAAGTCTGTGTACACTAATGCATAAATTACAGAAATTCAAGGAGTATCTGAGAAATTACTAACAAACCAATTCCAATTTGTTGCAATACATATATTTTATCTTTTCTATATAAAAAAATCCACAATTTCATCAGCACTAGTTCAGTCAATGAGATGTAATTATTTTTAAAATAATAAGGATTAAAAAAAGAAGAAAATCGTGTTTGATTCATGTCTGGTAACATGTCTCATTAACAAACAGGTTTGTCATCCTAGCCAATCTAAGACTGTATGCACAATAATCGTATAACCCTCAAGAGACAGCCAATTAAGTGCCTTCATAGTCATCTGTTTCTATATCAACCAGAAATATAAATACATTCTTTATTCACAGAAAGGATGTGTTTAGTCTAATAATAATAATAATGATAAAAATAAAAATAATAAAAACACTAGGTTTCCCAGTGGAAAAATACTGTGACAACACCAATTAACACTCTTGTCCTCACTCGTACAGAAAGGCCACGAGAGTCCAGTCTCTAAGAGCAGCAGGAGGAACATTAAAGCTCTCAAACTTTGAAGATTTATGACATTATATTGTCTTGGTTCTGATCAGACATCTACCTGACATACTTGGTGAATGAAAGGAAGCAATGAAAGGTGATGCAGTTACCGAAGGGTTACATTTGATTAATGGATCACTGTCTTTACAGCTGCTTTAAAAAAGCACCATACAGAAAATAAAAACCACTGTGAAAAAATTGTATTATTATTATTATTATTATTATTATTATTATTATTATTATTATTATTATTATTATTATTATTAATAATGATAGTGTAGCGTGCATCTGAGAAGGCAGCAGCAGGGCTGGTAGATGATGTAATCACACATAAAGTCATAAGCTTGATATACGCTCCTTGCAAAGCAGCCTGCTCTTTTGTACAGCGGTATCGACGCCATGCTTTAGTGCGAGAGGTCCCAGGTTTGCGCCCACCTTCCATCTGTGTGTGGATTGCCTCGCCCTGTGTGATATTATTATTATTATTATTATTATTATTATTATTATTATTATTATTATTATTATTATGTATGTACTTTGATATAAAATTTGATATAAGGACAGTGGTACTACAATTACAGTACAATAACTCCAGCTTGAATTCAGTTAAGTACAGCACTGATATACACAAATAAGTTAACAGAGTGTCTAACAATTCAACACACCTTTTCTCAACGCTTCTTATTTCACCTTATCACATTAGAAACTAAACCAAGCAGCCCTTCTGCTCAAATTAAGAAGGCAGCATTGTGTTTGTTTGAATAAAAAATAACAATAATAATAAAAAAAAAATCTATAACAGTGAATTGGTTCTCAGCGATGCTTCTGGTAAATGTGGATTATTTGGACTTCAGTAGTCCAAAGTAATTGTTTACCTCACAGTAAATTAGTAGATCACACAGCACTATCTTTCTGTTTAGTTGTCGATCCTGCCTGTGATCAAAGAAAGACTCCTGCAATGAGCTCTGCCTCCCAGACTTCAAAGGCTCTCCAATTTGAAGGCATATCGTGTATTTCATTTATGCCTGCCTGTCCGTCTGTCTTTCACTTTATGATGTTAAAATAATCTATAATTTTGAGCTGTGTTCTTTTTGTTTGCTGACAGTTTTATTATATTGTTAGCATAATTTAATTACAGACTTGTTCTCACTGGCTGTCTTTTATGTTCACTGAAAATAAACACTTACCTGCCACATGTATATATGGCATTCTTGCACACCAACTGTCTTTCTCAGCAGATGTCACTGTTGAGTAGACTCTCTGACAAGCCTCAAATGGAAGGTTGTTGCTATTTTTTCATATATGTACAAATGTATTTAAGGCTTGCCCCCCCTCCCCCCCGTCCAGTCCAGTCCAGTCCAAAATTGGGCCTGCGGGAAAAAAACTCCAACAAATGAAAGCGTCTTTTTTTAATGAGAAACATTATTATTTAAATGTAGGAGAACATTAATTTGTTTAAATCTGTATTCTTGCTTAAGTAGTTCCTCTGGGCACAACTCCAAAGTGCCAACATTTTCAGATCAGGGCACGAAATGTACAAGCAGCTTCAGTTTGTAGTGTTTCTCGTTGCTTATGATTTTTCTTTCTCTGCTTGTTTGTTACTGATTATTACTCTTAAGGCCTCCACACACTGACACCATGTGATTTTACATTAAACGACAAGATACTTTCGCACTGACATGACCATACACATCAGAAGTGACACAGAGGCAATGTGACAGGTTTGAAAACTGCCAGATCTATGCAACTATTAAAAATCACTATTGACAAAAACTATGATCAATACAGGTATTCGTTAATATGATGTGGAGTGTCTTCGCTGACGCCATTTCAAAATATATGGCAATAAATCAAACATAACAGGCTTAACCAGTTCATTTGAAATTAACTCCCATATGTTGTTTTTCAGATCTGTACCTTTGTAATTGTGATGACCTTTGTCATAAAGCTATTGGTATTTTTTCAACGGCAAGTATTATTTTTCCTCCATCTTTTTGAGACTGCTTCACCATGCTGGACCATGTGCATTGAAGCTGTTCTCTGATTGGTTAATTCTCCAGTTGTTGCACGACATAATTGCAAAAAATAGGATTCAATTCTATTTATTTCATGTCTCCCTGATGTCACCCATGCACTATCTGTGGTGTGAAAGATACTTATCAAAAGTAATGATTCTATTAATTTTGTCGCATCGCTGTACAGTTTCTCTTGTCGCATAGCATCTGGTGTGTAAAGGCCTTTAGGATAGCCATGATTGACAGCACTGCTGTTCCACTAAGCTGCTATAGGACACTGTTTTGAGTGCTTCTACACAAACGCAGCTCTGACAATGGAAGAAATATAGTTCAGACTTGAATCTCATCTAATCTTGAGCATACATAAAAGTATTTTATAAAAAAGATTTTCTAGTTTTTTCACAACATATTACTATGTCCTTAGATAAATCATGTCCTGTTTTTCAGGACATGTATATTCTCATCAGTGATGTATGTAAAGGCTAATTATTCTGTGATACTACATATGGAGGTTCAGTATGAATTGAAAAGTAGTATTTAAAGAGTAAGTATTAGGGATTACAAAAATTATAGCGTTACACATCCCCATGTGTTGCTAAAAATGTTTAAATAATGTACTTGCATTTTTATTCTGTTTCAAAGATATTTTCAAAATGGCAGCTCTGGTGAACTGGTAGTGTAAGCATTATGGCCCATATTTGCAAACAGGTAACCCAGCAACAACGATCTATGATTTAGTACAGAACAGAAAAGCCAGAGCTATTGTTGTTATGTGTTTTTTTTGGTTTGTTTGTTTTTGTTTTTATCATAGAAGCAGCTCTTAATTGCATCTTAATCGATGCTAAAAATAAAGTCATTAATCACCTGGAAGAGCACAACAGAACTGGCAAGAAGAGGGAGCATGCTCCTGCAAAGACCAGCTGACCTTAACAGATTTGAACCAAACACTCAGAGAAACAAACTTGCAAGGATAACTAAATAAGAGATCACTCATACAATGAACTGTGATAAGCACTGAGGTGCAGCCACTGAACGTAAAATGAGACAAAATAGTCCATTAAATTGAAGAGTGTGTTTCTGACCTTGCACAGGGAGGCACATTTAAATACTAAATTGACAGGGTAAGAAAACCTTATGTTGCTTGTCATTGCGGGAGAAAAACAACCCGACTTTCACATTCTCGGCAGACAAGCATTTATCATTTTGCTAATCCATCGCTGTATTGCGTGTACTGAATGCATGACCCGGTGCCAGCTTAAAGCACTGTCTGAGAGCCATGCTTCATTAAGCACACAGCTCTATCCCTAACTATGCAGTCACAGGCCCCTAATCATTCTGTCATTGGCTACTTGCGCAGAAGAAAATGCTTGCATGGAAAATGGAGGAGGTCAGGGTTCTTTTTTTAAAATCCAGTCCTAACTGCATATTTCACTGTCCCCTTAAAGTTCCACAAAGCTCTGTGCAAAGTTAATGAAGTCAATAAATTACCAAGACCCAGTTTAATCAGAATTTAGACTTACTTTTACTGGCTTTAACAGGCAGGTTAAAACTGGTAGAAATATACTGGGAACAGGGAGTGTACATAGTTATATATAAAGAATGGTCTCTCACATTGACTCTCCAGCATACAAGCTAGAATAATCTGTGGCTAATGTTAAACACTCAACAGCGCCACTTAGGATTTTGGTATCTTATTTTGGTCTCTTACCCGGCATTTTCACATTTTCTTTCTGGACATGCAGGCCAATCAAAGCTTAAAATGCTTGAATCCCCCTAATTCTGGGAAACTGTAATTGTAGTTTTAAATTCAACCAACCACCATAAATTGGATGAGGACAAGTCCCTTTAAGCAAAAATGAATTAGTAGGGTTACGTTGAAGAAACAGCTGTAGCTAGTGTAATGCATCAACACAGTTCACGTCAATCAAAGGAAATTACACATCTACACACTCCCTTAAAAATACGAGGCACAAAACAGGCAAGCATCTCTTAATCTATCAGCACTTCGCTGGGTTGAATTCTTTGGTGCATATGAGGCAACGCATGGCTGTCCAAAAATATATACAACAACATCCTCGCGCACACTAGACAAACAAAAGACAATAAACTGTTGAAGATACAGGTTTTTTGAAAGAAAGGGAGGGAGCCAGGTCCCCAGAGTGTTTCCTCTTCTTTAAAACACTATTGAGTGTCTAAATTTGAAATAATAGAAATACAGAATCTATAAGGTAGAAGTAATTTCTGTTTCTTCCCTTGCGGAAACAAAATATTTTGAAAATTATAGTACAATATTTGTATTTATCTTGTAATGATCTCGGTTAAAGCAGGCAGGTGCATTACACAGGGCGAGGCAATTCACACACAGGCAGGACGGCGCAAACCTGGGACCTCTCTCACTAAAGCATTGCGCACAAAAGAGTCGACTCCTTTGCAAGAAGTGTATCCCGGGCTTGTCTTCGTGTGTGATTACGTCACCTGCCAGCCCTGCTGCTGCCTTCCCGTTACATTATATTACAAAATATTATGGGTCAAAGAATTTATCACATAATAATAAAGTATATCAATCAATACATTGCAAAAAATATGAAGAGTATATTTTTTGTATATTGTCCCATCTATAGTATGTCACTATATAATTACTGTACAACTAAAACAATATACAATTATTCATCCAATGTGAGAAGTTGTTGATAAGCATTGGCAATGTTTGAACTGTGCTTTTTGAATATGACTGATATGTATTTTTGGTAATACTGAAGAATAAACATGAGCATGATCAATTATTTACAATAGTATTCATTTATACACCCACACACACACAATGTAAGGGTGACACAAATCGTTGAAGACATTGAAAAAGACACCTTGTCAAAATGATTGTCAACCTTAATTAATATATTTTTTAGAATTAATAATACTAGTTATTTTATAATTTGATGAATGCCAAATGTGGTTTATTCAAGGTTGGATCATGTTGACAATAAATTTAAACATGTACAAGTCACATAGCAAAATATCAAAGGGACAGTTGAAATAATGTTATGATGGAGTGCTAAAAGTTTGGTGAAAATCATGGTAGTTGGACCAAGCAGAACCAAACCTTCTGGGAAGGTAGAAGAGGGAGTCTGCCCTGACCATTTGGAGGAAGAACTGGCCATAAAACAATTGTGCTTTTTTGGATTCAACAAGACTCTGCTCTTACCCAAATCACAGTGCTTTAAATAATAATAGGCTAGGCTAGGGCTTAAATTATTCTCTCCGATATGGAGCACTTGATCTGTCAGCAGAATCACTGATCCAACAGTGAAGCCACAGTGCACAAACAAAACCCTGCTGGGAAGTTTGGTGCAGAATTCACTTCACATCTAGCTCTCATCTCCCGTTGAGTGTGCACAGCCCTACATTTTCAACCAGGATCTCTCTTTCACCCTCTATTTCTCTTTCTTTCAAAACTTCTGTGTCTCCCTGATAAGCCCAAATGCCTTTGCATCCTTGAGCAGCTCTGACACACTAGCTACCTCTCAGCTATTCCCACCATCACACCTGAAAGACAACTCTAACCAGAAAAAAACAGCTCCATGTGCATTTTTTTCCACTTCACTTCAGATATTTATGCTTGCTGCATGTTTTTAAAGGTCCTTTTTCTTAGCCATTTTCTCTCTCTTTTTTTTTGTACTGGGTATTTCTTATTGAATGCTAATTTGTCTCTGTTTATAATCCCCTTCGACTCCTTGCACACCAGTAGCTACACCTGCTGTGTGAGTTAAGACTGAACAAGTGCAAGCTGCTACATGCATACATAAAAACTGAAAGGGAATTGTTTTGAAGTTGCTGCAAATGATGGATAACATGTGATTAACTTTTTTTTTATATAATTCAGCATCAAGAATATAACCGACCTAGTGGTGGAAATTGGGGGTTGTGAAGTGATTTAGTTTAAACGTAATAAAAACTTTTATTTAAAAAATGGAGTGATAATTATTATTTTGTTCCCCTAATTCTTTTGAACATACTGTGTCATCAAAAATGTATTTAATGTATTGTCACATAGGGTATTTTTGCAGAACCATTTATAGACATGATTGTGATTTACACTGCACTAAATATGCAAAAAAGTATGAATGAAAGCCCCATAAATCACAAGCATGCAACTAAAAAGAGGGGAAGACACATACGTATTGTACTTTCTTTTCATTTCTACCAGTGTCTTAAGGGAACTAATCAAACATTACAAAAAGGGCTAGCCTGCTCAGAATGGAGTTTTAAAAAGACTTGCTTCATAAATAGTTAGTAAACCATTATTTCTCTTCTACACTGGTTGTGCTTTTCACATTCAACATCTAAAAGTCAAGCACAATCCAGCACTACTATCCAAAGTCTTAAATCATAAACTACCATTTTCTCCAAGGCCTATCCTCAAGATCTTGTGCTAACTGTTTGCAACCAGTCTGCTTGGAACAAAATACATGTTCTTAGAAAATAAGATTAGGCCAATTACCAAGATCAGACTGTTTTCCAAAAATTCTTGTCCATAAACTTGAGTGGAGGTGAAAAGAGTACTATGCAGTTCACGAAACCTTTACCCAAACGTTTTAGTTTATTCATATTTTTTTCAATCCACTGTTATAAAAACAAAACAAAACAAACAACTCTTCCTTAAAACAGTAATTTATGTTTTGTGAATAGGGCCTGTAGTCATTTTGAAAGGATTGTTTTTCTGTGTTAAAAAACCCTTTAAAAAAAAAGGTAAAACAATTTTTGAACTGTACTTTATGAAGATGAACACATGTATTTTTGTTTATAAAATAAAAAAAAAGTAGAATAGCCAGTCACCATGACAAAAAACAGCTGATTTTTTCTGGGACCATGGATGGGATTTCATCCTCATTTAGAATTTTAACTGGAGGGTAGGGATATGTCCTGAAAATTCGCAACTGAGTACTTTTTTTAAACCTTTAATCTTTTTTTATGACAGGAGGAGAAACCTCTTTCTTTTTCCTACCGTCAATCATCCAGCATCCCTGAAGAAATACAAGGGCTCTCTGAAACATATCTCTGGCAGTGGTTTCTGCAGTCATGTTTTAGTAACACGCTGCCCTTTCTTTATTAGCCTACCATTGGGCTTTACATTTAAATGAATTACCGGTACAGACTTTCCTTCGGTGCTATCGTTTTCACCATCAGAGTATCTGTATTCTCTTCTCTGACTGGAAGTAGAATGAAAGTAAATATGTTACCGTTGAAGGCATTGATATGGGGGGGGGGTTAGGCCAGAGTTGGTCCCTAATAATTTGCAATTGCCTTGTAGGCCTGTGCAAACTCCTGCATTTAGATCTGTGTATATGTGTGCTGTATGTTATATATATATATATATATATATATATATATATATATATATATATATATATATATATATATATATATATATATATATATATATACACCAGTATGTGTTACATTATAATATTTAACTATTTTTGGAAAGTCAAATAAGGTTATCCAAATTTATAGATGCAAATTTGAAGCAAAGAATGTGTATCAAAATACCTGTATGAATGTTAAACATCTTCTTAGCCAAAAATGTGCGTGCACTAAAAATGCTACTTGACCAGGGCAATGAAAATACAGAATATTTTATTCTATCTAAACTATACTAGACCCATACCTGCATTGTTTAGTTAAAAATGGCAAATTGCTAAAATATATTTTCATTTATTCACTTGGGTGAACGCACTAAGAAATGTCCATCCCACGTTCAATTGCCATTGGATGAGCAAAACTGTCAATAAACTGTCAAATGGATGAATAAATGAGGCATCTATTATATCCACTGTTGCCGAGCACTGGGGGGTGAGCAGAAGTGAGAGGAAGAGAGTGAGACAGAGGAATTGAGAAGCAGAGAGGGAAAGAGGGATACATCAATGATTAGACAGTTTTTTTTTGTTTGTTTGTTTTTTTTTGGAATGGAACAGGAAGTAAAGATTGATTTAAATGATGTGTGCCAGCAACTTGCTTTTCATTGTTACTGTAACATGGAGGTGAACAGAAAACCAATGGGAAGTGCAGACTAGAAATGTGGACTTAAAGCCAGGGGCTCCTGGGTTAAAATATCAGGTTGCCCAGACAAACTTCAGTGCTTTGTGCTTCTGTCCCAACCAGCTGTAAAACTGTGTATAAGCAGTTTCCTGCTGGTGCATAAATTAGTTCAAGTAGTTAGTCTATCGTACGAAAAACATAATCAAAGAAAATGCTGAAATCAGATGATTTTGTATGCCCTGAAATCATAGACAGCTCAATCCATATTCCAAAGCTTTAAACAAAAACAAGATGACTTACCAAAAACCAGCACCCCCATAACAGAACAACTGTTTAAATATTCTCCCTGCTTGCACAGCAGGATTATATTGTGGCTTTGAAAAGGGGGAAAAAAAAACACTTACACACACAAAATCTGATAAATCAGCAGCTGTTAAAAATAGATTAATTAAAGGTTCATTTGTAATCGATGCAGAAAAAAAATATTAGTTTGCATAAAACAAAAATCTGTGGATTAAAAAGGAACCAAACTTATCAGAAAATGGCATTGATCTGTCATTTCTAATTAAAGGGGCCATGTGTGGTAAGAAGAAAAGCAAAGATCTGAAGCACGTAACATGTTCTGAGTTCTCCTGTGATGTGGGCTTAACAACAGCCAAGAATTATTAATGAAGCATCTGTGACTAATTCCTCCTACTGTTTTTTCCTCCTTTACCCATTAATGCACCCTCAGTGCTGCTCAACAGTGACACCTGCTGCAAGAGTCTTGGAATGGAGCAGCCACAAGTGTTACTGTAGTTACCAGCTTGCCGTTCCAGATAAGCAGTAGACCTTACTGGTGGCGCAAGGGCCTATTACCCCCAGGTCAGCCTAATCAATGAACAATAGACAAGAGACATAATACTGTATTCTAAAAGTTCAGACAGACTGTCATTCACAGACAAACTTTTAAGATCTCAAATCGTTTCAAGACAAAGTTGACCTTATGACCTGTTCAAGAAAGAAGTATTAATGCTAATCTATTTTCAAATAGGACCATTTTTTAAAAGATGTCACCAGCGGTCAATGGTCTAATTTCAGTGTTATTCTGGATCGATTTTAGGCTAAAATACAATGTTGTTAATAGATTTTTTTTTTTTTTTTTTTTTTTTTTTTTAACATGATGCAGAAGGCCTCAGTATTTTTTTTCCATCCTTTTGAAAGTCTCATATAATAGTACGTGCTACGTTAAGATGCTGTCATTTTAAGATCATCATGTTTGATTCTTGGCAGCTCTAGTCTCTAAAGCAAGCATGTGAGATTTTATAAACATAATTCTTCCTGTCTACCGCTTGTTTTATTAAGATTGCCCCACATCTTCTACATGAAAAGGGGCTCTTAAGGGACTGGTTGATTTGTTTCCTATTTAATTGAGGCTTTTATTAAAAGAACATTGCTCAAGCCTGAGCAGTGCTTTCACAGAAATGCCTGGATATGTTACAGGATCCAAATCTAACTGCAGTCGAGGATCTCAGATGGATTTCACTGTACAAGAAAGGTCCCTGTCTTTTCGCAAAAGATAATTCATAAAAAAAAGTTTTTTTTTAAAAATGTACTACTCTGTAGAGCGCAGATGCTCAATGCTAATTCACTGAGCAAATAATCCCCCCCACCCCGCTTTGACACTAAGAATTCCGGCAACAGGGAATTAGGTCGATAGCTCAGCCCTTGTCGGTCCAGTTTTGAGGCCTCAGGTGAGTGATGGAAATGGCAGCCCTAGTGGGTGGTGTTCCCACTGCCTCCCTTCATATTGATAACAGAGTGTTTGCACTTGAGCAAGTGATTAATCGCTGCTTACTTCCTGCATTAGCATCTGACCACTTCTTACATGGCTACAGCTGCTCCTCCTCCTCCTTGCATGATTGTAATAAGCAGTCAGCCGCATTGTTGCTTTCATACTGCAGTAGTGTGTTAACCAGAGACTAGCTTAACCTTTATTTGATACCTTAAGGCAATGGCAACATATAGCAATACAGAGACACCTCCAAAGGTTATAGAAATTGTATAAATCTACTGCAGTCGGATTGGTCTAATCCTGAAAGTTATATTAAAAACGGTAAATGAATTATCCCCTGTCACGTGATCTTATTCTGCTGATAAAATTCAGTTGACATTCCTCAATATTTGCTTTGTAGTAGACACACAGACTGGATGTTTTTCACTGTGTTCTTCTAAGCTTTTTTTTTATTTTTTTTTTTTACTTTGGATGAACTAAAGAACTGAATTATACAGTGTCACTTCTGACTTTCCTTTCCGTCAAAGGGACATTTGCATTAGTTATTACATTGTATGTTTTGGTATTAGGTATATGTGTTTTAACAGATATGCATTCTAACCTGAATCAAGCATTAAATTTAAATTAAATGAGTATTTTAAAAAATACAGCACCATGTTTATGCTCTCCTTTTTACCCTATCAAGTTCTAAGGTGCTGTGCAATCACAGTTTTAGATAGAGCCCTTAATATAACACACATACAGTGCTACCTCGCTACTGCATGTCCCTCAATTCTCTATACTAGTTATTTATGCAATATTTGTATAATAAATACAGTACCAGTGCTTAAACTGTAAACATTCTCAGACTAACTTCCGTTTCGGTCTCTACCTTTTGATACAGTATCTGAATTGAAGAAAAGCTGCGCTGGCATTTTATAACACAGACATCTTATTCGGCATTCGTTTTATAACTAAATAAATATTAGGCCTATTACGTGGTTTTTTGCTGAGAGAGGAGTTGAGGCTTTCTCCCGGAGACAATATACTTCAGCTTCGCTTCTGCCCAGCTCCGGCAGCCGAACCTGGGTTGAGCCCATTCCCTCCTCCCCTCTCCTGGCCCGCTCTCCTTCTCGCACTTGGTTTGCTTGTCTGTCGCTTTGAACTGAACTCCTGACTGCCGTATATTTAAAAACTGCTAATTAAAATGATCCATGAGTGGGAAAGGTAACTTTTTTTTTTTTTTTTTTTTGTAAAAACTATAGCATTAATTACATAGTGAAAATTTCATGCATGGAAATTTCACTATATGTGCATTATAGAGAGGGAGTTATTTTATTTTGTATTTTAGTCAGATGTATCTTGTTATGTGTCCCCCAAGACCTGTGTTATAGCAAGGGAGCACTGTATTATGCTTTATTTCTTTAAACTGTTTTATGATTGAATCAAAGGTAAACTGTCCAAACACCTTATTAATTAGCAATCTATAACATTGTGCCAGATCAGCTGAAGTGGGTATGAGGAAATGAGATTAAATGTACTGGAAGTTATTTCCTTGTAGACAAAAACATAGACATGGATAATCTTCATTGAACACTGACTAGTCAAGTAATGTGCATGATCAATATATAGAATTCTGGTAGGGAGAAAGGAGGGTGGTGCTAATTTTAAATTGTAAATACCAAGAAAAAACACAACAAGCTCTAACCTATGCATTCCTTATTACACATACAAACGAGTCCCTATTAATAGTCCACCAAACAATACACAATGGGAATAAAATGAAACCTTGATTGAAGATAGAGTCTGCACTCAAGCCAACTTCCATCCTTTCAATTACATGAATGCATAATTAATACATCAAACAGTATTAGCTTCTGCATTTTAGGGGTTGTGCTAAGCATGCTGACTAGGATACAGCTGACAGAGCAAGCATATGATGGATTATTCCCAAATAGGGTTTGATTTCTTTGTTTTCCTTATATTTTCTGTCTATTCCCTAATGTAGTTAATTTGGCTACAATATCTTATTGTTCACCTACAAAACCTTTTATGACCAGTTACCAGATTATAGTTCACCTCCCCACCTCTCCAACCCAGTAACTGATTCTGAGTGGCCCATCTTTCTTCTGTACTACACAACACCAACTCTGTGGAATGGGTTTCCAAAAGAAATTAGAAATGGCACATCCCATAGCAGGTTTAAAATCATGCTTCAAATCCTGTAATTCAACAGGGCTTTCAATTCTTAACAGACTTGCCTTTTTAGGGTTTGCTGCAGTTTTCCTTTTTAATTTGCCCGTCCAATTGTTAAACACTGCTTTGAGGCGACCGAATTGGTGGTTTATGGCTACCTCAAATGAATGTGCTTTGCAACTCTGTGTGTCCTGTTTTTTTACAAATAGACAAGAATATATAACTTTAAAAAAATAGAAAAATAATAACTCACCTTGATATACTAAATGTAGTTTTATATATGTTTGGAAAGATGTTCATTTGAACCATAATCTGAGTCCCAATGCCCTTCAAAGCAGTATCCATGGAGGACCAGTCCTAAAACCACCTCTGTAGTTAGTTTATATATTGTGCTTCATTATTACACCCCTTATCTCTATTATGAAGCTGCAACTCTAGGGTACTTCATTATAAAACAATGCATTATAACGTTAGTTTACCTACCGCAAACCTGGTTCCCTGAAAGAGAAGATGGCCACCAAAACGTAGTTATGGGATACACTCCTGGCTATTGGTAGGTGTCACTGAGCTCTTTCTATCAAAGCTGCAGATAGGTCTTCTCCCCTCGGTGACCCCCTCAGTCCCACCTCCCTTGTCTAGCAAGGCTGCCACTTCGATCTGGAGCACCGAGGCCTGAAGTGGATCTGTCACTACGTAGTCATATTGACATGAAAAGGAGAGGGTCCCAAGCAAAACTGAAGCATATCAGAGGTGCGAGCACCCACACATCAGAAGTGCAAGAGCACCAGTAGCGCAGCTGTTGTGCCATGAATTGGGTCTGAGGCCGGCAGCCTTCAGGGGCTCGGCGTGGCACAGATACGAGAGGGCACAGATCCTGCCAGTGGCGGTGTGCTAGTAATTGAGGCAGCCTCGGAACTAGGGGCCGTATCAGCTAGGAATTCGGGTTCCGCCTCGACCTCCATATCCGGAGGGAAAGCGGAATCCCCCCACAAGGCGGCGATAGAGAGTGCGTCCTCGTCAGCCCAGTCGATCCGCTCGCCCTGCTCTCCCGCGGAGGGGTCAGGGGGCTGTAAGGAGACAGTGACTACCACAGGGGGTGGGGGGAATGCCAAACGGGGCCCACGGCCAGAGTGGGTGGGGTCTGCCTCTCCAAAAGCAACATGATCCGACTGATCTGGGCTTTCATATCCATGATATCCCGCGCTGGGCGGGACTTCTTCATCTGTCTAGCCTGAGGCGCTGGGGAGTGGCTGCAGGTAGATACAGACGCCTGAGCATAGGGGATCTCCCCGAAGGGGCTCTGTGATGGCGTCGGGAGGCGTGGCTGGGAGGGGCCCGCTGCGTGGGACGAAGAACGCCCCCATGTGACTCTCTCCAGGTGGTCTGTGAGCACGTGGGGCTGAAAAGCTGTGCAGATGTTGCAGGAGCCTTGCAGGGTTGAGACGGCATGATCGGGACCTAGGCACCGAGCACACATGCTGTGCCTGTCCTCCTGAGGGATATTGGTCCCACAGACCTTTCAGGCATGGAAGCCAGCCCTGTCCATCATAGCGCGGGGTAGAACCACCGTGCGCACTGAACATCGTGTGCACCATGTGCACCGAGCACCGTGGGCACCGAGTGTCGTGTATTACTGGGTCTAAGGAACACCGAGTACTGCATGCACCATGTGCACTGAGTACCGTGCAATAATAGATACAGTGCGCACCGCGTGCATCAAGCACCATGCGCAGCACTTGCACCAGGCACCTCGTGCACCAAGCACTGCGTGTACCGTGCAGCACCAGTGTAATATGCACCGAGAGCACCATGTGCACTGAGCACCACGTGCCGTGCAGCACCGGGTATAATGTGCACCGCATGCACCGAGCACCATGTGCACCACTTGCACCGCGTGCACCGAGCACCGCGGCTACCACTTGCACCGAGTACTGCGTGCACAGATACACCGAATATCGTGCAGCACGAGGCACCGCGTGCACCGAGTACCGTGCACCGTGAGCACCATGGTACCGAAGTAGCATGGACAGAGTCTTACGCACCGCGATATTAAGAAACACCAGAGCACCTAGGCATGGAGCCAACCCTGACCGTGTGGTCACACGCCTGAGCAGCGCGTAGTGTACTACAGGGGGACAGGGCTGAAGCCACAGCGAGTTATAGTCAATAAGTACAGTGCGCACCATAGTACCGAAGTAGCAGGGGCAGAGTCTTATGCACCGAGATATTAAAAAACACCGGGGCAGCTGTGCACGGTGCCTACCCTGACCACGTGGTAACATGCCTGAGTAGCGCGAAGCATACAACAGGGGGACAGGGCCGAAGCTGCGGCTTGCGATTGACTTACACACACAGTAATATAAAACAGTGTTTAAATACAAAAATCAGTTAAAATATCACAGGACATGAGGAAGAGCACACTGTCTGTTGATTGAGCGACCTACACCAGAGGAGAGGGTCCGTGCAGCCCATGTACGCCTCTTTGAGAAGTATACAGCTGGCCCAGCTGAAGCAGCCACGGTGTGGCTAGTCCTCTGCGCGATCACAGGGACGCGTAGCTACAATCAAAACAAGGCGCAACCTGCGGCCCGCAGACAGCTGGTGGGCTAGCTCAACAACAGGGACAAGGCAAGCTCGGCTCCGTGGAGTAACAGTGCTCTCCGAAGCAAGAAAGGGTGAAAAACACACACAATTCTTAACAATAATACTTACTGCACGAAGACGGACAGACAGAAAGAAGCAGCCTGACATGTGGAGCGAGCAGGTGCTGATAGTCAGAAATAGAAATAGAAATAGAAATAGAAATAGAAATAGAAATAGAAATAGAAATAGAACACCCTCCTAAAAACAAAATTGCAGGAAGGACAACCTTTAATAATGAAGCGCTTTGTTTCACTACTCTGTTTTTAATATACAGCTCTAATGCATAGTTACAGCAAGCTTAAGATGAATTCCTACAATGAATATAGCTGTTTATAACCTGATACATTGTCTACTCATGCTGTTATTGTGTCATGCTATAAGGTTTGATTTTATTCTGCTACAAACAGGAACTGCCTGTGAACAAGATGCCATCAACGGCATGTCACTGAATTTCCAAGTCCAAATACATTTAAGTAAATAAATACATTAGCCAATCGTTGAAAGCTAACATTATAATGTGACCCCTGATGAAAGGGTACAGGATTCTAGTTCATTTTTGGATGTCTCTCTTTGATATTTGGAACATCAATTAAAAATGAGCACTTTTATTTGAACAGTGGCAATAAACACTATAAGTACAATATAAATTGTGGATAGAGTCTACTTCAGATGGTTTTTTATATTGTTTAAACCTGGAGTTAACCTTTCAGTCAGTCTAGACTTCATAATGATTTGTGTAGGTACTTGTTTGGTAGGATGAACTTGGGAGGACTTATATATTATATATATATATATATATATATATATATATATATATATATATATATATATATATATATATATATATATATATGGCTACTCTACTGTTGTCTTCAACAGATACACTTTGAATATTATTACATGTTTAATATTATCTGCATTCTGCAAAGATTCTGCATTCAACCACCTTCTAACACCACCACGAATGGAAAAGATGTTGCTGGAATAGTTAGTAAAAGTCTGGTAAATAAATATACGTATAGCAGGGGGTTACTGTAGCTTTCACTGCAGTGGCAAAATAGCACCTATAACTTGAGTTAGCCATACAATGCTCTTTCAAAAACACAAGGTTTTCAACAACACAAAAGGGGTTCTGAGACATGGCACTCTGTGGCTGTTTCTGGTTGTGGTGGAACATGTCTGAATGAATTAACATCCAGACCCCTTATTTCTAAATGAGCAGCAGAACCTATCAGTATAAAAAAGGAAAGCATTATCATTCTGATGTTGTAGTTTGTCTACTTCAGCATGACTTAGACTAATCACTGGCACAAACTGCACACTCTCTGTTGTCTTAACAGGCTAATCAGAGAAAAATAGGGGTCCGTGCTGCAGAGCTACAATTTGATACACAACCAATGTTCCGTGATTATGAACTACACTATTATTGCACCACTACTGTCTAGTGCAATTTAAACTTGCATTGATATAAATGTATGATATGATTATTGAACTGGAGTACCCATTCATACATTATTATTATTATTATACTATTTATTATTATTATTATTATTATTATTATTATTATTATTATTATTATTATTATTAGTATTATTATTTCTTTGTCTCATTATATTTTAATTTTTTATTTTTTTTATCTGCAGTATTTGTGATTGATTATGTATTCAGTGATTTTAGTTTAGCTCATTATTTGACTACTAAATATGTGCTTTTATGATTTATAAATTACTCGTACAGATATGTATTTATGTTCCAGACTCAATTTTGAACCATTTTCCCTTTTTTTCATGGGTACAGACAATGTAGCTAATAGAGGTAGTGCTTGACACAACAATGGGACACCAAAGCCTTTGAACCACGAAAAACAAAACACACACACACGCAATCACATGTCCATTCTGTTCGAGTCTTCATTGAAATGGGGGATGTGAGAACAGCTGGAGATAACAGTTTCAGTAAACAACAGCTACATAATAGGAAGACAGCACACCTGAATAGCTCCTTGCCTCAGGCAAGAGGAAATAAAAATAACACAGAAAAAACAACAATGTAATCGCTTGTGAGATCAAGCTATGCTATTGATCAGATTATAAAACCAAACTGTTTCTGAGATTTTATTTTCAAGAGAATCCCCCTCTCTTTGACCCTGAGTTCAATGGAGAAGCTACCTGCAATGCTGGAGTTCTGGAGTGTTGGTAGTTGGATAAGGTCCAGTATTGTACATGAAAAAAAGTGCAGTTTGCCCACACATACACACATACACTACTGGATTGCTGACATGTACAAGTCCAGGTCAACCCCAAAAATCAACAGATATGTGTGCAAACTTAATGTCAAGGTTATCCTAAAACACACACAACACAGACCAATTATCACATATAGGGACAGTCGGGCCATTTTAAGTACAATAAAGTAAACTATAAAGCAAATAAAGCAAACTAAATCCACACACAAAGAACATTGCAATGAAGTCAAGTTGATATATGCTGTGCTGAGCAATCAATTACATACATTTCATTGCAATTTCCTTTCCATTGTAGTGGTACTGGTTTGTGTTCCCATTAAGTTCTTTACAACTCATTTCTCAGTTGTTAAATAGAAGAACCGAAACAATCATGTATGCACTGTACACTAATTCCACTAATTCACTGACTGTGAATTTGCCCGTACATACAGGTAAAACTGCTGATATAATCTTTACAGCTGACTTCAAATACTGTTTTGGTTTTGGCTGATAAGTGTCAATGGGGGATGATAATATACCAGCACTGAAAAAATGTATTTATTGTACAAAGTTCTTGCTGACAATGTGTCGAAAACATGAACATGTTTTAGACTGTTTATAATTAGTGTAATAACATGTGTACAATATAATTGCACAGTAGTCAACACATATTAATATGTGTAGCTTGTATAATTAAATTACCCAAACATTTGAACAACAATGTGCCGGGATCTTAAACTAGTAAATGATACACTAGGAACATGATACTGAGATCATCCCAGTAGAGACTGCAATTACTACACTGAACAAATAACTAATCTGAATAGGGTTCAGTCCCAACTGGTTTGCAGTATCCAGAATCTACTAGAAGAAGAAGAAGAAGAAGAAGAAGAAGAAGAAGAAGAAGAAGAAGAAGAAGAAGAAAAAGTTGTTTAGAAGATAGCTACAGAGAAACACATCTAAATTATCTCTGTATATTTTAACTTGAAATGGCAGACATCTAGCATAAGAGTTAATATACTTTCACCTTCCTAGTTAAACATCAGGGAGACACGTAGATACAAAAATGTCACTGAACAAGTTTTCCTAGGGAGGAAATCAGTAATAAGTCTGAAATCCCTTTGTTTCGCAACCTGACCCAAAAAAGCAACTGCTCATTAAAAGGGACAGGCTGTTTTTGAATATCTGTTGACTGCAACTACCTTTGCACCTGAGATGTACCCTGCCAAATTACAAATGAACAGTTCAAAATTACAAACAAGCATTTTGTATTTTAAAAAGATTTGTATTTCATTTTGTTTATGGCCACTGTAAATTAAATTAACTAAGATGTTTTTGGCTACCAGTGAGCCAGGTTATTTGTTGCTCATTTTACCAAAATCTCAAACTATTATTAACCCTGCAATGCTACTTTCCTGTCTATAAAACTAAGCCAATCCCCTGGTAGTTTTAATAGACTGGTCTTACTACATTTCATTATGTTTAAAAGGCCAGAATAGACCATATACTCCCTGGAGGAAAGTTCCTTGACTTTCTAACCGGCTCTCTTGACTGGGAATCTGGACTATCTAAGCTGTAGTAGACACAGTGGCTTTGAGCCATTTTCCAATAACTAGGCCCAGTTAATTAAAAGTTTATTACAGTGCAGCCAAGGGTGACATGGCAACAGTGAAGTATTTAAATGAAGAAGAGCTCAACTTTATTATGGGCCACATTTCACAACCTTGAATTTGTAAGACACCCTTCAGTGTTCAGACTCTCAATTTTGAACTTAGCACAGGGAATTCAGTGGCTGACTGGCACAGTGGATGGCACCTTGGACTAGATAGTGGGCTTGTCAGTTAAACCTGCTTATCCAATGCACACTAATGGTAGTAAAAAAACACAAACGACAAGTTTTGATAAGCCATTGTAATGAATTAAGGTCATAGTACATCTTTCAATGGCTGAAACAGTATGGCTGAATTATAGCTGACTGTCTATAATTTGACTCTGCTGGTTTGCGTATGTGCTTGGGCGGGGGGGGGGGTGCATGTAATGATTGCTGTTTGATAGTGTTTTAAGTGTTGAGTGTAGCTGTTTACAAAAATGAGCACCCGTCACCTCGCGTCTTTCCCATTCTGATGACGAGCAGACCAGCTCTTTATCACTTGTAAGAGCACCTTTTGTGACAGGTGAGTATGCTTTGAGTCTCAAATGATAGGATCTGATTTCCCCAGATCTCGATCGTTAATGATTACACACGGTATCATATTGGTTTACCAGAGCATTACTGCATTTGCCTACAGTACAGCACCAATGATCTGTGCCTCAATTAAAAAAATGGATTGGTTGTCAGAGCAGACCACATTAAGCTTATTGCAAACTGAAATTTTAAATACATCAATACTGCAGCTTATAAGATGTTGTTTCTAGCTCTGTGGCAGTGCACTACAGTAATAAAAGTGCTATGTAATTGTTTTTTTTTTTTTTTTTTTTTTTTTTAAAAAAACAGGACTGGACAGTACATTGATACAAATCTAGTTAAATCAACCACTAGCAAGACTCGAGACACCTTTTTTAAAAATGTAAGATACTTTATTATTCCATGTGCACAGCTGTTAAAAAACTTCCCATTTGATGTGGCTCTTTTGATTTAACATGCCCCTGGAGACCAACTATGTACCATATCATACAAAGCAGAATGATTTGTATTTGATAGACATTTGTTATCTCAATGTCATCATACAACAGAAATATGGTGTTCTGCTAAAAAAAAGAAAAGAAAAAAAGAGAAAGAAAAATAGGTACAATTCTAGTCCAGAGCTTTTGTCTTAAGTAATATTTATAACCGTGTCTACTGTGTCCAGTAATAATAAATACATAATACAACATATATGAAATGGAAACCGCTTTTGATTATATTTGAGAAAGCTGAATACAATTGTAAGAATGAATGGAATTATGTTTTCTAATGCCGATTTTCACTGTTTCTGCAAATATTTTAATAACATCCTGCTGTTTGCTTTTTAATATATGGTCCCTAGTTAAGCTACTTATCTTTCTTCTGGAATGTAAATGTAACAGAAACCCCTGCAAGGAAAGGTGATTGTTCATTTTTTAGAGATACGCTGTTTGAGAGTCACATGGGCTCCTACAAAGACACAGCACTTGGAACATCATAACCAGACTCTCTTAGAAAAATCCATAGGAGGTGTTTCAAATTGCAGGGTATATCTAGACATTTGCCTCTGCAGGGGACTCTGTCTGGTTCAAAGAGTCACTGCTTTTGCAGCACAGTGCATGCTTTCGAGTGGAACTGCGACATTAACTTCAAAAGAACGTGCTCCCCGTTGTTAAAAGAGTTGTCGTTAACAGCCAGCACCGGTATGGTATACTTATAAAGTTTAGGTACAATGTATATATTAAATTAATCATCCAATTCTTCTTCCCCTGAAGATGGCAGGAGATGAAATTCCTCAGAAAAAAAAAACAAAAAACAATATACTATAGTTTTCTGTTTAGATTTTTGTTTTGTTCAACCACTTTTCATTCTTGCTATTTAGGGACTGATTAGTAATTGTATTTGTGAGATATATATATATATATATATATATATATATATATATATATATATATATATATATATATATATATATATACACACAATATGATTGTAGCAGTCATGTAGTATGGAATCTATTGATAAGGATGACCCGATTGTCTTAAAAACACATATATAGTATGAAATCAATACTGCAACATTTCTGAACTTACTTTTTTAGAATTTAAATTGCTAGGCTTGTTTAATCAGCCCATCAACTGGCTTGATTTAAACAGTTAGTTAAGAAGCAACAAAACCTCTCCTATAGCAAATATAAATGTACATGGATTTGGGCTAGAATTCAAGATTAACAGTATTTATCTAGGCTGACAGCACACACACACACACACACACACACACACACACACACACACACACACACACACACACACACACACACACACACGCACACACACACACACACACACACACACACACACATTCCTATACCTGTGTGGACTTCTCATTGATTTTCACTATATTTTTATTTACTATTTCTAACTCCAGTCACACAAAACTCCACACAGGGTGAAAGTTGAGAACAAGCAAAATATTCTGGCACATCTAGTTTTTTTTTTTAAAGGCACATTTCGTTTGTAAAAAGGTGTTTTACAAAGTGGGGATGTCGCCACAGCGTAATTTTTTTCAGGAGTTGCTATCTTTGTGGGGAAATTTTCTCAAATTTTGTCCCCACGTTGATAATAATAGCTGCCCCCCGCCCCCCCACATACACACATACACACACACACACACACACACACACACACACACACACACAGAGTAGCATCTTTGTGCCTGTGCCCACCACATCTCTCCAGTTCATCAATTTAAACAAACAAAGCTGCAAAACACTGTCACATTTCGATAATTTCATTTACTGTGATTTTTAATCTCACACTCCATTAACGTTAGATTGTCTCTCTCAAACTGTTGCACGGCCCAGCACTCTCGGCAGCAAACGGCTCTCACGTATCTGGATCAACACTGTTGCCTCTCCCTTTTGCAACCTTGGCATGGTTTTATGGGTTAAATGTTGGCTCTGCAAATTTACCAATCCCTACAATCGGAACAGGACACTTAGTGGCTCTGTTTGCATGTCTTGCCACAAAAGTTTTTTTTTTCATTCGTATCAGTTTTTCAACCCTGTACTGTATTATATTGTACTGTACTTTATTCTATGCCTCTTTTACATGTATGTCCAGAATGTAGGTAGCGTAATAGAAGATGTGTGAAATGATACAGGCTCTTTCAATGGTATCAGCCTATAGAAAGTCAATATGGTGCTGTTCTGAGAGAGAGAGAGAGAGAGAGAGAGAGAGAGAGAGAGAGAGAGAGAGAGAGAGAGAGAGAGAGAGAGAGAGAGAGAGAGAGAGAGAACATTGTATATTGAGACAGCAAACTCTACTGCTTGCCAATAAATGTTAATCCATAGCTATTGATCTGATTACCAAAGAACGAGTTGTTTTATGTTTTCCTCTTTTTGCTCAGCAGCATTTCAAAGATAATTGAGAGAGATAGCAAGCCTATCACACAGCATGGGATTTGGAAACCGATATCTAAGCTTTCACAGATTGAACCCAGGGCCTAGCATATTAACTGCTATACCACTTGGGTAGAAAACATGCAAACACAGTTAACCCTGTGCCTGTATATTTACTGTAGGTCTAAAAAGCAACAACATATCCATTTACAGAAAAGTTCTTTTTTTTTTCTTTCATGTGTTTTTCTCCCTGAAATACTAATCTGGGCTCTTGATTGTAAAGCAAACAAGCAGGTCAATAGGAAGGGATGAGTTTAGGACATCTGACTGTCTAGTGAATGGATAAATGTAGGTTTTTTCTCCAGATCTGGTCAACCACACACAGGGGAATTATTAATGTGCTGCTTGGATTCTGATCCTCTTAATATAGTTGTTTTTAAAAGAATGCAGCCAAGGTATTCCTCTTTTGCGCTTGATAGATGATCTCCACACTCAAACTGACACAATGATGACACAGTAAATTCTCAATCAATACTCCATTTCTGCATTGTGGAAATGGACGCTGGTTAAACTGTGAGAAAAAAAAAAAACTGAAAATTACTATGAAAAAGCTGTGTATTGACAGCGATAGATGTTCTGTATATCTTCAGACCATGTACTGTACTTTATGGATGAATAAACCTTTCAGGATCAGTAAGCAGAAACAGCACCCACAGTTTAGAAAGGGCTTTTTTACTAACACAATGTCAAACAGTCAGTTCGTTGTATTTGCTTGCCTGTTACAAGTCTTGCAGATTTCCTTTTTTAAATGGTACAGTATTATGTTATAGAAAGCCATAACTGCTGCATGCAGTTTTAAAACGATTATCTGCATCCTGCATATATAAACATTTTACAAGCTTGCGGATCAAATCGGGGGCCAAGTAATTTAAATTCCTGCCTCCAAAGAACACTGTAGGTGAATAATAAACGAATGGCTGTGTTTAATAGAACAAAATGACTCATTGCTTGTAGATCTTTGGAGAAGCAAAACATTTCATTGGCATGATGGTCCAATGAGGACGCCTGGAATGAATGCAAAATTACAGAAGTGTCATATGTAGTCTGCACAGGTTAGCTGTAGGCATGGTGATTCTGTGTTTGGTGACTAGAAGGCCTGGGGTTGAATTATTCTTGAATAATCGTCCAGGATTGTACTATTAAGGTTATAGCTGTCTCTACCAATAAAGGTCACAAGTCTCTATCATGAAAGGAAATTAGCGGAACCTACTTTTTGCTGACAACAACCACACGGCTGTGTTATTGGGCTTAGTGGTTGTATGAGTTTCCCTCTTCTGGATGAGATGCAAAGCAATTTTTTTTTTCATCCAGTTTTGCAATCTGTGTTCTGCCAGGATAAAACTGTAAGTTTGTCACCTGTTTTATGTTTTCAACTTAAGTCTGAGGTTTTCAGTCCATTTTTATTTGAGCCAACACAGCCTCACAAGGGTGTGTTGAGAAATAAGCTAGTACTTAAAGAAAAAAAAGAAAACATACAGTAATCAAATACTTCTCAAGCAGGGTGATCAAGGTACTCAGTTGAACACTATCTTGTCTAAATTGAATATTTCCTAATAGAAAAAGATGTGTATTCAATAATCAGATCAAAAAATGTCAAAAGTCTGACTTAATTGCAATGAATACAAGTAATTGAATTGTCAAGATAATGTGCTTAATGAAATTACGGTCCAGTTCTATGCTGATGTTGTAATGCTTGTTTTTACACTCTAAAGAATGTAGTGATTTAGTTCATTAAATATTTAATGGTAATAAAGTGGTCAGTGGTGCAGTGGTGTCTGTAGAAATGTGTTAAGGCCACTTTGTACATGGTCACAGTTGCCAGTTATCTTGTTTTTGTTTTGTAAATTGTAAAATCTGAAAGCTTCTTTTAACGGAGCTCTGAAATACATGTTACTACGTCACAGTTGTTAACAGTAAAAAAAAAAACTAAAAAGTGACCCTTAAAATAAAGAGTGGTTAAAAAAACCTATGAACCATGCTTTGAATGTGATATTGTCTATTATAACCTCTTCTGATGGAAATGCCATATCTGAACATTTTATTTACCAGATTATGCCACACCTGGGGTCCATCTTGGCAAAAAGTGACACAGTTTATGTTCATTACATTTTATAATAAGGGAGCCTTTACATTGATGGATAGTGTGGAATGGGCATTGTCAAAGTGCCATCATTCTAAAATTGAAAGGACAAACCACAATGCCCCCCCACCCCCAAGAATCCTACCAGGAAATTAAGAGTAATTCCAATCTTTAATGCAAATGATGTCTTTTTCATAGAGATTAAAATTGATTGAAATACTGTAACCTGGCCAAAACAATTGAAGTTACATTCCAACAATGTAGAATTGTTGCAATATTCAGATTATTTTATTAATGTTAATATTTGTTAGAATTAAACACATGTAGAATAGTTAGGTTGCTATTTAATGTGCAGGTAGTGGACAAAAAAATTGAAACACCAATTTAAAAATCACTTAATAGGGCACTGGGCCACCACGTGCAGCCAGTACGACCTGTATGCGCCGTGGCATAGAGTTACATGCCGACATCACCTTAGACACCAGTGCTCGTGAAACATCAACAAGTTGAGCTGTCTTGGTCACTGAAGTTCCTGCCAAATGCGCCCCAATAATCACCCCTCTTTCAAAGTCACTGAGGTCCCCTCTTGAGCCATGCTAGCCATAATTATAGGCAACCAGACCTGTCAAGCATTACACAGCAGCTTAACCCTAAGCATGCTGGGATGTTATTTGCTTAATTAACGCATGTGCCACGCCTGTGTGGAAGCCCTTGCTTTCAATATACTTGGTGTCCCTCATTTATCCAGGTGTTTCAATTGTTTTTGTCCACTACCTATATGATGTGGTTGATCTGATCTAGATGGGGGTGCATTTCAAGTTGGGGTCCTAATTTTAGACTATTCATTCCGAAATGTGAATTTTCACTGTGAACTATGTATTACACAGCAATGTGTACATATCATAGAAATCGTGAAATCCGAGATAACCAGGATAACCATGAACAAAATGCAGCCTTACTTAGAAGAGGCGTGCTGGTCATGAAGCAGGCAAAATTACTGTGTTAACAAATGTATCCAGACAATGCTGAAGCAGATTTCAAAGCAATTTTACTAGGAACATTTTAGTTTTAAAGTGGAAGGAGGCTGAATGACTGAGCAAGCTGCATGAATGCATTTTGTCTAAAATAAAATAGAAAAGCACTATGTTAACTTACAGGCTTTCAAAAAAGTACGGGGTGTTCAAAACTCATGGGTTCTACTATATCTATATCACAAAATAAAAATGCAGCTTGATTTAAGTACAGGTTTGCTGAGTTTCTGAAAACCGGCATGACCACCTTTGCACCCACTGACATGCAAACAAACATAGTGGTTTGGAGCAATTTTCCATGCAAATGAGCTGACTAGCCTTGATAATAGTAGTAGGGAAATGTGGTGTCTCTACCAGTGCATGATCAGGTAAGCTTACAGAGAAACCACCTAAAAAAATAACCAGACATTGTCTTAGATCTCTAAAGAGAATCCTTTTCATGTTTTGCTATTTAAAAAACTTTTGAAAAAATCATTGCCTGCTACTGTGAACCAACCAGTAGGAAGTATATCAGTGGTAAATTATCTATGGAAACTATATGCTTAAACCTCTGCTCACTAAACGAGTCTCCATGGACACATAACATCTTGCAGGTCCTCCAAAAGCAACAGAAGTTGGAGTCGTGTGCACTGCTTCATCTTTGAGTTGAACTTCCCCATATCTTTAGGGGTTATCCCAAGGCATCTTTTTCATCTAGAGCAGATTCACTACTAATTGTAGTCCACTGCCAGGGGCTTGCGCTGCAGGCACTTGTGCTAAACAGTAGGTAAAGACACTTAGGGCATCACAATTACATCTCAAATGACCAGCTTGTGAAATCCTTTGTGAGGTGTACCATTGCTCATCCCATCTCCTTCTTAAGCCTCCATTGTTTTACTATAAGGTATCTGCCTTCAACTTTAGCACCAGAAGTGAAACGTATTTGAAAAGTCACATGGTTAAGGATCAAAGATGGTTTTAAGAAAATGTGCCCAAGTAGCTTGTTCAGTCTCCAGGTGGCAGCAACAATGCTGTTTGGATGGTAATTATTTTTGCAAGTTAAATCAAGGGGAATTAATTCAATTAAGCATATTTTATAAGGGTCCCGTAGGTAATGTATTTGTCTGTCAGCAAGCACTGCTTACAGTATTTCCTACAAAGGAATTTAATGGAAGAAGGAAGGCTTCTTCTCTGACATGTTTGTTTGTGAAAAAAACAGTACAATTTAGAGAGCTGGCGAGCTGTTACTGTTACTAATGCACAATGCCATTAATCTGTACAATACGGGATCTTGTAGAAGGAGTGTGCAGGGTGAAGCCCTGCCGGTGCACGTGTGTATGTGTTGGTGTGGAAAAACCACATGGCAATGTGTATTAAGAGGGTGATCACGGGTGTTAGTGGAAAGCAATGATTAGAGTTGGAGGTGAGAGGTGGAGGTTTTTCGTGTTCCTTGCTGTCTCGTCCCATCTGTTTGTTTACGTTTCCGTGAGTGTTTTCTAGACCTTTTATTGTGGCCCTTGTGCCATTTTGTTTTGTTAATGTGTTTTTGTTCGCTGTCTGTTCTATGTTTGTATTCAACGTGCGTGTTAGTACTTCACTGCAACTTCTGTGTCTGAGTCTCCCTTCCTGGTAAATAACAGCATTGCACAGGGAGACATTGCAGATTGAAGATATTTTAAAGATATATTGTACATATTTTAGAACTACTGTCTGGAATACTAATAGTATTCAAAGATGCAAAGAGAGTTATTGACATACTGAACAGCACTGTATATTTACTGAAGAGCTCTACCATTCTTGTTTTTTTTTTTAGGTGCAATTATTAAGTGGCTTATTATAATGAGCTTGCAATTGAGCAAATTAAGCATTATTGCCTGGATGATACAGATTGATTACAATAAAGCTCTGTAGAACCTTTACAGCAATTAGGTACACACAGTTACCAATCAAGTATGAAAATACAGTACAGGAAAAGGTCAGAATGCTGTGGCAGTTGCCCTGCTAAGCAACAGTCAAATTCATTTGAAGAGAACTTCTATTGGGCAACTCTTTGAACATGAATGTTTGATTCCTCAATGGACCTGTGCCTTTGCTGGTGCCCTGACTGGACACATGCTGAGTGTCTTGTTTACCAGCATTTATTTTTAACATCTTAAAACAGAAAAACAAAAACAAAAAGACATGTTTGTGTGCGTGTGTGTGTGTGTGTGTGTGTGTGTGTGTGTGTGTGTGTGTGTGTGTGTGTGTGTGTGTGTGTGTGTGTGTGTGTGTGTGTGTGTGTGTGTGTGTGTGTGTGTGTGTGTGTGTGTGTGTGTGTGTGTGTTTCATAACTGGGATCAAGGGGAAGTGTCCAAACAGAAAAGAAGAAGAACAATAAAAAAAAACAAGAAAACTCTTATGCTACAAAAGTGGCATTATCTGAACCAATAGGGGACAGTGAGTAACTTGTGACTATTGAAAAACATTTTATTTCTCACTTGGACTCATAAGAAAACCAGTTTAGTTTCTGTAGCAATTATAACTGTGTTAGAATAAACGCTGTCCTTTTAAATTAATCTAGCAGATGGGTTCTCATTTCCAGGAGACCTTGTCTACCTGCTGGAGAGAAGAATTTTTGGCTAAGGTTTTTGGGTGAATTCCACTCTTTTACCACTAGGAAAGGCAGTGGTTTGTGAGCCCTGAGGCCACTATAGAGAGGCGGGAGAAAAATACTCACAACATGATAAATGAAGAAAAAACCTAACAAACAAATCAGTAAACATTCACAACAGAAAGCCATTGCCAAGTGGCCCAAGTTGGTAAGATGCCTAACTAAAGGTTACTACAATAAACAGGCAGAAAGTGAAGGCATTAGTATGGGAAGGCACAGCTCTGTGTGACTTAAAAAGTGTGCTTCACAGGGCACTAGCTGAGCCTGCTTCCCTCAGTCACTATCTATCCCGAGGCTGTGGTTTAAAAAAAAAGAAAGAAACCCAAAAAAAAAAAAAGCAATTAATTGACTCCTGTGCCTTTCATCTCATTTCAACGCTTAAGCAAAGAATGTCTATTACAGTAACAGGGGAAATAATTAAAGCGGAATACCAATCACTCTGATAAAAAATACCTCCATCACCACTCCCTTATCTGTGCCTCACTCTCTCTCTCTCTCTCTCTCTCTCTCTCTCACTTTGTTTTTTTTCCAGTTAAGGCTGTTGTCTTATCATATTATATATATATATATATATATATATATATATATATATATATATATATATATATATATATATACACACACACCCTTGTATTGCTATTTGTTTAATGTGTGTTGCTGATATTGAGATTGCAAGCTAAAAGTGTACAGTAACAGTTAGCCGAATGAAAGCATGTCAGATTTGGGCAACCACCACTTCACAAACCTTCACTAGATCACAGAGATTAAATAAGTAGAGAATGCCAACAAAAATAAAGAAAACAGAACAAAATCTACCTCCTTTAATAACAACATAGGAAGCTGCCATTAACTGCACTTGGAACTGTTCCGTGATCAAAGTATGAGATTCACAACACTGTCTATAAAATGAAATGGGAAAGCACCAAGCTAAATCTTATTTGCCAGTCAATATACTATAGGATTTGCTATATAGTCTGTGCAGTATTATTTTGAATACTATGTATTTAAGTCTATTTTATCCTTTTAAGAGATTGTGGGTCAAGTTTGACCAATATCAACTTTGAATGGGGTTTCCTGTAAAAGTATTAATGTTATGAGTATGACAGCATCATTTCCGTTTCTATATAGCTCTAAATTAGGGGACATTAATTACATAATTATATTGTTAAGTTATTATCCAATCACTAGTCATCCCAAACTAACATTAGTCTCTCATTTGTATTTATTTCTTGTATTTTGTGTAGACGTAACTTGGTTAATACAGACAATTGATTTAATGTATGATAAAAGGCAGAGCTTTTTTATCAGCTGAGTCTTTTGTATTTTAGCATTTAAGTTAAAAAAAAAAAGCACAGTTACATAACTTTAAGGCAAAGTATTAATAATCTGCTGAACTGGACGGATTGACAAAATGCTCCTTGAAGCAATTTAATGGGTTTGATTAAAGCAGACTAAAGGTAAACAAAGTCTGATTGCAAGTTGAAGTTAGAATTCGTGAAATTACTGAAGGTACATTCTGGAAAACAAACATATATTAATTGATGACTAATCAGGATACTCTGAATTGAAACTGTAGCTGGAATGATTAAAGTAAACATTATTAACATACTTTCCCCAACACCATTCAACTACATCTACAGTATATTTTGTATTTCATTAAATTTGGCCAATTTAAACAAAAAAAAAACAAAAAAAACAGACAAACGGTATATAATATAGTAGCCAGCCTAGTTTTTAAATAGCTAGGTGATTATTAACAACTTTAACTTTAAAGTCTAGCACTTTAAAAGGAAACAATGCAGGAATGCAAGGCTGATTAAAAAACATGGGAGTCTTTAGTGGAATTTTAATTGAGTCTGTGTTTAATCTGTTCAAAATCAAAACACAAACATACTACTGTCTTAGCATCAAACCTATAACTTTTTTTTTTATCTTTTGTTTTTCTTCTGGAGAAACACATGTAAGCCCCCTCCTCCTCTATGTTATTTAGGTAATCCATACACTGTATTCTTCATCATACCCCTAGCCTTAATTTGCTGGCACTATATATTTTATTCACTGTGTTTTGAGACTGAAATTTGGCTGGCAGTTATGCACTCACTCCCTCACAACAGGAGTTGTTATGTGTTTGATCCAATCTGGACTAGGCCTTTTCATTTACTGCGACCTCAAAGTCAGATTAGTTTAACAGTCTGCAGGCCCTGCACCAAACAAGGGGCTTGTTTGTGTGATTTCAGTTCACTGTGGGGTGCTATACATTTCCAATAGTCTTTACAAGGGAACCACTTAGAGCAACGTGAAAGAAAAGAAAATAGAGACAACTCAGGAACATGCAAGCAGGTAAACAGACTGCAAGGGAAGGCTTGGTCATGTGAGAGAAAAAAACACAACTTAGTCTGTCCATTTGAAGAAAGGTACAGATCCATTGATACAAGACAAATAGCTTCCAATGTAATTTGTCTTCTTACATTTTCAATTAAAATGCTAATTGAATCTATTTAGTACATTTTCATTTTATTCAATGAATCAGGGTTTAATATAAATGTGTGGATGGAATTATTAACTTATGTTTATTTCATATGAATTCCTTTGTAACTTGAAATGCAGGTTTCTAGTCACATGACCCCTCCCCCCACCCAATATGGCAAATTAAAGGGTGCTGTTAGATTTTGCACTCAGTTGTGACAGAACAGGCTTGTTGGTTAAATCCCTGCTTCTTCCTCTTGGATAAATCTCTATCACGACTTTACTTATTTAAAGTAATGTCCAATATAAAGAGTGAGAAAGGAATTGTCAGTTCTCAGGTTGAGATGCTTCCTGACATCTGTTTACTTTCATGGTGACACTTTGGTACAGTGATCTGTTCTAACTGGGGGTGACTGACAACCCTACAAGACATAAACCAGATGATTTCCTGAATTAACAGAGCTGCTTTTTTAGTTTTGAGCGATATCATGCATGGTTAATTGGGTCGCTGGTTCAATGAATGCTCACTCATGACTCTGGGGTCATTTCCTTACATTGTGTAGCTCTTATGAGAAAGCCTCCTCAACCTCCCACATGGCTCCCTCTCCATAATGTCTAACTACAGTATGTTTTGTATGTTTGCATTTCTCAAATTTGTTTTAACTCCTATCCAATATAAATAGAATATCAGACAGGGTTTAAGTTAGTACTTAGTAACAAACTTAGCTCAAACATCTTTTACTTCTTTTTGAATAGCAGTACCATAGACAGTTTTATTCCTGTGGAGACTACTTTTCTCCTCCCAAAACAAACTGCTGGCCTTGGAGAATTAAATTGTGATGAATAGATGAGGACCACCTCCCTTACCGTGACTGAAGTTTCATACTTCACCACTGGAAAACATCCAACCACTTTTCTGTTTAATAGCTTAGCCAAATAATGGGAACTTTTGTTTCCTCCCTCAACTTATATGATTTCACACAACCAAAATGAGCCGCAGGACACCATAGCCTGAAGCATCAGGGGACAGAAATGCTGCCAACAAACCATTTATTGCTCTCTGTGGCAAAAAAAAATAGAAAAAAAAAGAAAAGAAAAATCAAACTGCTGCAGTTTGAAGTCATTATATGTACCTGAAGTCTGGTGGAATAGGTCCTTCAACAGTACTATTGATCAATTTCTCACACGCAATTTACAGTCTAATGGAACAAACAGGGGGTTGAAATTGCTTGCTTGTCTCACTTTATTGTGTGGTAGCAATGACAATCTATTCATAAATCACTCATTTTTTTCCCCTCCCCTTTGTTTTATTATTATTATTATTATTATTATTATTATTATTATTATTATTATTATTATTATTATTAGACAGCTTCATACACTAGGTCATCCTGCTTCCTTACCAGTTCAAAACATGTGCATTTTGTCTTGTAAATGTCATGGCTTTCCATAGCAATTACATTTTTCAATCTGCCAGGTGTTTCACTAAGTTCCTCAAAAATCATCCTCTGTGACTTTTGGCCCCGTGTGGGCACCAAGACAAACACACGAGGGCTGAGCTTGTCTGCCTGCTCAGGAAAAGGAGGAGGAAAGAAAAAAGGATACACTACATCTGGGAACAGTAGCCATGCGGAAGAGAGAGCTCAGTGTTGAGGAAACAGCTCTTCCCCATTCGTCACTGTCAATCCCTATTGCCTCTCCCTCGTAACTGTACAGAACACAGGCCCTGCTCTGTTACCTTTAAGTGCCTGCAGCGTTGGATAAGATTCAATCATCTCTTTATTGGGAAGGGAATCTGGCAAGAAATGAAGAGAGAAATGGAGAATGCAAAGGAGGAAGGGAGAGCTCCAATCCTTTTAGGTAAAAAAAAGGTCTATAATTTACCAAAATATGTGTTTTTATTGGGTTCACTCAGTACTCCAGAGTTGCCTAGCTACAGCTCTTAGATATTTATAACACTGCATAGTTGCATTTGCAAGAGGGAATAATAACATATGATAAATATCTGCAGTAGTACCGATTCCTGGCTCTAATTAAACAATCACACCCCTTTCTCTTGGAATTAATTAATTTTTAAGCATTTTACTTGACCACTAAAACTGAGAGGTGGCAGCTTCAAGCCATTTTCGTGCTTGTCAGTTGCCTGCTGCCAAAAGGTGGAGACTTGGACTTATCTCAACATTTGAAAAAATCTAACCATCCGTTTAACACTGGAGTCTCACTAAATGTATGCATAACACTTTCAAAGCATTGATGGGCAACATGTAGGGTGCTTGGACTATGAATTTGCATTTGGATACTTAAAAAAAAAGATTTAACTGCAGGGTTTATCCAACTGAATTCTCCTGTTGTGCCCTGCAAGCTTTTTAGTGTCACAGCAACTTGTCTACGCTATTTTTAGGCAAGAATTGCCTTACATGCTGGGACTGATGGACTAACAGAGTTTTAGACCTAGTTCATTGGCTCATTTTTCACACCTATTAGTTTAGAAAATGAAGCCCCTAAGAATCCTATCTGCATATCTTGACTCTCTTTAGTTCATTCGTTCTGGTGTTTTAAGATGCCTGAATTAGATTTAATCTCAAAGACAAGTCATTTCCTCTGGACAGATAATTATCAAGGAGAATCTTACTCTTGCAGTCTCTCTCTCTCTCATGGCTTCTCTAATGAGATAAGAAAATGACACAGCCTTCATTCAATTCAGAACATGCTTGAAAGCAACTTTAAAGTTAGGGAGGGGTTGTGATCTGAGGTTTTCCAACATATGGAGACATTATGGAGACTTGTTTTTGAAGACCATTTTTCTTTTTTTTACAAACACATTCGCTTAGATTAAACAGTGCTTTGAAAAAGTATAACCTTCTCTATTTGATCACCTCTTTTAACAAATCAAAATGGGCTTTAAGGCATACTCTTATTGTATATACATAAATAATGCAATTCAAATGATACCCACTAAAAGATGTACCTTGGGTGTGTTGCAGTCTACATAGCAGTTGGCAGGATGCATTATTTAGATCTTTATGTGAAAGGACTGGGATTCCCTAAACCAGAGGGCAGAGTGACTCACTATTGAATTATTAGTCTGTCTTCTAGTTGGCGGTCTGCACCATATGGTGCTAAAAAGCCTGCAGCAAAGCATTAAAAAAGTCGCAAGTATAATAAATATATTTTGTGAGAGATTTCTTATTATTTTCATTGACAAACAAAACATATGTAGTATGATTTGCAATAGCATTCTTCTTTCCTCAAAAGCAGCAGGTTCATTTTGCCAGACAAGATGCAAAAGAGTTCCAGTTACATTCTGTACAATTACATTTTTACTTTCCTCTTATTTACTTGTATATTATCCACTGTTCAATGTACTTATGATACCTTCCACTTTGTGATTTGACCACTTAAAACTACAAAAGAGGCAGCTCACATCTTTTTGATGCAGAGCGCTATCTTGCTGGAGGGTATGACTCATTGTTGTGTAAGCTTGAGGGCAGCTTCCTCGGATTAAATCAGACAGACGTGTGGAGATGCATGCCTCTGAAAACTATTTCACCGAAGAAACATAAAGCTAGCTATTGTGCAATTAAGTCTGAGGCCTATTTCTCTGACACACGGCAGGTGAATCTGAAAGAGAGTTACCTTGAGATCAAACAGCTTTTGAAAGTTGAGCAACTGATACCTACGTTCTCGTGACGATTCCTTGAATGTCCTTGGGTAAAAAGAAAGCTGCCATGCGAATGAGCCTTGTGCTTCCATGTATTTAGATTGATATACAATGAATATACAGACAACCTTCTCTCTAATACACTAATCTCATATTTAAAAAAAAAAAAAAAAAAAAAAAACAGTGCACTCTTTCTTCTATGGGAAAAGTCTCTATCACAATTGTATCCTTTTCTGTGATACACAGAGATCATTTGGAAATGATTGGTTCTGTTTTTCAACAACAGACCACAGAAATGTCGATAATTATTTAAAAAATGTGAAATTAAAATACAGAGACTACTGACCTAAGCTAGAAATAGCGGCATGTGTATAAATCAGTTTAATACAAACTTTTCCAAGCATTATAGATATCACAAAGGAAATAAGGATTATATTGATATGTACACAGACTGCTACAAAGGGTCTGTGTAATAAGTGTTTTCACTACCCAAAGCAGAAGCATCTATAAGAAACAGACATTGTTTGCGAGAGTGTGTATATATGTACAAAAGTGAAAAAGTCTTAGACATATTGCATTTTTATACTCTGATGCATTATGAGCATCAACAATTTACTCAAAGCATCCACTAGTATTTTCTACTATTATAACAACCTTGACTTGCACAAAGAAGGAAAAACATTGAATGAAACAGCTTGCATCACTAGATTTTGTGGTATCTAAAGCATAATCAACAAGTACAGAGAAACATCATCTGTAATAGACAAACCCAGGACTGGAAGACCCAAAAAGCTGTCAAACAAGCGTTGAATTAACAACAGGACTGGCAGAAGGCACAGGTGTCGTTGCTCATTAAATCAAAATATAAAGGTCACTCTTGAAACCGGGACTTAAAGGATATGTTGCAGTAAGAATACCTCTATTAATACAGGGTAACAAGACTAAAAGGCTAACATATGCACAAGAACACAGAAATTGGACTATGGAATAATGGTCAAAGGTACTTTGGCCTGTTGATTTGATGGACAACGAACCCTGTGCATTCTGACAGTTCTTTTGTCAATTCAACACTTGTCTTCTTTCTATTCCTTAAGGATATTATCTTCAAGTATTGCTCATCCTTGTTAGACAGCTTTTTGGGTCTTCCAGTCCTGGGTTTGTCAATTACAGATGATGTTTCTCTGTACCTGTTGATTATGCTTCAGATACCACACCTTATAAATCGAGAGATGCGAGCTATCACTCAATGTTTTTCCTTCTTTATGCAAGTCAAGGTTGTTATAATAGTAGAACACACTAATGGAGGCTTTGGGTAAATTGTTGATGCTCATAATGCATCAGAGTAGAAAAATGCAACATGTCTAAGACTTTTTCACAGCAGTGTATATTTGTTACATATTTGTGAAAGTATTAGCTTAGATGCCCATGTGAACTGTAATATTGACCTGATAATGACTGATGTGTTATTGATTAACCTACAATGCATTTAGAGCCTGATGGGCTTATTTCAACCCAGCGCTAACACTAGATGCTGTCAACCACAGTTTTAGACTCTGACCATTCTGCTATTCTCTACTTGGCAGCTCTTGTAGAACTCTAAAGCTGTGTGGCAACAACATCCGGCCTGATGCTGAGCTTCACTACTTAGCCAAAAAAGAACTTCCCTGTGGATTTGAGGAAATAATAATAAGAGACATCCCACAGGAATGGGCACCACACGTGTTGCTACACAATATCACTGCCACTTCCTTTGTACTTCACATTACATTTTTTTTATGTAGACTTTCATTGCTCTTACAAAAGCCTTAGTTTAGAGGTTATAAATAGTGCCACAGTTAAAGAACAATAGCACCAAGTATTGTTCTTATTCCCAACCTAATAAGGCATGGACAGCAAGAAGCAAGAAACTATGGAATCATTAGCAGGATACAATTGTTTTATTTGCCATTGCCTTGACAGATAATAGCAATAGGCTGGTCTAATGGAGCTACACCAATACCCTTGGACATCAAAAACACAAAACATACCAGTCCACAAGACAAAGCTCGACAATCACAAGCTGTTACACAATTCTAGCATTTTCCTTTTTTTTTTTCAAGGAAAGCCAAAGGTTAATAAAACAGAGTGTTAACCTAGACATAAACTACAAAACAAAAGGAGACATAGATTTTTCATCAAGAACAAAAAAATGCTGCAGGAAACCTACATAACCAAAACAATGTTCACCTATCAGGAGACGAGAACATGCTGTACTGATGGCATTATCATAAAAATATTTATTTTTCTTTTAATAGATCATTTTTTCGAGTTTCACAGTCTTGCTCTTACTCACAATGCTCGCTACTGTGCAATGGACTGTATTGAAAAGGCATTGCCAATTTCCTGATATAAATTGGATTTGAAGCAACCATTTTGAAAGATGTTTTGCATTTGTGTTTCCATGGCCTCAGTAAACACTTTAAGATAAAAACACTTGATAACTTTTCCTTGCTCCCAGATGATAAGATAACAATCACTTTAAATTCTTTATGGTCTATAGATCTGCCAGAAAGAAGAGCGCTCTTTGTACTCTGAGGGAGGCTGTACCATTCATGACTAGAATACCATGTTGTACGTGATTACACTGAAACCAGTTCTTACATCAAATATGTTTGTTTATGTTTTTTTTATTTTTTTTAAGTCAAAGGGTGCTAAGCATAGTTTAGTTTTGTGTATGACTGTTGCACAGGGGCTTAAAAGTTAATGCAAACTATTTAGGTTCAAATACACATTGGACAGACAGACACTATGCACATTACAGTTTATGCAAACCTCTGAGAAACTTACTAAGGAGACACATATTTCAGATCATGCCTTTGCCAGTGTGTGAGTTCAACAGTTTTGTGGTGTTAAATGTGTATTGCAGCCACTTTGGGAATACAACAGGAGGGCAGGAAAGGCAAAAGCCATGGCCTCTGACAGTTAATCCCAAAGAGGAAGGGACAGTTAAAATTCCAGTCATGGTTAATAGAATGTAGGGTAGTTTATGGCTAGATATTCACCATTTCATGTTTTAGTCTTTTGTAAAAGTTGTATACAGAGATAAACATAATTATTTTAGTTCCCAATAACAGTTTATGATACCTAGAAGAAGTAAAGCTTAAATATCCCCCTTAGACCATTTACCACAGTTACTATTACCATTACTAAACATGCTACACTAAATAAAGGTTACTTTGTTTCCAAGCTTTCCCTTCTTTCAGAGGTACAGCTGTACAGGGTAATAAAGATAAGGAAACTTATGGACAGGTAGGGAAAATGTAATATTGCAAAGCTGATTGAAGGCAGACAGCTTATCTCAAAAGATAAAATTCACAAGGCCAGTATCGGTTGTCTAGAAGAACAGTGTGCTGTTCAAAGCACACATTTGAAAATCTTAGTTAAACAGACTATACACACACACACACACACACACACACACACACACACAATTACTCTGTGATTAAGGCTTCTAATTTATTCAGGGAAGTTGGGGGTGTAAATCTATATTCTGCAGCAAAGCATTATCTAAGTTAAAAGGAGTATTTTCATTAGTCCTGGATACAGAAGCAACTGCAAACTGATCAATCTGCTGCTGATTACTGTGACTGTGAGCTTTTACACTGAACAAAGGTAATGGATTCCATCTGCATATTGATGAAAAGTCATGCTGAAACATAGGTCAGTTATTGTATATGTATTTGCTTTGAACCCAGTGACAGAATGTCTCTTAAAGCCAATGCACCAAAATAAATGTGTTTGGTTGGGGTTAATTGGACATGTACAGCTGAAGACCCCCGCAGCAATAAAGGCTGGAGCCTCACAGCAGAGTTGACACAGAAGAATTGGATTTATTCTACTTTCCCGGCTGATATCATCCATCTTTTTGTATTTTGTTCTGTCCGAGTAGAGCTGGAGGCAAGTGTGAAAGTTCAGAGAGGGTATACTAATAGAGCTCAGGGATCCTTACACTTCGCTGGGAGTGTGAATAGAATAACTATCCTTCGGACACCCACTGAGAATAGTCTCATCACCATGAGGAAGTGGTTCCCACAAAGTACTGCATGATAAAAGAAAAAAGTGAATGACCATAAAGCTCTGTGGAAACCACCACTATAAACCAGCATATACCATCTTATTTTCTTAGCCTCAGCATTTTTAAATGAGCAAGGTTGAAGATAAATATGTACAATTATGTCTGGAACAACAACAAGCCTTACATGGAAAGTCAAATCAATAGAATAATATATACAGTACCTATAGAAAGTCTACATCCCTTTGAACTTTTTTCACATTTTGTTGTGTCAGTGCCTCAGAGTTTCATGCATTTAAATGAGGATTTTTTTTCACTTATCCGCACACCATACTCCACACTGTTAAGGGGAGGAAAGTTTTTATTGAGAAAAAAATAAATATATTAAAATTCAAAACTGAAATCTAATAATTGGATAAGCCTCCACCCCCCTGAGTTAATACTTGGTAGAAGCACCTTTGGCAGCAATCACAGTTGTGAATCTGTTGGGATAGGTCTCTACCAACTTTGCACACCTAGATTTGGCAATATTCTTCTTTAAAAAACTGTCAAGTTCCTTGGGGAGCATTGATAAACATCAATCTTCAAGTAATGCCGCAAATTTTCAATTGGATTTAGGTCGGGGCTCTGACTGGGCCACTCAAGGACATTTACCTTTTTGTTCCTTAGCCACTCCAGTGTAGCTTTGGCTATGTGCTTTGGGTCATTGTCATGCTGAAAGGTGAACTTCTGTCCCAGTTTCAGCTTTCTTGCAGAGGGCAGCAGGTTTTCCTCAAGGACTTCTCTGAACTTTGCTCAATTCATTTCCCCTTCTATCCTGACAAGTTCCTCTGTCCCTTCCGATGAGAAACATTCCCATAACATGATGCTGCCACCACCATGCTTCACAGTAGGGATGGTGTTCTTTGGGTGATGCGCTGTGTTGGGTTTGCGCCAAACATAACGCTTTGAATTTAGGGCAAAAAGTTCAATTTTACTTTTGTCACACCACAAAAAGTTTTGCCACATGGCTACAGAATCTCCTGAGTGTTTTTTGCATACTTCAAACGGGATTCAAGTTGGGCTTTCTTGAGTAATGGCTTCCTTCTGGCCACCCTACCATACAGGCCAGATTTGTGGAGTGCTTGGGATAGTGTTGTCACATGCACACTTTGACCAGTCCTGGCCATAAAAGCCTGTAGCTCTTGCAAAGTTGCCATTTGCCTCTTGGTAGCCTCTTTGATCAGTCTCCTTGCTCGGTCATCCAGTTTGGAGGGACGGCCTGATCTAGGCAGGGTCTTGGTGGTGCCATACACCATCCACTTCTTAATAATCATCTTGACCGTGCTCCAAAGGATATTCGGATATTCAAGGCCTTTGATTTTTTTTTTTTATACCCATCCCCTGATCTGTGCCTTTCAAGAACTTTGTCCCAGAATTATATTGAAAGTGCCTTGGTACTCATGGTTGAGTCTTTGCTTTGAAATGCAGGGAAAAGCAGAGGAAACCTACAGGAACTGCTGAATTTATCCTGAAATCATGTGAATCACTACAATTTAACACAGATGGAGGCCACTTAACTTGGTGTGTGATTTTGAAAGAGATTGTTTACACCTGAGCTAATTTAGCATTGCTATTAAGGGGGGTGGACACTTACGCATTTTAATTCCGGTATAAGGCAACAAAAGGTGAAAAGTTTGAAAGGGGGTGTAGACTTTCTATAAGCACTGTGTGTGTGTGTGTGTGTGTGTGTGTGTGTGTGTGTGTGTGTGTGTGTGTGTATATATATATATTACAGAGCTCGGAAAATCTACATATAAAAACTTTAAAGATTAAGTATATTGATACCAACATGACCAGCTGCAAACTACCAGTAAACTATCGTCTCTTACCAAGACAGACAAATACTGGCCAATGCTTTAATTTCCAATAAAGTACAGTGTCAAAACAAACAATGATAAATAATCTGTTTCAATTGGCAGCTGTATAAGATCATTAATCTCATGCACTTATACAACATGCAAACAACAGATCTCTTTATATCAAAGTTTCCAGCTAGACACTTCCATTTGTACTAGCCCTCCAAATGACTTACCAAAGACGAACCAGCCAAACTCTGTTGAATCTATCCCAAAGAGTGCTCTCAATAAGACAGTGTTGTTTTTGATCTGTTACTGCTATATCTTGCTTCCACCTGCCTCTGACCCTTAAGACTGTAAAACCTCAAAGCAACATAACTTTTATTTTTTTATTTTATTATTTTTTTTTAATGGGACACGTGTCTCTATTTGTATTCATTTTATTGTCACTAACATGGCAGTAAATACTAATACTAAAATCCAAGTTTTTACTTGAAGATGGTATTGTGTAATTGGTTCACTAACACTCCCTATTAGTTCAGTTGGATAGTTTAGATATAAAATCTGACGTGACCTGCTTGGAACCTGACCTCAAAGACTGTTGTTACCCAGTTTAATGCTCATGCCAGCGCAAAAGCAGCTTGAGATTTTAAGTCCACCCCCCCCCACCTCCTTTTTTTTTGCTATGTCCTGACCCCCCCCTCCCAATAATCAAACTAGCATAAGTCAACCTTTTGAGGCTGTAAGTGTGAAGATTGTCACCCCTGGTCTATAAATCATCCTACAGAGTCAACTATAATGGTGGAGGTGGAGGGGGGGGGGGGTCCTTTTATTTTTCATTACATGTCAGCCTTGCTGCTCTTTATTACCCTCATAAATCTTGAAGCACAATTGTTCTCAGAAGGAAGGATCCCCTCACAAGCACTTCTTTTTAAAGAGGAAAGAAAGGGTTTACTTTATGTCAATGCTGTTTGTGTAATTACTAGGTAGCCACACAATGTGTGTATATATATATATATATATATATATATATATATATATATATATATATATATATATATATATATATACAGTACCAGTCAAAAGTTTGAGTACACTTGCTGGAAACTTTTTTTTTTTTTTTTTTTTTAGAATTGACAATGTTATACATTATATAAAATATACGTTTCTGTAAATACTTGAAAATGAAAACACATGTTACAATATACAAAACAAAACATAAGGAGTATCAAAGCGATGTTCAAGAAAATTGCAAATTGTCTCTAAATCTTGGATTCCTCAAAATAGCATTTGGTTAACAAGTTTCAGCAGGAAATCACCCGACATGTCTTCCCAGCATTTCTGCAGCAATTCCCAGAGATGTAGGGCACTTGTGGGTAGCTTTGCTTCGACTCTTCTGTTCAGTTCATCCCATATAAGTTCTGTGGGATTGAGGTCTGGAGACTGGGCAGGCCAGGTCATTAGATTCAGTTGTCCTTCACTTTCCTTCTTCTCCAGATAGTTCTTGCACAACTTTGAGGTGTGTTTTTCGAGTCATTATCTTGCTGAAGAATGAAGAACTGCCCAACTAGCCGTAATCCTGATAGAATGGCACGCCTCTGAAGTACGCTATGATAGCTGTGCAGGTTGAGCTTGCCATGGACTTGGTAAAGATCACCAACTCTGTCACCAGCAAAGCAACCCCAGACCATGACACTGCCTCGTCCATGCTTGACAGTGGGAACCACACATGCAGAACTCATGCGTTCACCCTCTCTGCGTCTTACAAATACTCGGCGGTTGGATCCAAATATTTCAAAATTTGACTCATCGGTACATAAGACGACTTCCACTCCTCAAACGTCCAGTTTCTGTGTTTTTTGGCCAAGGCAAGTCTCTTCCTCTTATTCTGCACTCTTAACAGTGGTTTCTTTGCAGAAATTCTTCCAGTTAGGCCAGCTTCACGCAATCTCCTCTGAACAGTTGATGTTGAAACATCTGTACTTCTAGTAGCATTTAACTGAGCTTGTATTTCAGGGGCAGTTAATTGCCGGTTTTGCACACTTGTGACTCGAATGAACTTGTTCTCTGATTGTGAGGTCATCCTTGGCCTGTCTGACCTTGTTTGTTCCTCATGAGTGCCAGTTTCTTCAAATCGTTTGATGGTCTTGGCCACAGCAGTTACAGACACTTGCAAAGTTCTTGCGATTTGTCTTAAAGATTGACCTTCATTTCTTAATGTAATTACAGACTTTTTTCTTTGCTTAACTGAGCGTATTTTGCCATTTTCTGCTCCCTTACATTCAGGATTGACAAACTTGTGCCTATGCTACCTATATTTATAGTAATCATGGACCCTCACCTTTTAACAATAATTGGTGACAAAAGGTTAATTAGGTAACATGCTAGTTAACTCAGTGAACATCTAATGAAGACGCTTTTATACTTAGGCCAGTGTTCTAACACCATGTTATACATATTTCAGACTTTAACTGACTTGTGCTTTAGACTGAAATCCCCTTGCTTTGGGTGACCATTTCATTGAAATTGACAAGATTTACATTTTCATTTAAAAATTACATTTTTGAATATAATTCACTTCTGATTATCAGCTTATATAAGTACACGTATCATATAATGAAACATTAAGTGTTTATAGACACGTTTATACAGTTAAAAGCATAGATAATCATGAAAAACCTGGTTTCAACAGGTGTACTCAAACTTTTGACTGGTACTATATATAAATACACTATTTGACGCCACTATCACTTTAGTAAATGCGTTTCTTTTTCTTCCAAAGATGGGAGGAGGGGGTGTAAGCAAGGATTAACAATATATAAATAAGTTGGCAGAATGGTTGATTAGATAAAGTTGTAATAATTTGTTTTCATGGCAAATATCTCAGTTTCAATGTTATGCCTGCCCACATCATAATAAATATGCTCATAATAAAATAAGGCCAAAAAAAAGATCACAGCAAGAAAGCTAACAGCAGCAGTAATGCATCTTTAAAAAGCATGAAGCTTGGTCTTAAATCTCGATATAGACCTTGTATGGCTCCTTGGGAGTTATACCCTGATTTGCAATAGATTTCCAATACTGCCAGATCAGTACTTTCTGTAACTTTCCACATTGTGTCAGGGCTAACAGCACTTGACAGTCTGATGCTTGTGTCCTCAGTCTAGGCTGATTGAGTATGATTGGCTTTCCACTGGCAGGTAGCTTTGCTCATGCTTTCGAAGACCACTCTGAGCAGGATCCATCTGCTACCTGTTATGCAATGGAGATATGCAAGAAAGAGAAGGGGCAAATTGCAGCTAGACATTTACACCTAATTCAATCGTTTTCTTTCAGATTCAAGTACCAAGTTACCCCCCTCCTCCCTCTTATCTAGCATTTCAGTTAAGACAATAGAGTCAGGCACCACACTCCCTACTAGGCAAACATGACCAGGCACCACATTCAGCATGCACAAGTGACTATCACAAATGTACCTTTTCTATGGTTTAGTCAAATAGTCTGCTGTATGAGGAAGCAAATTGCGATACACCAGCATCTTCCCAGTATGAGTGAATGAGCCACTGTTATGTGTCTGACAACAGCTAACACATCATAGGGTTGGGCATCCACTGTGGCTGCAGTGGGTGAACGGATGTAGCACATCTTTTATGTTTTGATGAACTTTAATTTGGGTAGATTTGTTATATTATTACCATTTTTATGTTCTTTCTTTCTTTCTTTATTTATTGTATAATAGTTTAATTTCTTGGTGGGCTGTTTGTTGCCAAAAACGACTAGAAAAAAAAAAAAAGTTGTGTGATAGCCTTAGCAAGCATTTTCTCCAGTGGAAAGTTTCTTAAATTTGGTTAAGTGTATTTGAAAAAAAATAAATAAAAAGGTACTCCCTAAGTCTGCGGCTTATCAGATTGACTGCCGCTTTCATTTCTTTTCAGTCAGCAGTACAGGTTGTTTAAACAGTTCTATCCTCTTGGAATACATATAACTTGATATAATTTTCTACTGTGGTTGAATAGCTGAAATATCAGGGGTGTGGGTTAGAGTAAACCTAATTTCAGGCTTCTTTAATATACCACTAATCTACTTGTCAGTTTAAAAAGCTTTATTGCTAACGACATACAATGTTGGTTTTTAAATACAAGGAAAACAGCAGACTTGCAAAGTAAAATGAATGCTAACAGTAACAAAAATAAGAAACTGTTAAATTCCAACAAGATCCTATTTAAAAGCAAAATCATGAACACTTGTTGATTATAGCACCACAAGCTATCTTAATCATGAGCCTGCAAAATACTGGATAAGCTTACATATCTGAGTTCTGTCTTTTCAACATGGAGAATCCGCTTAAATGAATGGCAATGAATGAATGATGATGATAGTGGTTGCAATTGCAGATGATTTATAACTGTGAAGGGCGCTCAGGGCCCGAGTGAAATATAAATTTGGCTGGAGGTGTCGTCCACAGGTGCCCGACAGCTACCTGCGCGAGGCCGGCTGGAAATAAATGAACAGTTACATGCATACCATTGCTGCAGATAGGACGTGGCTATGAGTCACCTCCCCCCAAAAGAAGACACCGCCAAACCATGAATGGAGAATAATAAATAATTAACACACCCCACAATTGGCGAGATAAAATTGGTCGGAGGCCTCTTCCATGGGTGCCCAATGGCTGCCTGCATGAAGCCGGCTAGAAACACATGAACAGATACATGCATGCCAGTGCCATAGATAAGAAGTGGCTGTGGTCACCTCTCCCCGAAATGACGAGGCTGCCAAACCATGAATGAATAATGAAAAATATTTAACGCTCTCCACAGTGAAAATCAACAGCTGAGACACGGCCCGTCCTCCAGAGCATGACTGCACCGAGGGAGAGAGCCCTGTCTCTCCAACCCGACCACGCACCCCGCAGAACTACTAAATATGAACCGCTCAGCACTCAGGTAAGGAAAACCCCCATACTCACACATTTTTTTATTTTTTTTTAGGGGGAAACCTCAGGAAATCCATGACTGAGAGCAGCTCTTCCTCCAGGCTCTAAGCGGCCAACTCCTGTGTCGGCTTCCCAGGGCTAGATTGAGCAGCCGAAACAGAAAGAATCGACAAGAAAGAATAACACACAGAGCTTTCATGCACTTGCTGATGACATATTGGTCATGGGTTGATTTTCCTTCCAGAACAGCAACCAAATTTACAATTTCCGACATGGAAGTCACATTTCAGACCTCTCTTCAGGTTCAGTGCCCTTCCACTGCTTCTCATTCTCTGTTGCTCCACAACTCTTGCTGATGAAAGCCTCTCAATGCCTCAGGGCAGTGGAACCAGGCCAGTCAACCATAAGACTGATGACAAAGGCACTATTAAACCCGAAGAAAGACAATTGTACTGACAAGGGTACCAGACAGATACTTAATTAAAACTCTTGCTACCGTGGCAAGGTCTGAGAAATCAAAGTTATGGTTTATGAGTGAAGATTATCATCAGACAATTGCATTAGAAATATATTAAATAGAGTTTATACATACATTTGGTATTCCAGTACTGCTTGGCTGGGTGGAACACAAGTTTGATATTGAAAGCTGAAGACTGGGCTGACATTAATGGTTAAAGCTGAGGACTGGAAAGATGTGCAAAGAATAGGGAGGGCCAGCTGAGGAAAAGTTGACATGAATTTTAGCTTTCAGCAACCCTCTGGTCATCCTGAACAGGGTTCCTTCTCTACACATGTATTAAGTTGTGATAATATTCCAAACTGTATATCTCATGGGTGTATATATCTAACATATATATATATTATGCCTATCTACATATATATATATATATATATATATTATATATCCCTAAGCTAAGTATATATAGGTAGACTATTACTCTTTGAACGGTTATACCATATAACGGCATATATAGGTAAGAAAACCTCTCTGCTGATGTCTAACCACTCTAGAGGATAAGATAGAAATTTGAATTGAAATTCATCACAGTAGGTTAAGACTTTTCTGACGTGTTCATGCTCCCCTGGTTTAGTTCCCTGGAAAAGAAAAACAGCAGGTGAGGAAGAAGGAAAGATTCTTCTTAAGAGCAGCTCAGCACATTCACTCCCCTAACGATTCCTATGCACCTTACCCAACTCAGGCCCTGACATAACTTTCAATATCTATCTTGGTACAGGGCCACCTTTGCCCTTTCATCATTCTAAGAACCTGTCTGCGTATAGACACTTTTAATTTAAAAAGTTTTCTGTTGTAAGATCCCAGTTTGAACCAAGTGCAAAGGCAAAAGCACATTTTCTGAATAAGAATTTTAACTATAAAAAATTAGCCAAGAAAAAAAAAATAGTAGTTTCTTTTTACTTATTCTTCAGAAAATTAGGCATTGCCTTTGCACTTAAATATGGGCTTATTCACACATTAAGGCTGTGCTTTTCTTTTAACTTTATTATAATTAACACAGTTTTATACGGCATATACAGTGTTCTGTTTGAACACACCTGTAATCAGGAAGTATTAATCAAACAGCAACCCTGTTAAATTCAATGAAGGTAGACTCTGGATTCAGGAAAATGGATGGTCGTGTATATATTTTGGTTTATATATAAAACACAGAACAGAGCAGTTAAGGGGTTAATGCTTAAAGGCCACTAGATTTTTTTCTTCCTGTACCACCCCTCACCACCCCTGCAGTTTATTAAAGAGCACCACTGTGCCATGCCAAGACGGTGCCTCCTCGGATACTATTATCCACGTGGTGAACTCATGTGCTGTCAATCATCTACCAAACTCTCAGTTGCACACTAATACACAGAGGGCAAAGTAAAGCAATTCTCATTGTTCCAGCTGGCTGATTTTTGAACTGATCCCCCCATTACACTGGGTTTAACTCCTGAGTAACTCCTGTCGTTGCAGCCGAGAGTTTCACTCGCATTAAAGATGCAGTTATCTCTCCCTAAGACAGCGAAAGTAGAAACAAACTCCCCTGACATCAATATAAATAACACTAGGGGTGAAGAATAAATAACATACATCACAGTTTTTAACGGAGCGTAGTCCCTTTTGGAAGCCATCATAAAAAAAGTCGTTTGTCTGAAATAACAATTGGTCTTATAATTATGTTCACAGTTGCTGGTTTCCTGGCTTCCTGTTCCTACTTATTTAGGGGGGGGTGGAACAATAACATGTGCCTTTAACGTACAGTAAAGCCTTATTGTACCTATCATTTATTCATATCTTGCTACTTAATTACAAGGAAGTTATGTACGTGACTGCACCCAGGTAAGCACTCAGTTGTTTTACTTGTTTGACTCTTGGCAAATAAACCATTAAAGCTGTATTCACTATTCACCTCTTGGTAGGACTATTTGCATAAGACCATTTGTGTGACTCACGTGTAGCACATATCTCTGTATTGCTTTTAGAAGAAAGCTATTGTAACATGGTAAAATAATCAGTTTTAAATCTAGATTGGACTTTTCATGTTGGCAAGACATTTAGTTAAGAGACAGAAGCAAACACACAGTATTTTTATTTATTTATTTGTTTTGTGTGCTTTCTTTAGGGACTAGAAGAGATTACTGTTTTTTTCTTTCTTTTTTTAAACTGAGTGTTTGGATAGCTATAAATAAATAAATAAATAAATACATAAGCAGTTTGAGTACAGAAATAAACTTAAGGTTTGGTTAAAACCTAATTAATTATGCAATCATTAATTTATTCAGGATATATTTGAATTTGAAATGTGTATATTGGATATTTATATTATATCAATTGTACTCTAATTTGATTATGTAAGCTTCTGATTGTTATGCACTTTTAATAGGTAATTTGTGACTTTAATGTTGTATGTATTTTTAATCAAATATTCAATAGGAAGTTATTGCTATAGTTTAGACTAGAAGTAATATGGAGATTTACTACAGTTGTCATCAATGTGTGCCCAGGGACTACTACTGTCAATGGAAATTAGCCTACTGGCTACTCTGAAAATGCAATGCATCATGTAAGTGATACTTAGGTTATAATTGTATGTATCCCTGATAAATAAATACAATAAACAATAAACAAAAGCAGTTGGAATGGGATCGGAACAGCAATACACTGGTGTACTGATGGAAATATCTTCAGCTCAGTAAAATGTCTAGTCCTGTACTGCAGCAGGGCTTGTATTGTAGGTAGATTTGTGTCATTCTGTACATGGTCTTGATGACTTGAATATCTCATCTATGTATTTTGGCCAGTTCTATATTCTGACCATTTTTTAAAGAAGAAAGAGATGGAGTAGGAATTGAAGAAAAATATCAGGTGAAGTCAAGCAAAGAAGAGAACAAAAATAGAATAAGTGCGGGATGTGTGACTTGTGAGAGAAGCAGTGGAGAGTTTCACAAAATCCACCCACAGCTGAATTTCTGATTAGCTGTGCAGTCACCGTCCTTATCTCTGTGAAATGGATTGTATTCAGTAACCTGGAAGCTATCATTTAGACTGGATAAACCTGCTTCTATCTCTCTATTTTTATTTTATTATACAACCAGTATCACTTAAAGAAAAGAAAAAATGTAAGTACTTCAAAACTAGGGGAAAAAAAAAAAATTAACTGAGAAGATTGCTGTAAAAGACCACTTGAGCAACACACACACACAAATATCACTTTGTGCATGTTTAACGTGTTCACTGCCCTGGATAAAAACCAAGAGGCTAAAATGTTATAAATATGCATTAGCCTGCGGTGACCTAAAAGGGTACTTGGCTACAGTATTTTTGTTACATTATATATATATATATATATATATATATATATATATATATATATATATATATATATATATATATATATATATTTACAGGAAAATTGAGCAGCAGTACATGAGAAATTTATTACAGTGGGTATGGGTCAGAAAATACTTCTGGTAGGTTTAAGAAATAATGTACTTGCCCTGAAATGTGCTGCCAGTAGAACAGTTTAACACTTCTTTGACCAGGGCCAAAATATAAGTTATTCATGCAAACAAGGTAAACCGGTATTGTCCTTGTTCATTTCAGAAAAAGAGTACAAATATTGTAAATGATAAAATATTATTGAATCCATTATGTCCTTTATGCTGTGATTTGTGTTTTTGCCTGTCAGCATTTTGAGCAAAAAATGTAGTCATTCAAATAAAAGAGGGCTTATTGATTGTTAACACAGGTTTTTGGTCATTTTTGCAAATGCAGTGGCATATTCAAACACTTGTCAATATTTGGAACTGTTCAGCGGGACACCCACAGAGGGGGTCATATGCATTAGAACACACAAACATGCACTCATTATCATATAAGTAATAGATTACCCCCTCCGAGTACATACATATTTTTTTTTTAATCCAGTCACTGTTAAACAAGCACTTGCTTTGATAGCAACCCGACTTTATATATATATATATATATATATATATATATATATATATATATATATATATATATATATATATATATATATATGGGCCCACATTATATTCAAAATCATACATCAAATCATATTGCAGCAGCAGCAGCGAGAAAACAACACGCTTCTTCAATATGACTCGGTATAGCATATGTCAATAAACTGAGATCTGGTCATGTGAACACAATCCCTGCCAGGCAGTGCATGAGGAGGCCAGCAGCCGTAGAGAGAGAAAAACAAAATGCAGCGAGAGCAAACTCCCTAGTCTAGCTGTGAAGAATTTCCAATGATAAATTCTTCCTATGCAGCGGGACGTGGGACATTTGCTAGAAAATTGTGACTGTCCCCACCATATAGGGACTGTTGGCATGTAGGTATTCAGGACTAAATGTCCACTTACGTTTGAATGTTTTGTTCAATACCATAAATCAAGTCATGGTGCTGCAAACGTTGAATAAATCCACTAGCTGCCAGCAAGCTGAGCCAATTACCTGGTCTATACTCCTCTAGTACAATTCACAATGAACACATGATAATGCAAAGTGGCCTCACAGTCTCCCTATATCTACTACACTTATGTTTGGGTCCTCACGGATGTTTGCAGTACTATGTTTACCAGTCGTCTTCCAGCCTCTTTAAAATATGGCTGCTCTGCTCTCAGCTGTCTCCCTGATTATGGTATTTAGTAGATAAGAGTATGTGTTGTTTCCTTCATATATTGACACCTAGTCGGGGCCTGCAGCTCTGATAAACAGAGTCTGTCTTTAATTAGTGATTAAACATGTGTGCATCTGTTGGGAAAGGAAAACGGAACTAGAAACTGTGTTTTTTTTCCTTTAAATGTGTGTGCTAGTACAAAAGGCACATTGAATAAATCAGTAGGGGCTTACTATATACTAAATGTGAAAATCACATACTGACATCTTTTGGATGTCATTTATATGGTGCAGCATGACTGCGAAAAAGACTTTTCGATCATACATTGGGGGATAATTGCACAGGAATGAAATAAACATTTTCACAATATTTTGTTCCCTTTTCTCAGAGTTGTGGCACAGGGTTTTGGCCAAGCCTTAAGCAGCATGCAAACTTAATACAAACCTGATTTGTTATAATTTCATAACTAGGTTGCAAAAAAAAAAATTGGGGACCTCTGTTTTTAAGTACCTAAATGAAACCAACCCCTAAAAAGGAGTTGCTATTTTTAGCAACAGGATCCAGTGAATGTAAGCCTTTTTTTCCAAGCTAATCTCTTAGTACATTTAAATACAGTATTAATTAATCGTCTTAAGACATAAGCCCCTCTTATACAACCCTGAGTTCCTATACAATATCCTGAGTGTGCTTTGAGACAAGAAGGCAGACTAGTACCTCTCCCCTTTTCCAGGAAAATATCATGATTATTTGCTTGCTTAATGACAAACACTACACTAATCACTTTACACAGGGAAATTAGGGTACACCTTGCTTGTAATGTAATAAAAACTCAACTTGGCAGATTGCCCTAAATCTACCCCAACCCCCTTGTTTTAATGCAAAGATTAGACCGGCTAAATATCATAAAGAGGATCTTGGATATTTTAATCTGTACTAATCTCCACTTTAGAAATCGGCACACTGCACTATTAAGACGATCATGGACTGCTTGGTCTAAATATCTTTTTCCGAGATGTAAGCCAAGCGACAGCAGCTGCCAAGCATTTTCTGAAGCTATAAAAGTAGGCGACTCGTGTTCTTAGTTGTCCCGATAATTTCTCCCACACAAGGTAGACACATACTGTACTGCAGCTCTTTAGACTTCTAAAGAACAATAGACAGCAGAGAATCGGATGTTTTCTGGTACACCAGTAATAATTATCCCCTTTATGTCACAGGTTTATATATTCTTTTGTGGATAACAAAGAAATTATACTCAATCTAGACACTATCTAGTTACGCTGTATCTTTGAGGAATCTGCTTCATATACCAACACCCTAGTATGTGTGTTACATTTTCTAAACTGTAGCCTGGTAGTTTTCTATTATGTGTAGTACATTGTGTGCTGCGTGTTATGATGGATAACCTGGATTTGTTCAGATGTGTTGCAAGTGATTACATACACAAGGTATGTTTAATCCATCACACTCCTCAACATGTTATATGCATATATTATGTTTTCTGGGAACATGGATTGATGATGGATAAACACTAGTCACAGAGACAAGTGAAAAATGAATTATTTGTTTACCTCTAAATACAAACAAAACATGGAGCATGTCTCCTCCATGCTTATAGTCACGCATCTGTACAGAAATAAACAGCAGTTCCTTGCCCACCTCTTCACAGAGTATTAATAATTCATAAGTCCACGCGTATTGTTGATATTGACCTCATACTATCTTTAAAAAAAAAAAAAAAATCAGGCTCACAGATGCAGACAGAAAGCCATCATGTCTAAGCGCTGAGGCTTAGCCGTTCTACAGCCTGGAGAAATGTAAGGGTTTGCTGAGGCATCTGTCAATGACAGCAGGGTGAAATCTTACAAAAACCTCATGAAAAGGTACCCAAATAATAGCTCTGTAGTACTGGGTGATTATGAAGTCAATTGGCCAACAGCACTGTTGTGAAAAGGCAAATGTTGTTGTGTGTCCTTGTGAAAATGCTGCAATCTTCTGTTTTTCTCTAGATAAATAATGACTGTTAAGCATTGTATGCAATACAGTATATCTGTAAAACAGCCTTAACTCTGAATATGTCTGTTGGTGTATATGGACGAATAAGACATTTTCGTCACTGATATTTCTTTCTTGTTTTTTGCAGATGTGGGTTTTTGTCTTAAGAAATATTTTTAATGTTTGTTCAATAAAAATTAAATTTTGGAAATTGAGAAAAATCATACAGTGTGCAACCAAGTTTTGCATCTACAGTCCTGAACCATAAGGAAATAAGTTTTGTTTGACCATTCCCGGCTGGTTGTTGTGAATCGATAGAGACAATTGAGACAATTGTATATATATATATATATATATATATATATATATATATATATATATATATATATACACACACACACACACATTACTGTATGCAAGAAAACTGATATTAGTTGACATTTTAACACGCTCTGAGATTAAATCACTGAAAACATTTTTCACGAAAACAAAATTGTAAAACTGTCATTAAAAAAACATGCACACTGCAGATGAGTGATACATTAGTGACAGCTGGCACCAATGTTTGAAGCTGAACTTTAAACATTAGAATCCACTTTCAGCAGTTTCTCTGAACGTTTAGGCAATAGTTTTCCACTTTAACATGTAACTGCAGTCCATGTTTGCAAAATCACAAAAGCGGGACGTTATACTGTTGGTGACTTTCAGTCCAAAGTCCACACCTATGCCATTAGAGCAATGCTTCTCAGTTGTTGGTATTGGTGCGTTCTTCAATGCTTATGTAGAACAAGCTGGCAGGCAGGCTGCTAGACACATGCCAAATCTCACATGGCTGGAGAAAAATCACAAAGGGGTATGACAAATCCATAGTTTGCAGCAAATGCCTTCAATGTAAGTAATGATTTCAGACAATGACTGTGAAGGAATTTTAAGAATGAATCCCTTTGTGAGTGATTCTGAATCTGTCACAGAGGACAGTTTGCTTTCTCTATTATCTGGGAACAGATAAAAAAAAGAGATGCCAACCTCAAGGTCAAAAACATCTCAATAAATGAAAAAGTCAGCTAAATGGAAATTAGTTGAAGAAAAAAGAATATGCATGCATTTTATGAGAAGGCAGTAAAACTTTAACAAAATCTATCTCTGTCATTAAAATCTGACAGTGTTGATATACATTTTTACAAAGTTGGTCCCTAAGCATGTTATGCACAGCAGGAAACCACAATGTTATCCCTAGGGGAAACTCACAGTCACCAAAGGAAAATGCAAAAGTGGAAGCCACATATTTGAATGAAGCCTAGATCATATGTGACTCACAAGTACTAATAAAAACCCTGCTTCTCCAACTTTTAGCATGTTTTTTGAGATGCAAATTTACCTCAAGGCTTATGCTGCTTCCAAATCAAGCTTAGTTTTAACCTATACAGAGTTTAAATCCTAATTATAATACAAGTCTTCTTGGTTTAGCGCCCATGCTGGTACAGGAGCTTATTCGTAGATTCTCAGTGGGCTTATCATGTTGGCATAACATCTCCTCTGCAAAAAGTCCTTTGAGACTGTGGTGTTAACTTTGAGGCCTCTAGATACATGGGCAGATTGCCAATTTATGTTTATTTTATATCTTAGATTGAAATCCCCCCAACTCAAAGGTACCTAACAAAAGCTAATTGTTTGGTTAATAGAAATGTCAATGCACAACCTAAAAGGCTTAAGATTGACTAATCTTCTGTATGTGAGTGGAATACGAGTATAAACCCTAAAGCCTAAATTGTACGAGAAGAATAGGGCACTTGTTCTGAGATAACACCCAAGAGTGGGCTAAAAAAAATAAATAAAATAAAACCCAAAAAATCAAACCAGACTTAAATGGACATTTACAAACCCAAAGTGCGTCTTTAAAAAGCTCTCCCATTTAAAAACAATATGGGAAGGATTTACCGGCCACACGCAGAACAAAATTTGGTAATCCTAGAGTGTAATCTCATATTGAAATAGTACACCCAGGCCCCTGAACAATCCATTTGTTTTCTGCATCATTACACATATTCTGCTCCTTCTCCCTCTCCTCAATTTTTGCCCACAGCATGAAAATGCACGAATAACAGCATTTGGGAAAGGGAGGGGGGCACAGACAACCTACTCTAGATGTCAATTAGAACACAGCACAGGGGGCAGCTACCCTTCACATGTACCATGCTGGGGGCAATTTTAATGCAGGGAGGAAAAAGCAGTGGTGATATGCCCATAGACAACTCACCCAAAGCTGATTTATATAACTGTTACAGAGTTACACAAGTATTTGGTCAGATGCTTATGGAGTGTTGTTTTAGATTATTGTATCACACAGTTTTAAGTAGGGAAAGATAAGAATTAAATAGAATGTAAATTCAACACATGCCTTGAATTGTATATCTAATATAATGATCATATGATGAGAAGTGTGTCCTCATGCATATAGATTTGAGAACTGTAGGGCCCATTATCTCAAGCCAGTTCACACACACACACACACACACACACACACACACACACACACACACACACACACACACACACACACACACACACACACACACACACACACACACACACACACACACACACACACACACACACACACACAACCATGCCTCCTTTGGCATAGCATCAAATCTATCCAATGTGACTTTCATTAATATTTTATAATAATAGTAATAATACAGGTAATAACACTGGAAGACTAATTTAGAATGTTGCTTTCATTTAATATGCAAACAACCAAAACCAACAGCCCTTCAAACAAAACGGAATCCTGACACTGGAATAAACATTTAATCAGCTTATACCTTCATCAAACTATGGAGTATGGGTTTACATTTTTAAATTTAAAGACAGGTGACGCACTAACATAAAAGGTGAGTATTTAGTTATTATTATTGTTAATATTTTATTTGTTTTACTTTCTCTCCTCTCTCTGGCTGCTTCTGAACCCTGTGCCCTGGCTGTGTAACCCTACCCTGACCAAGCCTTACTCACACGTATTGTACTCCCATTAACTAATCCCTCTCTTCTGTTTTGCCCTTAATCCTCTGCTATTGAAATTCCAGCATTTATTCCACAGCTACTCAATGGACCCTCAAAAAGAATGCTGAGCTGCAAAATCTGTGCTTTAACTGTGTGTCTTCCGATACAACCCTAAACAAATAACATCGTGATATACAGGAGAATCCCTGTATTGCCTTTTCCACTTAGAACACATGCACACCAATGCATACATCATCTACAATATTATTCTACTATGATGAATATTACACACCAGCAGGGCAGACAGATTAGACACTAACCTCACTTTTTAATGAAGGAAGTACCCTAATATTTTTAATAAACATCTATGCAACAATACAATTCAGTCCAGTATTATGAACATGCTTGGTTAAACTTTTTTCTTTACATCCATTTTTTGTTCATATAAAGTCTAGGCATGATTATGGCTTTTCAGCTATATTTGAAATGAAATGCCACCACTAAATAACAGTCTTCATAGAAGGTGGGTCCTTATAATGGGAAATCATCAGACTGCCCCATTATTGAAAGACACTAATATAATAATAATCTTTATACAGCACCATTCAAAGTAGACCACCATCACAAAGCACAATACAAGATATGAGACTACGATGTGTGAACTATGCATCAGTTACAGAGTTACTTACAACAACATCTCACCCGAAAGACGGAGCACAACTCAGGGTCACACAGAGTCAGTGGCTGGGATTTGAATCAGGGACCTCCTAGTTTCAAGCCCGTTTCTTTAACCACTGGACCACACAACCTTGAAATTGATCTGAATGGGGACCTGGTCTTCAATTGGAACTTAGAAGGGATTTTTACCGTAATTTGCCATTTTTTATTTTGTTCTATATGGCCAAGCTGTTGAATACCAGCCATCAAGGGCTTGAATGCTACATATCAATAACTATCAAACTTGAAAGCTAAAATTCAACTTTGAATGTAATATATTCCTATGTGCTTCCTTCCTTCTTGGTTTAGGTAGATCAAGGCGGATGTGATCTACAAACACCACTGCTGTTTTTCTATTCTCCTTCAGGAAATTCAATAGTGTTGTATACCCCATGCATTTACAGAGATTACGTGATGGTAAAATGGATGGGCTCTTGGAAATGACCTGAAAGTTTATTTAACATACAATGGAATATATAACGCAATGCTAACCCAGACCTCTTAATGCTATTCTGCAAGCCAGTATAGTCCCCAATCAGGGATGTAGAATCTGCAGTATTGAGCTCATTAAGATCACTAGGAGAATGAAACAGTAAGCTTTTCCATAAGGCTGTAGTTGTGTTCCTGGTGCTTGTTTGGTCAGTCTGCCTCTCTTGTTGAGTGGGAAGTAACTGGTAATGTAACTTAACAGCTGCTCTATATTACTGCTCTGCTACTTTGCTGCCTATTACATCTACATATTGCCACAGCATCTCCTAACAGTGGATACACTGCTGATCATAAGTGCAGTCTTTGGAAGAAATGTTCAATTAAAACTAAAGCATGACAGCACGTAGTGTGCCGACTGAATTGGCCACTGAGCCACTAGACTGAAGAAATAAAATGCTGGGAACATTAACTATTCCAACATCATCAAAACTCTCTAAGAATCAAACTCCTGCTATTGCTAAGACTTTGTTCATGCAGTACAAGCAACCTTTTCATGTGAAATATATTGTGCAATGTCTGGGATATGTGGCTTTACAGCATGTTCTGTTTCAAGGACGCTGTATGAATGATCAGTATCCTGTTGCCTTGCCAGGCCTCTATTGACGACAAGGTGTGTAATTTAAAAGGTATTTAATCTTGGCTAAACAAACAGAGGTATCTTTGAAACAGTAACGTTTTTTGTTTGTGTCACAGTGAACACCTGTCAACTTTGTCGCTTGCTTTGTAGAGCCTTCTACAGTTGGGAGGGGCTTCTTGCTTCTTGCTATGTATCAATGTCAAGAAGGTTAAAAGAAGCCCAAGAGGTTTTGAAGTCGTTTCTTTTGGAGGGCAAAATAAAATATAATTTTAGCAGCTGTTATCTGACAAATCGAGTGAGCTGGAGCCATACGGATAGCTAGGAAATTCTATTGATGTAGCTGGGAGAGAGCTGCTATGTGTGAAACACCCAGCCATCCACTATCTAGCAGAGGCTACTGCAGTGTGCCAGACTGATGGGTAACATGGAGAGCTTGACAGTTACTGCGTTCCCAGACTGACAGGGCTTTTTGTCAGAATGTGGTAGGTGTCACTCAAAGCATTGTGTACAGTACCGATGCCTTCCTTCCTTCTAATCACATCTGCTCTAACACTTTCTGCTAATGCTTTATTTTGGGTAGTAGAAGTACACGCTCAACTGAAATACCCATTTTTGAAGTTCAGTTACACAGCAGTTAATAAACAGACATTAAAACAGGGAAATGTTACTGTAAGATATCAGTAACCCAAAACATACAAATGAATGTTTAACATACACTGGCTGTCTTTTCATGTTGGAGTCTTAATAAAAACTCTTAACATGCATGCCTATGGAATACAAGCACAAGAATTGCACTAAAGCAAGTCTTGTTTCTCTCAATGTTTTACTAACCTTTAGTCAAACTTCAATAAATGGACAACTGCATAACAGTTAGATGCATATTAATGGCATGCATAACAAAGCATTCTTTTTTATTTAATGTCCAGGGATCGCCTTCCTGTTTTTCTTCTCTGCAGTTTTCAATACAATACAATACATGCAAGCACCCTCTGGCACTGATCCTGTTTAGCATGCTCCTGTGGGGGTCAAAGCACCGCCTCTATACACATACTTTATTCTACAATTAAGAAGGCGATAAATCTTCAGAAGTTTAGGAAGGAAAACATGAACCACCTAAACTGTGAGGAGCTGTTTTTCATACAGGCAGGAAACTTTGGAAATAGAGTAGGTTTGTGTTGTGAACTTACATTAGAAAAGGTTGAGGTCTGCCGTATGTGTTTTAGTTCATGACCCAGCAAATGCCATTTGTTATTATAAGCATTTTAATTAGTATTAAAATCAAAATAAAAAATGTGGCATGTTTATTTTCATTGTGTGTGTGTGTGTACACACATATATATATATATATATATATATATATATATATATATATATATATATATATATATATATATATATATAATCAATCAGCGGCAGTCCAATCATAAGTGAGTGAAGGTGGGACATAAACAGGTCAAGGTCTTTAGTAGGTTTAACCAATGGGAGAGTCAAAGACCTGCCCCTTGTTATACAGGTGTCCAATCATGAGTGAGCAGAGGTGGGACATAAATATATTAGGATAAGGCAGTGTGTAAGCATAGCTTAATTGCATGCAATATTGCTTATTATAGACACTGAGAATTATATTGAGAACTTCTAGTTGCTTATTACAAATTTAAAAAAAAAAAGTGTCGTAAAATACCGGAGACAGTGTAGTCGATTTAGTTATGAATCAATTTTCAAAAACTTTCTCAGAAGAAATGGAGGTACAGTCTGGAGGACAGATCCACGTCTACGACCCACTTCAATTACAAGAGTCTATGAAGTGGTGAATATATATATAAAATTGGGGAATTATTTATCTACAGCAGAATACATGAATATATGCATAGCTATCAATTATGCAGTCAAAAGATATGTAGAAATACTAAAGGTGGCAACATTCATTGAGAAACAGTAGAAGTCTATCAGTTGAAACATTGGTCAAATAATTTCAATTCCACAGGTATCTGACAATTTTATCCAATTTGTACATGGTTTGGTAAGCAAGGGAATAGAATAACAGAGTAAAGGGAATAAAAAAAAATAGAACAAAACAATATATAGCTAGTATGAGGTGATTGTACTATTCCATGAGGACGCAGTGGGATATTTCTTTGCTAAAGTGATCAGAAACAATGGAGCATAATTGTTTACCTCTTCAAACATCATTCTAAAAGATGGCCCTCTTTGCCGAGGATAAAACAAGCATAGACTTGCAGATTCTAATATTGTATTACTCCATGGAAACTATGGATTTTACATCCTTCTTGACAAACGAGGTGACAGATGTGGCTGCATTAATCTAATGTGAAACCAGACTGCTGTGGATGCTGTGGTTATCAAAGCAGCTCTTCTTCCAGTAGTGCAAAATGCTAAAAAAGCATTCTGTCTTCTTTAGCAATTAACATGCTACTTATGCAATTTATATGTTGTCGGAGCATTGTTACAGAATATGAAAGTGATCATTACAGTTTTGGATTTCAATCTTGATCGTTTTTTTTTTTTTTTTTTTTTAATAAAAATGTATCCTTTTTAATATTTTCTTGTCCCAGACAGAAACTGCTAAGATCTAAGACCAAAACAACTTAAAGATAAAATTAATTTTCTACCAATTAATCTTCTTAAGCAGGGGTCTCCAATCCTAGTTGTGGAGGGCTGGTGCCCCTCCTGGTTTTTGTTCCAGCTGTACTTCTAATGAGCATTTAATTGGCTCAATTAAGTAATTTGTTCCAACTGTACCTTAGGGTACAGTTGGAACAAAAACCAGGAGGGATCCAACCCTCCAGGACCAGGATTTGAGACTCCTGCCTTAAAACATTAAAACAGCAAAGTGAACGTTTAATAAGAAACCAGGGCTTCAGAAAAAAAAAATAAATAAATACAAACTGTTTTAGCAACACAAACAGAGCCAGACTGAATGAATGACGTGGTTGGGGTATAATGGTTTTTGGGTTGCCATTGAATTTAAATCTGCAGTACCCCTACCAAAGAGCACAGATAAAAAGCTCCCTTCATTTTAGACACAGAAAAAAAAGCTCCCTTCACTTTAGACTGGTACAGTACTCCCTTTCATAAAATAAAATGTAACTAGATTTCATATCCATCAAATGATTCTCACACAGCAAGCAGTTGGCAGCATTGGAGTCTGCAGCACCAAACCACCCTAGCATCAACTTGAGGAACTTTTAAAAGGACAGCAATATAAGCTGTCTGCATATTACAGACTTGTGACATTTCGAATCAATGCTGGCACACCTTTAAAAGTCAAATTGGCAGCCATGTCTAATGTTATCCACCTGCAGCTCAGTCCCATTCACTGAGTGCAGATACTCAGCGAAGAATGCATTGGTCGTTTTGTTTCTATGGAGACAGGAGAAGTTGGAATTGAAGCTGTTCAATGTAGAGGCTGGAAGAATATTAACTAAGGTCTGCAGAGGGCGTAGTGATGTAGCTGCAGTGTTTATACATTGCAGGAGTATTTTAAAAAAATGGAGGGATTTAATGCTACTGAAACTGCTAATTGACACTTATATGCATTAATATGGCACAGGTACGATAATAATAATAATAATAATAATAATAATAATAATAATGTGTTTTTGAAAATAATTGTGGTTATTCAAGAAAAAAGAAACCTTTTGAAAGAAGAAAAATTGCACGTTTATTTTTCAATGCCTAGAATGGTCCAGGTAATTGCAATTCTAACAACTACAATTATCAGGAATAGTCAACAATTTTGGACCTTCAGAATCATAAACAAATGTGAAAGAGGATACTGTACCTTTGTCCTTTATAAGTTCCATTTATTTGGAAATTACTCAGGGGAATGGAGGGGAATACCCGATCCAGCCTACAAATCGACAACCACAGTGAAATGCAAAATGTAAAGAATATCTTTATTGAAATAAATTTATTTTAAATTATAAAAAAGTATACAATTTACAGGTTACATTCATTTTTGAAGAAATAAAAACAGATGGAAAACAAAATAAAAACAAGGAATTAAATTAAAGGGGTAACTGCAGCTTTAAAACACAAATTTGCTCACCCAATCTGCAATTGAAGGGCAGCGAACAAATAACAGTGGTTGTATTTTTCAATTTCTTCCAAGTGAATAAGCATAGTTGAAAAACACGTACCTTTACTTGTGGATGTAATTCAATTGCTGTTCACAAGTGGTATAGAAATAGCTGTCAGTTTCAGACAACAAGCTACACTCTCATCTGGACTGAACAAGAGCCATCAACAGGTACTTTTACTGAAATAGTAAATATAACTCTGAGCCAACATTTAAAACCGATGTGTAGCAAGTATTTCTGTTGAAATACTGACAACATTATGTGCACTATTAACTAATAATCTGGGTCTCTCACTGAAGACATTCTCTACAGTTTACAGCAATAAATAAATATTACAATGGAAATGAATAACAGCTGATGACAATATGTTCTGCTAGACAGGATGGAAAAAAGAATAACCATTTGGACATTCAGTACTGGCATAAAAAAAAAAAAATAGATAAGCTTGTTCCAATAACAATGATGCATGTATATCCCTTTGGCAGACAGCTTTTGTTTGTGAGAATTAAAAAATACTCACAATAATGAAACTAATGAGTACTGTAGGACATATGCAAACCTACAACTTAAATATACATCTTAAAAGGCAAATCCTTTGTAGCACACACCACTTATTGCAATCAAAAGACTGCATTCAGAATTGACATATATACATACTCTGGGCTCTAATAGAATACACCTGGCCTTGATTAGTCCCAAAACACCTTATCAACTCTAATTAAATTCAGTTAACTCGCCAGTTGGCATGCTTCTGTGAAGGCTGAAACCAATAAACTATCTTGCTGCTACTGCATGGTCCTGATTTAAATCAACCAGAACAGTGCAAATGGTTAAAACAGGACCAGACCCCACAACCTTTATATTCATTCACCTTGTATATATGTAGGTCCTTAAAATTGTCCCAGTTTTGTTTAATAAAATAAATAATTAGGGCACTTTCTGCAAACGTGTTGGTGAGAAGAAGAAAGTTTAACTACCATTAACCTTTGCAAATAATTGACACATTATTAAAATACTTGGCTCAACAAGCAAGGACAACAGAAATGAGTGTACTTGAGCTTATTCATCTGTATGCTGGGAGGTTGAGAGGTGCATAAACCATTCAGTCTGAGCCTTTCAAAGTGAAAAAGGACATTCCACCATATTGAAGTGTGCCATTTAATTCCACTAAAATGTGCCACTCACATCTATGTGCATAGGTGAAAATGCATTATCTTTTCGGATCCCAATATGACCACCATGGTCCCACTCATGTTTTGCAGAATATTATGTCTTTTTTTTTTTTTTTTCTTTGAATATATAAAGTGACATAAGTCATTTTATAAAATTAATTAAGATGACAGTGTCAATCTTATTATTACTAAAATGACAATCAAGACAGTACAATACCAGGGTAAGCCAATACAATACCCTCATTTTAAAACAGGTGCTCAGCTGAATGGTGCAAAAGCTAAAATATCTCCCAAGTGTTCAGATGTGAATTTTGAATTTTAGTTGCACACAGTTGCCATGGCCAAACTTCGTCATTTCCAACCCTCAGTGTACAGCACATTTCATTATGGTGGATAAACAGCCTATCTACCCTTCTAACATTACTGAATAAACCTAGTCTATCAGGGATATATGCTCTTACACAAGCAACAGTAAGTACAATACCCTCCTTTGTTTCAAGTTCTTGATAGAAGTACTGATAGAAGTTCTTCTTTCAACAATATATTTTGCTAACAAAGACAATAAAGCCAGTGGATCTAAACCTCAGAATTTGCATAGTATTTTAGAAATGAAATGAGGTGGGTAGGGCAATGGGAGTAATGTGGAAGATGAATGGAAAAACAAAAATGCAAGATTTTGGTGGTCAACAAGTCCATCCCTACCACACCCGATCAGTCCATATAATGTTTGCGTCCAACTCTGTTGTGTTTATGAAGTAATCTCCTACCTGTTTGTTGCTATATTTTGGAGGGTTGGCCTTGTAGCTGTAATCCAAATACTGGTCAGAGCCTGTAGAGGTGTTGTCTCCTGTCCCAACAAAGGTGTTTGTCGCTGGGAGGTCCTGCACAGCCTGGTGTTTCTTGGAGGCAGAGGGGGACTGGGGTTGAAGTTGGATGGAGGGCAGGGGAGAATTTGAGCGGTAGTGACGCCCTAGGTCAGGGCTGCCAGGTTGGTAGTTTAGAGGCAGGTGGATTCTAGGGCTGTCGTTGACCCCATCGTTAATCAGGTTGAACTTGAGACCTTTTTGAAGGCTGGCTTCCTCATCTTCCTCTAAGGGCTTGGCTGGTTTGGGGGCCTTACCCTTTTTGCCCTTCTTGCCTTTGTTACCCTTTGGTCCCTGTTTTGGGGCATACAGGTCCTTGTTTTCCTTTTTTCCAGCTTGATAACCACTCTTCGCCTCCTTCTGCAAGTAGTAGCGGATCACCATCACAACTACAATGACCACAATGACCCCAGCAATCCCTGCAAGGCTACCGTAGAGGATGTTGCTACGTTGGGTAGCGTGGCTGTAATCAGGGTCCCCAGCAATATCTGTATCTAAGGGTGTGTAGAGGCTATGCCCTACCAGAGCCTCCACCACTGTGATATTGCTGATGGTCTCATTTACAAAAATGTGCACTAGAGCCGTAGTATGTCTTGGGGGCTTTCCTTTGTCGCTCACCTTGACCACCAGTCGATGAAGGCCAATGTGCTTCCGAAGTATTTCCTTGACTAAAGTGATCTCTCCATCAGAGGGGGAAATGTGGAAGAGCTCATGGGGATTTCCACCTATAATGCTAAAGACTAGCTCTGCATTGGGGCCAGTGTCAATGTCTTCAGCCTCCACCTTCTCCACCCGGGTATCAGGGCTGGTGAATGGTGCTAGATGGTTGTAGGAGGAATTAGAAGGCCGTGTGATGTACGGGGCATTGTCATTCTCATCAAGGACATTGATAGTCACCCCAACATAGGAAGACCTAGGTGGATCTCCTCCATCTACAGCCTTTAAGCGGAAGGTGTAGGTGCTTTCTTTCTCACGGTCAAAAGATATGCTGGAGAGAATAGTGCCTGAACCATTTTGGATGACAAATTTGCCATTATCTGGCTCTACTGAAAGGTGTACATGAGCATTCTCACCCTTATCAGAGTCAATGACTGTCACCATGCCAACTGGACTAAGAGGGGGCATATTCTCCAACACAGAGAAACTGTAGCCACTTAACATGAACTTTGGATCATTGTCATTGCGATCCAACACTCTCACTATAACTGTAGCCGTCCCTCGAAGACTAGGGTCACCCTTGTCAGCTGCAGCCACTATAAACTCATAGCGCTCCCTATGCTCACGGTCTAGCTGATTTTTCGCTTTCACTTCCCCTGTGTCTTCGTTGATCTCAAAGAGGCCTTTGGTTGATGGGTCTAGGATTATGGAGTATGTCAGCTCTGCATTGGAGCCACTATCTGCGTCTGTAGCCACTACAGCCAATACCCTGTCCCCAGGCTTGTTGTTTTCAAAAAAATCTACCTGAAAAAGGCTGGGCGAGAACACAGGGACATTATCGTTTATGTCTGTCACTTGGACCTTCAAGGAGTTGGTGCTAGATAGAGCTGGATTGCCTGAATCTACTGCCACAATTTCAATTCGGTATTGCTTTACCAGTTCGTAATCCAAAGGGGTGGTAGTCTGTAGAAAGTATTTCCTTTTTTTTTCACTTGCAGATTCACTAGCTGGCTTCAACTGGAAGGGGACATCACCAGCCACCACACAAGTGACCACCGCGTTCTCCCCTTCATCACGATCCGAGACTTGCACCAGGGCCACTGGGGTTCCAATGGGCATGTCCTCAGAGATGTTGGCTACTCCATCTTCATGAATTACCAGGCCAATCCCTCGGATCTCAATGGTGGGTGCATTATCATTCTGGTCCTTTACATGTATTATCACCAAGGTCTTGGAGCTCTTAGGGATAGGTCCTTTATCCCGGGCAATCACGTAGAACCTAAACGTAGTAATTTCTTCCCTGTCCACAAGTCCTTTCACAGAGATCACACCACTGGTGCGATCAAGCCGCAGCAATCTCTGCACCACATCAACGGCTTGGTAGAAGGCGTAATCTATCTCCCCATTGGGACCCATGTCTGAGTCATTGGCTTTTACCTGAAGAAAGGAAACAGAAGGTGAATGTACCATGGACATAAAGAAGATTAGATAATAGTAACATCTGACCTTTTCTGGTTACAAAAGTGCGACCACCAACTGATTTTACAATTGGTATAATTGTATTAATTTCAGCTCCATGCACACCACACTTTAGTGCACTATTTCAAAAATTGTCACCTGTTTCCACCCCAGTTTAAGCAATTATTTCAAAATACCTAAAAATATGGTTTAACATCCTACATTCCTTAACTCTATTTGTGTTGTCTTGGAAACTACCCAGAAGAATATGAGAAGTCAAACTAGGAATATACTTGTAAGCCAAAACTTAAAAAATACCTGAAGTAACAGTGAATGCATACATGATCTATATTAATACAAAATACATCACTTGTATCCTGCATTCAATTAATATTTGGTGGTCTACATGCAATTTCATATGAATTAAGCACTATGATTCACAGATATATAATCTACCTGGAGCACAGAGTGTCCCACAGGGCTGTTCTCTAGCAGCTCTGCCTCGTACTGTGCCTTCTCGAATTTAGGTAGGTTGTCATTGGCATCAGTGATGCTGACCCTGAGCAAGGCGCTGCTGTAGCGTGGCGGATTCCCACCATCTTCCACTTTGATGTTCAGGTCATACGAGTCCTTGTGCTCTCGATCCAAGTTGCCCATCACAATGAGCTGTGGCTGTTTCTCCTCTTGCTCTTCCGCTACCTGCAGTCCGAACAGCCCCTGTCCTTCAGTGCCAACCGACAACTCATAATTAGCTACCCCATTGCGGCCAGAATCCCTGTCAGTGGCCAATGGGATAGGAAAGAGGGCGCCTAGGAGGGTATTCTCTGGGATGGAGAGGGAAAGAATAGGGGAAGAGAACTGCGGTGTGTTGTCGTTGATGTCCAATACCTCAATTTTGCCTTCTAATAGTCGAGTGCCATGGTTTTGCATGAGGTCTGTGATAGACACCTCAAATTCCAGTTTGCATGGTTCCCCTTCAAAGAGGTTCTGACAGTCTTTCAGGGTCTCTCGGTCAATGGGTGTCTCTGTGGTGAAGATGTCCCCAGTTTTGCCGTCCACACGAAGATAGGGGCTACCCATTTCAAGCTTGTAGAGGTGGCCAGAGTCTGGAAGTCCTTGGTCAGACGCTAGGCTCCCAATCAGTGTATTGGGTGGCTGCTCCTCCTGAACTTTGTAGAGGATACTACTTCTCACAGTCCTAAAACAGCAGGAGACCAGCAAGATGGTCCACACAATTCGTGATCCAAGCAATGTATCCATCGGCACAAGCTGCTGGGCAAGACTTCAGTCTAGAAACAAAAAGGAAGAGGAAAGAGAAATATTTTAGTATTACAAAAAACAGGTTTCTTAGTGCATAATCCGCACTTAAATGTACTAAGATTTGTTTTTACTGCTTAACTGTTGTTAAATTTCCACTAGGGGCATGCAGAAACGTGTACTCTTACATTAAGAAGAGTTTTAAATCAGCAGGTATTCAATAAACCCATTAATTAATGTGTTTATTTTAAAACAAGAACAGCTGCCCCCTCTCATGTTTACAACTGGGTACCAATAATGGCAATTAACTTCCTCACAGAGTGTTCCGATTGGAAAAATATGTTCCTCTCATCCGAGGTGCTAATATTTTTACTGCCGTCATTTTACAGCCTTTGTATCAGGTCCAATTTATTTTCACACGCGCTGGTAAATTCCCTCCCCCCACCCCCCAGAGAAAAACAGGTTTAAAAGACAATGCATCGCAAAAGGACACTCATTACTGCATCTCTAGCCAAACCCCACCCCTTGTTCACTGTATTTTTCACATACCTCTTCATAGTCGTGCATACTGATAAATCCTCTCCTGATCATTCGTTTTATCAAACTCCTCAATAATGTGATCCAAATCATTATTTTATTACTATAAACATCTGAAAAAGATCAGCAAATGTCTGTGATATTCTTTGAGCTCTGGATATGGAAGTAGCTATTTTCTTTGGGTTATCTCTGTGGTGCAGGGGCTATCTGTATTGCTCAGACACACACCCTTTTTCAGCTTCTCTCGGCTCCTATCGGTCTTACTCTGCCACTGAAAGGTTTTCTCGGCTTTTTCCGGAGAAAAAAAAAAACTAGAGACCTGTGCTTGACACTTTTTTGACATCGACCAAAAAGGGAAAATTGTAATGTCGGACCTGGCCCTACATAGGACCGCAAAGGGTTGAAAGACAGATACAAATGAAAACAGGTTTGCATTTGCATAACAACCTGCCACATTTATACTAACAGCAATTCCAGCAGCTGGTGTTACACACTGTAGAGATGTTTTTCTGTTTTTTGGGGTTATATGTGTTTTGGGGTTATATTTTGGGATGGAGTGTTTTGACTGCTTGAAATGTAAGCTACACTAATGTTTAAAAGCAAGTTTCAAGATTCTAAATTCCG